>NW_006399830.1:10517813-10520421 GCF_000299155.1 Elephantulus edwardii | reverse complement strand
GATTAGCAGTCCAATAAACAATAGACTATGCCATTACATAAATATGAACTTTGGTAAGTGTTGATATTTATAGAAAGGCTTCAGGCCTTTTGTTTATGGGGTCACTATGAGTCATGCTCAACTCAAAGGCAATCAACAACAACAACAGCAATACAAACATTATTCAAAATTGGTTATATATCTATATATCTTACATGTGTATCTCTTTAATATTTTTTTTTCTCACTTGTTATTTGTGTTTTTGGTAGCTATCCATATTGATATATATCAATTTAGTTTGTTCATTTTAACAAATTGCGTAGTAATGCAGTGTTTGGGTATGCCAAAATTTTATTTTGACATTTCATTTTTGATAAATATTTAGGTTCTTGCTAACTTATTGCTGTCATTAACAAGACTGTTGTAAAAAAAAAAATCTTGTGTATATATCCGCGGGTGCCCATGAGAAATCTCTCTAGTAGAAGCCTGGAAGTAAATGATTAGATTTAGATTTTCCCCGACACTGCCAAATTGCTCTCCCAAGAGGCTCTATTATATTGCAGCTTCTGCAGTAGCTTGATATTAAACAATTCTCATTGTTTTAATTTGCAATTCCCTGATCACTAGGGAGGATGAGGATGAGTCCTACTTCATAACATTGACTCGCCTTTCAGGATTAATCCTGTTTTGTGAATTGCATTTTTATATCTTTTGCCCATTTTTTTTTTTATTTGGTTTGTTTCTCTTTTTCGTACTTATTTGTAGAAGTTCTGAATACCCGTCTGTGGATTCTACAGAATGCAAATATTTTATCTCAATTTGTTGTTTTTAGTTTTGTCCAGTGTCCCTCCTTTCATAGAAGCCCTGTGGGCGTATCGCTCAGGAGTAGAGCGTTTGACTGCATAGGATCCCTGGTGTCATATTTGAGTTTGCGTTGTGCTGCTGATGGGAAGGTCTGTGGTTCAAATCCACTGGCTACTTTGTGGAAGAAAGACAGGCAGTCTTCTCATTGAGCTCAATGGCTTTGGAAACCCAGTGGAGGGTCACCATAAGTTAGAATCGATTCAACTGTAGTGAGCGTGGTTTTTGAATTATCTTCTAACACACAAAAATGTTTAATCTTGATGTATTTAATCTATGAATTATGTATGCATATGTTTATAAACTTTGTAAAAATACACTCCTACTGTAGACATAAACGGATTTCCCAATGTTTTGTTGGAATATATGAAATGTTTATTTTATTTATCATACTTTAACCCAGTCAGAATATGATTGTTTTCTTGTTTATTTGTGCCCTAGGGCAATCCATCCTGATCGCACTGAACAGCCTCTCACCCCATCTTGCTGTGAGTCAGAAAGAACTCTCTTGTTTAAGTTACTGCTAGTTGGATTGTCTAGTACTTAGATTCAATTGATATACTTATTCTGTCTGGTCACTTCTGGAACTCTCTTCCCGTGAACCTTGGTCTTCTAATCGTTCCAGTTTTCTTTTCTCCTTTTATCCATCCTCTTTTATTTCCAACATTGCCTACCCTTCTCCTCCATTTCATTAATTCTCCCTTTGGCCTGCTCTAACCTTCTGTTTAATCTATCCATCGAGTAGAGTTTCCCCATTATTCTAACTTTTTTATATTTCTTATTTTTGTTTGCTTGTTTTCCAATTCTGTCTTTTTGTGCCTGATATGTCAGATTCGTTCTTTATATCTGTGTACTTGAAATAAACATGTTTCAAAGCTCCATTCATGTTAACCTCTATGTGGCTCCTTGGATGTGTGGTTCCTCCCATGGATTGCTTTTCTGATTATTGGTCAGAACACTCATTTTCATCTAAGCATTGCCCGGACATCTGTTCGGCAGTCACTATCATCACATGGGTATGACATATGTTCTGGCTTTCTTAGTCTTTACCGGGGAATTTTAATTGTTTCTTCTCTTGTAGTTACAACGGAAATCTTAGGATAGATTTTGACAATTACATGTTGATTTACGAATGCAACGCAAAATAAGTTCGGTGACCTGCTACGCACCTGAAAGTTGGAGAGTGACTAACGATGACAGAAGAAAAATCGATGTCTTTGAGCTGTGGTGCTGGAGAAGAGTCCTAAGCATCCCATGGACTGCCAGGAGAACCAACAGCTATGTCTTAGAGAAAATGCAGCCAGAGTGCCCCGTAAAGGCAAGGATGCGGAAAGCTGGTCTCTCATATTTTCAGCATGTTGTTGGGAGAGTCCTTGGAAAAAGACAACATGCACAGAAAGGTGGTGGATTAAAGAAAGAGAGAAAGATCTTCAGTGAGGGGGATTGACACGTGACTGTACCAAGGGCTCACGTGTATCAGAAGTGATGGAGATGGCACGGGATAGGGCAAGGAAGGGTCCATTTTCCGCTCAGTGGTTCTCTGTGGGTCATAGCTGATGGCACCCACCACCACCACCACCACATGGAGTATGGTGGGGAAAATGGTTAACATTCCTGGCTGTTAACGGAAAGGTTAGTGGTTTGGGGCCACCCAGAGGCATTTGAGAGGAAAGGCCTGGCAGTCCATTTCTGAAAAGTCAGTCACTCAGGAAAACCTGAGGGGCACAGTTCTGCTTACACACACACACACACACACACACACACACAC
>NW_006399830.1:10515763-10517658 GCF_000299155.1 Elephantulus edwardii | reverse complement strand
AATCCACCAGCTGCTCCGTGAGTGGAAGATGGATCATCTCCTCCTGTGTGATTTACTGCCTCTGGGAGACTCACTGGAGGGTCACCTATGGGTCAGGTCCAACTCTCCGGCACGCAGCAACCACAGCAACGTATACATTCTGCAGTGTTTCTGCATGTTTTGGAAGGGAAGAGGGCATCATGAATGGGCACAATTTACCATCTTGACTTGGAAGATCTTCCATTTCATTTTAAATAATACATACAGAATTCCGTCAAACATTCTTCTAGGTTGTATAGCCCTGGTGTGTCCACTTGCCATTTGTGATTGCTGTGAAGCTGAACGCTGTGACACAGGTGTGTCAAATGTGATAACTGTTACCCATGGTGGACGGTATTGGGTGGAGCTCCCCGATTAAAACAAGCTCAGAAGCAGGAGTGGCATCCACTTCCGTAATAGCTTGCCTCCGGAAACCCTATGAACCTGGAGAAAGGATGAAAGTTATACAGGTGTCCAGGACTTTTGTTCATAGGGTCACTATGAGTTGCCTACGACTTGACAGCACTTAACTACAACATCGGGAACTCATAAGCCATACATGCATTGTGATTCAAATGTTCATTGTAAGTGACAACTGCTTCCTGTCCAGTGAAGGCATACGGTGATGAGGTGAGCGCTGGTGGAAGCGTCACTGCTGAGGCCAGGCGAGCCACAGGTGTGAGTATTGTCAGGACGAGGGTCTCTACCTCAGTTGTCAGTCACCACAGGCATTCCCTGCCGTTGCCCCTTTCAGCCTGGCAGGTGGAGAACTGCAGCTTTCCTGCGCACCCACTGAGGCTCCCCCACCCTAAAAAGAACTCAGCAGATAACAGCCTCTGAAATGTGAAGCCAACATGCCAGTTTGAAAGCGTGACAGGAGCATTGTCACTGCTGAGGGACACTGCAGACCACCCGCCACACACACTGGCCAGCTCGTGGGAAGAGGGCAGTTAGCCAGGTCTCCCACTGAGCATGGCCTTGAAGAGAAGGGGGTCCATTCAAAGTCCCCTGGCCTGAGCTCAGAAGGCCCCTGCCAGTGTGTTTCTTGATCTCTCTCCTCTTTTCTGTACTTCCCTTGCCCAGCCTGCTCTTTCTTTAAACCCAGTTGCTATCCACTCACTTCTGTTCATGACAATCCTTTGTGAGTTAGATGAAAGCTGAGCTCTGCAGGGGTTTCAAGGGGATTTTTTTTAGTTGATTGCCAGACATTTCTTCTGAGGCTCCTCTGGGTGCACTTGTGCCTTCACCTTTCATTCAGCAGCCAAGAGCATTAAATGCTTGCACGACTCGAAACAAAGAGCTTTATGAATGTCATGCGAGGATTTCATACTTTCTTCAGACGTGTTTGGTTTTACTCGAGTCTGAGAGCCGCTCTGCTGCTTAATGGGATTTTGCAGAGCTCATCTTTGGTGTATTCTCGGTGGTTTCAGAGCATAACTCTCTGTGCTGTAATCTTATTTCCAGCTCCTTGGTGAGCCAAGAAGGCTCGTTCGCAGTCTTCCGCAGAACTGCCGCCCGCCATTATTTCCATCAGATCTTTATGGGAAAGAAAGGACTACATTTTTTAAAATGATTGACTAGTTCATGAACCACCTATATATTCTTTTTTTTTAAAATTTAGTTTGTTTATTTTTCTTTTTTTTTCTTTCCTAAGGTAGTTTCCCTTATATATCAGTGATTTATCCATTTCTTTGTATACACAAATTTGTTGAACATACCAATCAGTGGTTCTCACAATTAAAAAATAAAAGCACAAAAAAGTTTACACTCTTGTACAGGTAAAATAAAAGATCACCTTGAATTAATAAACTGGATCTCCTTAAGGGCATAGTATAGGTTCAATTTCATTACCTAATACATAATTAGTTTCTTACATA
>NW_006399830.1:10505812-10512703 GCF_000299155.1 Elephantulus edwardii | reverse complement strand
ACCCTTACAGTCTCCTTTGGCTTTAGTTTGATCACTGGGTTGCTGTAGACTTTTTTGAGGCCATATGCGACTAACAAAAGGGGCTACCAGAGGGTATAAGTATGGCTCCAGGAATTTTTTGTAGACCCAGAGCAGAACTGGAATGACGATGCACGGGATACACACCATGGTCCCAGGCTGGAGGGCCTACACCTCGATCACGACGCCAAGTAGAAATCAATTCTGAGTCTTCTAAGGGAGACAAATGGAAAAACAGACAGGCATGTCCTTATCATTAAAAAAATACAGTATCAGGCTGTAAATTGTACAGAGAAGAGGCTTGTCTTTCTCCCCTGGCGCAGCCAGTGGATTCTATATGAATGCTTTTGGGTTGGCAGCATAACTCTTTACCCCTGGGCCACCGAGGTCCCAGTGAATAGCATGGTTTCTCTTCAAGAGTCTTCTGACAAAGGTGAGGGGAGTAGGGGACCTGAGGCATTGCAATGACTGAGCGGGCTTTCTGTGAGTGATAGTGAAATCAGAAAACCTTGGAGCTGAGCAGCATTTTATTTGAGGGAGCTCTAGTGGCCTAGTGGGAAGAAGCTGCACTGTAATTCTGAAGGCATGTGGTTTGAGGCCCCCAGCTGCTCTGTGGGAGAAGGATGGGCAATCTCCTCCCATTTGGTTGACTGTCTCTGAAAACCCACCAGAGGGTCAGCTATGGGGCGGTTCTGACTCAACAGTACACAAAAACACCACCACCACCACGACAATGCTTCTATTTCAGAAATACCACAAGGGGGTGACTTCCAAGAACAGACACTTATTTTCTCACAGTTTCGGAGGCTGGACTGGCTCTAGAAGAAGACTCTCTCTGTTGCTGTAGCCCTGGCATTCCTCAGTTTCTTGGCAATTTCCACACTGTATTTTTCCACCTTCCATTTGTACCCTTTTGTGTCTAACTTCCTCTATTAACGACTCAGAAGTGATTAGGATTACAACACGCCCTGTATTGGCCTGGCTTCATTCAACTCACTTCAAGACATTGCAGTTAAGTTGGAAAGGACTCACAGCTGAACTGACCCTCCATTGAGTTTCTGAGGCCATAAATCTCATAGGAGGGAATTGTACGTCTCTCTCTTGAGGATTTGCTGCTGGATCCAAACCACCAGCGCAACAAAACCTTTGAATTAAGAGTGCGGCTCCCTATGGTTTCATAAACAGTACAAAACTATGATTTCCAAGTAGGAGTGTATCTACAGGAAGAGCATTAAGACATCTAAGACATATTTTTGGGGGGCACGGTTCACTCTCCAAGAAGCAGAAAAGTCAACATCAGAAAGTGAATTACTTACTCCTGTCACCACAATGACTAGAGAATCTAGAGAATTACTGCCTTTGAGCTGTGGTGCTGGAGAAGAGTGCTGGATATACCACAGACTGCCAGGAGAACAAACAGGTTTGTCCTAGAGAGGGTGAAGCCAGACTGCTCTTTGGAGGCAAGGATTCTGAGGCTTTATCTGACATACTTTGGGCATGTTGCAAGGAGGGATCAGTCCTTGGAGAGGGACATCATGCTTGGAAGGATAGAGGGACAGAGAAAGAGAGGGAGACTCTCGATGAGATGGATTGACTCAGTGACTTGGATAATGAAGATAGGCTTGTTAGAGACGGTAAAGTTGACACACGATAGAGCAGGTTTCAGGGCTGTTGTACATGAGATCCACTGAGAGTTGCAAGTGACTCGACAGCACATAACAACAACAACAAAATCACCAAATAAAATGAGTCCAGATGCATGAGCCAGCACTGCTAATTCAAGCTGAGTGTAACAGCAGGAAGGAGGGGTACTAACAAAAGGGAACAGGTTGCTGGGAGTCTGAAAAGATGCCATCTTGGAAGATACCCGGGACCAGGTGCCATCAAAGTAGTCTTAGTTGTATGAACTACTGTGTGGCAGATGGGTGAACTCAGCAAACTGAGAAGCCCAGGAATGGTTGAACTCCCTGTCTGGTTTGCAGAGAAGAAGTTTGCCTTTTCAACTGGGAGCTTTCCTGGCTGTGAAAGTAAACCCTGGAGACTGCACCCTCGGTGTCAGCTGGCTTCCGGCGTGCAGGTGTCCCCAGCACCTGAGCTCCGCGCCTTCTGCTCCCTCCTCCCTGCCTGCCGCCTCGGTGCCAGGTTCCTGCCCGAGCATTTTGCTTCTTGAAATATCGTCTCACGTCCCTGCTGAGTCTCTGTGATTTACTGCGTCGCTGTGGAACGAGGAGACATTCTTCATTTTCATCCCTGACACCTGAGCAGACATAAAAGTGAGTCTCCGAAGTCAGACTCAAGGGCCTCTTGATTAAGAGTTAAACTGCAGATATGATTTACTCAGTTTGAGCCTGGGGGGAGCAAGGGATGTGGGAGACAATACGACGGGCAAACTCTCACTTCCCCCTCTGTCAAGTGCACTGGTGCCCCTGGGACTAGAGTGAAGGTGATGGAGAGGTGAAAAGTGGGTCATGGACTGGGGTGTGGGGGAGCTCAAAGGACCAGTGATTGACAGCTGGGCATGGACTGGGGCGGAGCTCAAAGGGCCAATGATTGACAGCTGGGCGTGGGCTGGGGCGGAGCTCAAGGACCAGTGATTGACAGCTGGGCGTGGACTGGGGCGGAGCTCAAGGGACCAGTGATTGACAGTTGGGTATGGGGAGGACCCAAAAAGGCAAGTGATTGGGTGCGCTGGGATATGGAAATTGGAATACTCTTTGGCTGCCAGTTTGGATTAAGTAAAGTCAACAGGTTAAGGGGAGAGACGGGAGTCTGGAGCACAGTTTCCTATGGACCTGGTCACTCGAGGTCCTCGGGGACAGCACAAGCGAAGTCATGTGGCCGAGCTCTTCAAGGGGCTAGATATTCTACAAGTGTGGGCTAGGGCTCAATACTCTGAGGTTAGAGATGTCACTGATTTGACTCTTGATTCATAGATCCTTATAATAACATAATCCTCATAATCTCCACCATCCTCAAGCCCACTGTTGCACTCATTGTGTAAATCTGTCTCGAAGGTCTTCCTCTCTTTCGCGGACCTTTCACTTTTCATAACGTCTTTTGTTTTCAAGGATTGGTGCCTCCTCACACAGTGCTCAGAATAGACGAGGTGAACGTTCAAGATCCTTGCTATCAGGGAGCCCCTGATTGCACTTTCTCCAGGAATGATTTGTTTGTCATGGGATGTTGAGCACACTTGGCCAACACCACAATTCAAAGACGTTGCTGCTGCTTCAGTTTTCTTTATTTACAGTCCATCTTTCACAGGAATACAAAGCAACTGAAAATACAAAGGTTGAGTCAGATCCACTTTTGTCTTTAAACTGACATCCTTGGTCTTTGGTCATTTGCCCAATGCAGTGTATCTTTGGATTTCTGGACTGGTGTGCCCATGGATTTATGGTTTCAAGTAAAACGAAATTTTTGACAACTTTAATCTTTTCTCCATTCATCATGATGCTGTCTGTTGATTTAGTTGGAAAGATTTTCATATATTTCCTTGATTATCTTGATAATTAGAGGTTTTACACCAAGTTTCTTGATTTATCTTGAGTTAGTTGTTGTATATGGTGTGATGTATGAGTCTCTTTTCAAATTTTCTTTTTTTGCAAATAGTTACCCAGTTTTGCCAGCACCATTTATTAAAGAGGCTATGTTTCCCCTCACTTAATAGACTTTTTTCTCTTTTTAAAACATTAGTTGTCCATGTTGTTGCTATTGTTACGTGCCATTGAGTCGATTGCGACTTATAGTCATACTCTGAACAGCAGATCGGAGCCTTGCCCACCTCGTGCCTTCCTCATGCCTCCAGCATGCTCAAGTCCATCAGTCTTATTTAAAGTCATTCTTGCCTTCTCTGACCGTCCACTTTGCCTATACAATATCTGCTTTCCAGGTCTGGCCCCTCCTCACAGTTTGTCCAAAGCACATGAGACAAAGCTTTGCCTCTAAGGACCACCCCGGTTGCATTTCCCCCCAAGACAGGGTAACTGTGGCATCAGGATTGCGGGAAGACTCTTCAGTAACTTTTGTTATGCAGGTGCCCATTCTTGCATGTGGGAATTGAAGAAGCTCAGAACTACCAAGATCTGAATGCCAAGATTTGAGGGGTGATGCTAAATGACGACGTTTGTGTTGACAAGTCTGTGAAAACATGGTTCTTTGGGTTACGGTGATCTTTGCAGTTTATACCAGATCTTTTCCCAAAAAGGATATGTTTATATAGGGAACAGTTACATCCCTTTCTAATTTTCTCCACTTATGAAGATGTTGTTTATTTGTCTAATTAGGGAGAGTTTTGTTTTCTTGATGTTGAGATGTAATCCAGACTGAAGGTTGTAGTCTTTGATCTTCTTCAGCAAGTACTTCAAATCCTTCTCACTTTCAGCCAGCAGGGGTATGTCGTCAGCATAATGTAACTTGCTGACGAGTTTTTCTACGATCCTAATTCCACATTGTTTTCATTTTAGCCCAACTTCTTGGAATATGGATAAGTGGAGGATGCTCAAACCTAACAATTGTCCTAGTTATTTAATGACTAAGACCACATAGAGCAACAAATAGTGTAACTGTTGTCCATAACCTTTCCCAGCTACCATGCCTGAAGGCATTTGTTGCAGCAGCAGTAGCAAACTAATACAGCTAGTAAAGTTTTCATGGCTGCGGTGAAGCTAAGCAGAGACAGTGCTAACCCAAGGGCTTTCTGAAGGCTTGCCTGTGACCAGAAAAAGAATGTTCTTTCTGGACTTGTTTATGGGGGTGACGGCAGTGTTGACATCACAGTTCCAAGGCTCTGACTCATCTCCATCCACCGTTTGGTTCTGCCTTTTTCTGTACCTTGACCTCCTTTTCCTTTACTGTTCCTTCCCTGTGGTCTTTGCTCATGCTGTTGGGAAGACATTTCTGGGAAGCTAAAGTCATAACTCTCCAGTCCAATAACTTTCAGTTGTCACAAGCAGACCTCCTGGCGATATCCAACAGAAAGAGGGGCAAACTCAGGTTGGACTGGGAGCCAGTCCCCGTGACTGGAGGGAGGGAGTGTACGAGGTGGCGATTCCCAGAGCGATGCCTATCCTGCAGCAGGACACGGGACTACGGGCCTCAATCAAGAGCCTCTTCAGAGTCTTTGGGATTGGGGAGAAATTTCTGGAAGGAAAGATATACTCAGTGTCTCCAAACAACAGATATATTTGAAAAGCCCTAACCACTCTTTCTCAGACTGTCTCGTCCCCTGTAACTACACGAGCCCCCAATTGTATATCAGTTGTCCACCTTCTGCAGATTTTGTATTTCCAGAGTCTCAATCCTAAGCCTGTTAATTAGGTCTGCTCGTCACTGTACTTCGGTGCCTTTGGTTCTGTGACACGGGGCTGCAGGGAAAAGCAGCTAAAGAGGACTAATTAAGACTCGGAGCGCTTTCCATAATGTACATGGAAATGAACAAATTAACTGACGATGCCAAAAAGGCAATATGGCCCCAGTGGGGATTCCGAGCACAGAGATAACATTAAGGAGAGCAGTAGTCATTGAGAGGAAACCATGAATTATGAGTGATATTCAATCCCATTACCTCTGAGGTGTCAGATGTAATAGCAGGGAAATGTCATAAGATGGTAGGAGACAAAACAAACGGAGGTTCTGAGAGCCCTGATGGGGGAGGCGGAGGAGAGAAGCCTCGAGAAGCTGTGTCAGCAGGTTTGCTAGCAGAGGACCGGTGCCTGCCAGGAGGGCCTGTTGACTGGGACTTGTCTTTGCAAATACTCTGCTTCATGAAGATTTCTTTCTCTTGGGCTTGAGTACTGCTGAGAATGGGGGGGTGGGGGGTGGTGGGTGTCTCCTAATTAGCAAGATAAGCCAGTTTCACATTTTTTAAAATAACAATTGCCTTTCAGAGTTCTGTAAGACTTGGAACTCCTCCTCCAAAGGTGGAACTGCCCTGTATTCTCTTTCTCTCTCTGTAACCACCAGTAAAGACTGTTGCTGTCATAAAAACAACACAGAACAAAACAAAACAGCATTTGAAGTGAGGCTTTGCTTCTGTTGGACGGGGCTGTGGGGTTGGAAGAGAGGCAGCCCTTGTGCACCAGTGTTTACTGCATTTCTTGACTAATTAGACACTGACTGAGGAGACACAATGGAGATTCCAGGGAGGTTCCAGGCTTTCATCCAGAGTCTTGGAATGGTCCTTGCACCATCTGCATCAGCTTGTTGTTCGATGCCTTCATGGTGGCTGGGTTTCATAGGATCTTTGGATGTAACAGAATGGAACCCAGTGCTGGGTCATCTAACGTTGCTAACGTTGGAGTCCATTGTCACAGCCACTGTGTCACTCTGTGTCCTTAAGGCACTTCCTCATTTGCATTGACTCTCAGCTTGACTAAGAATGTGTTCCTCACCGCCACCCAAGCAGATATATACACACCCCCATGTTTATCGAGGCTTTGTTTACAATAGCAAGGAGTTGGAAACAACCTAAGTTCCCATCAACAAGCGAATGGATAGAGAAGCTGTGGCATATTCACACAATGGAATACTACGCTGCATTAAAAAACAAGGAATTCATGAATTATTACACAAAATGGGTGACCCTGGAGGATATTATGTTGAGCGAAATATCTCAGTCACAAAAGGACAAAAACTGCATAGTGCCACTGTTGTAAAAGGGAACTGACATAGGGGTTGGGGGGAGACCAGAGAAGAGGGGATAAATTATGTATACTTCATTGAAACAGATGAGGGAGAGAACTGTTAAAAGGAATATATGAGTAGGTATTATTATTGTGATAATGTCTATCTGTGTTTCATTGATTATGCAAAGGCATTTGACTGTGTGGATCATAACAAACTGTGGCTGACTCTGAGAAGAATGGGAATCCC
>NW_006399830.1:10488548-10504562 GCF_000299155.1 Elephantulus edwardii | reverse complement strand
TGTCATGACAGGAGTCCAGAATGAAGGCTGCATAGTGGAGTGGACTTGAGGGGAGGGACTGTATAACAACGAAAGAATTTCTCTTTTACTTTTCAAAAAGAAGAATGAACTGCAGAGGGGGGAGGGGTGGGCAGGGAGAAAAGTGCAACAATGAATGAGTGGAAATCCAGTCTCTTTAAGCTTTCATTAAAATTAATAATAAAAAAAAGAATGTGTTTCTCCAAGATCAGCCCCTCTTGTTGATGGACCCACGGTAAGAGGGACAAAGTCTCTGGGTTTGCTGTGGGTCTGTGATGCCAACACTACTGCCATTTTCACTTCTGAGGAACCTCCTGGCTCGGTTTCCTCGAAGACAGAGTCCTTCATTCCTCTGACAGTCCACTGTATGGTCAGTATTCTCCAGCGACACCACCACTCACAGGTACCGATCCTTCTGCGAGCTTCCATTTTCATGGCTCAACTTTTGCAAGTTTAGGAAAACACCATGGGTTGGGTCAGGCATACTTTAATGACCAAAGTGTGTCCCTTGGAGATTTATTGTTGTTGTTATATGCCAATGAGTCAAAACAAACTCACAGCCGACCCTCTAGTGGATTTCCAGAGATTGTAAACGGCATGAGAAGAGATTCCCCACCTTTGTCCTGAGGAGCAGCTGGAGGATTTGAACCACCTGCCTTAGGACTAGCAGCACAGTTCCTTACCACTAAACCACTAGTGCTTCCGGAAAATGTACTGTTGTTATGTGCTGTTGAGTTGCCTGCAACTCATAGCGACCCTGTGTACAACAGTCCTAAAGCCTGCTCTATTCTGTGCCAATCTTATTGTCTCTGACACACCTACCCCCATTTACCCCAGTGATGGAATCAATCCATCTCATTGAGGGTCTTCCTCTCTTGCGCTGTCCCTCCACTCTCCCAAGCATGATGTCCCTCTCTCCAAGGACTGGTCCCTCCTTGCAACATGTCCAAAGTATGTCAGATGAAGCTTCAGAATCCTTGCCTCCAAGGAGCAGCCCAATTTCACCCTCTCAAGAACGAACCTGTTTGTTCTCCTAGTAGTCCATGGTCTATTCAACACTCTTCTCCAGCACTACAGCTCAAAGGCATCAATTCTCCTTCTCTCATCCCTAGACATTGTCCAACTCTCTAACACATAGTAAGTGATTCCAAAGACCATGGCCTGGACCAGGTGCACCTTAGTCTCCAGACTGACACCATTGCTCTTCAATACTTTGGAGCGGTCCCTAACAGCAGACTTTTCCAACACAGTGTCTTTTAATTTCCTGGTTGCTGGTACCAAGAGTGTTGATTGTAGAGCCAAGCAAACTGAAGCTGTTAACAATCTCAATCTCTTCCCCATCTATCATGATGCTGCCAATCGGCCCAGTGATGAGAATCTTTTTGTTCTTGATGTTGAGCTTCAATCCATCTTGAAGGCTGCAGTCCTTGACCTTCTGCGACAAGAAAATGTATTAGAAATGCAAATGATCTGTACCTACTTGAGACCTACTTTGGGGGCAGGAGTCTGTGCCCCCCTTTTCAGGGCATACTGCTAGTGTGTAGGCGTCTGTCTTGCTACATGAAATTAAAGAAATAAGTCTTACACCCCATCCCCCCATTCCAGCACCAGAGACCCTTTACAATATTGTGTCACAATAATTGGGACAAAATCCGTGGTAATGAAAAAAAAATTTTTTTTCTTCTCCATTTTGTTCAAACTGCCTTTCATTAATAAAACCTCATTGTTTCAACAACAAAAAAACAATTCAAAGCAGAAAATAATCCCATCTTGAAAGAGTTAATAAGTCTTCCAGGCTAGATGATTCTGGTGCAGGTTCGAGTTTGAGAATCTTGGAAGTAGGAGCCGGGGCGCTGGTCCAAGATGTACCAATTACCAGCTGATTGGACCACTTAACCCTGGTGATCCCTCATTGGCAAAGAAAACAGTATCTATCCAACCTCCTCCATCAGGTTTACACGAGAATCAAATGAGATAATTGATATAATTGAAAACAGGCATGTGACACAAATAGGATGAATTAGGATGGTTATTTCAGGGACAGGTGTTAAAATGGAACAGTATATCCTGAGGCTGAGGGTGTCGGGGTGGGGGGCACAAAGGTGAACAGAGGGCCTGGCAGAAAGCTCAATTTCTAGAAAAGAACCACAGCTTTTAATTCTCAGACAAAGAGTATTAGAAAAGATTAGCTGGCTTGAAAAACGTCCCCTGGATAGCTTTCTGATGAGTTAAGTGCAAAGGTATCAGGAGCAGCTGGTTCTCATTTCCCTGTAAATTCACAGAAGCATAAAGATGAAAAAGAACCATGGCAGGAGACGAGAGTATTGCCAGAGGTCCTTCATAATTGAAAGGGAGTCCAGGTGCTGGGGCCCGGGACATGTGGTGAGCGTCATATCAGGCCGAGGCCAGGGCCACTGGGAGGCGGTCAGAGCGCAGATGAGGAGGTCAGTGTCTGCCAGCATGGCGTCCTGGGGACTCCTGAGGAAGACAGAAGATGCTGGTCATGTGCTCCGTCTCCACGCCAGGAGGAGTGACTGGAGTGAGGGAGGGGAAAAGTGAATATGAAAACCACCCTCAAAGGTAAGCCTCAAAGCAGATGTGCAGTTTGGTGAGAGGAAGGAAGTGTGGATTAGGGCTTCACTCTCCTTGGACGTGGTTGAGAGAGCTTCAGTGATACCACCAAACTCCGTTGTCCGTTGTCCACCTTCCTTTCAGAAAGGGAGATCATTGATAAAAGTTCAGTTCAAATGCGAGTAAGGGCAGATGTAGGCTTTCACCTCAATTTTCGTAGCTCTGAGACGAGTGATCTGGATGGAAGCCTGAAGGCTGGGATCAGACACTTCCTGCTCATTTCCTGGGGCTCGGTTCTGACAGGGAAGGGCTCGACATGCTTAGGTGTAAGTGCATCGTTGGGACCATTCTGGTCTTAGAGTCCCTGGATGGTGTAAGGTTGATGTGCTTAGTTACCAGCCCAATGATGGTGGTTCAAGATGAGAGAGAGAGAGAGATAGATCTGACTGTAGCATGGCTGAAGAGATGTTGTCGTTCTGACTGTAGAAGGGCTGTAACCTAAATGGTTTCTGATCCTGACTTGTAATCTTGACAATTCTCTAATAAACTCCATAATCATGAGTATGATTTGTGGATTTTGGTAAAAAGATTGGCAGGTGAAGGCTTGTCAGACCTCAGGAATCTGCACTGGGCCTTTAACGGTGACTCCCCACCCTTTCTTGATGTTAGAGGCGTCAGGGTGTATTTACACCTCCTTTCGAGTTCTCCTCACCTTCCTGCCCCCCATCCAGGCTGACGCCCTGTTGACCCCTGTCTTGGCTCATCTCCTAGCTTCCTCCTTCCTGCATCCAGGGGAGCCCTTCTGAGTTTGGAGTCACATGACCCATGCAGGTGACATGGGCGAGCTTTCCAACCTTGGTGGCAGGCTGCACAGTGATGGGAGGATCTACTAGAGGGAGACCAGGTGCAACTGCTCACAGGTTATTTCTCACGAACGACATGCTAAGCGGACTTGGGCGTTCCAGAGGGCCTCTTGGCTTGTTCATTAAGATCCACTTACGGAGCCATCGCCTCCGTTTTCACGGCCGAGGGTTTGCTCTTAGGCACTGTGGATGGGAGCTGACTTGTATTAGTCACGGGAGCTGGTTGTGCTAATCTCTTCCCAAGTTCATGTCCAATGGTGCCACCACAATAGGCTCCCCAGAGCACACTGTGTACCAGCACATCTCTGCTCCTTAACCAGCTCGCTGTGTGAACCAGCGCGCCCCCTTTCCTCTGCCCACATGCTTTAGATGCTCGTGGTTGTGCCAGTCAGGGAACGTGCAGGCTTACCAAGACTCAATTATGCTTGTTCCCAAACCAGCTCATGCAAAATATATTTGTTATAGCAATTAGGGACCTAGGTAAACATTGCAATGCTTGTGCAATAGGAGCAGGAAAGTAATAAAGTCGTCATTTCCATGAAAATTAACTGGGGCGATTGGGAAAGGTATAAAAAAAGGCAAGTGGCATAGAAATCACTGTCATGTGCAGGTGAACCAGCAGAAACATGTAGGGGAAATGACAGACATCTGGAAAGATTCTGGACGCCTGACTTGGAAATACCTAAGTTCTTGCTCTCTGCTTTAGTTTCATAAGATTCCCGTTACAAAATACGACAATGAGTGAGATGATTTGAAAGAACAGCAATGTATTATCTCATATCCTGGGAGCCGGGGGTGGGGTGGTGGTGTCTGAATTTTGAGTGTTCCGTGGGTTGTACTCTCTGTCACCGCCAGGAGAAGATGGTGCCCTGTCTCTTCCGCTGCCAGTAGTCCTGGGCATTCCTTGGTGCATAGCTGCATGCTCACGTGGCCTTTCCTGCAAGTGTTTCTGTGTCTTGTCTCTTTTTATAAAGAAACTGCCCAGAAGGGACTAAGATCTGCTCTTCTGCCATGTGACCTCATGTTACCTGACAACAATTAATTTACTAAATTAATACTGTTGAACCTTAAAGGATCCCTTTATTAAATGTATTTAGACCATAAAAAGTTATATTTTCATTGGAGAGTATTTACAAACTATACTAATACTCTACAATAATAAATTGTTGCTGTGTACTGTAGAGTTGGGACCAACCCATAGCTGACCCTCCAGTGGGTTTTCAGAGGCGGTTAATAGAAAGGGAGGAGACTGATCACCTTTCTTCTGTGGAGTAGCTGCTGGATTTGAACTGTATGCCTTTGGGATTGCAGTGCAGCTTCTTACCACGAGGCCACTGGAACTTCCTCTATAAAATAGTATAGAGAATGAACTAAAAATTGCCATTTGTCTTGCTACTTAGAGATAGGTGTTTTTAACAGAAGCATTTCCTTGTGATTAGGTTTTTAAGGGGAATAAATCAAACACTGGTGTTTTTGTCATGCTGTTGTTAGGTGCTGGTGAGTTGGTTCTGACTCATAGGAGCCCTGTGTTTAGTAAAAGGAACCCCACCCCATTCCGTGCCACCCTTGTAGACCCCGCTGGGTTCCAGTCCATTGTCAACATAGCAAAAAGGAGGAAACGCTTTTTGAGCAGAAAGGAAAGAAGGATTACGTATGGTCGCTGATTCCTGTCCAGCCACCCGTGTGCTACAGAAGTAATTTTGTGCAATCTACTAGATATCTGTGAAAAGGCCTGCGCCTCTGTCAGGAGCCTTTGCTGCTGTGCGCTTTCAAGTCAGTTCTGACCCCCAGGGGCCCTGCCACGCATTCACTCTCCTGTCCAGTCGGAACCAGCTCATAGCGGACCCTCCAGTGGTTTTCAGAGACTGTAAATGACAAGGGAGGAGATTGCCTATTTTTCTCTATAGGAGTAGCTGGTGAATTCGAACTGCTTGCTTTTGGGTTTGCAGTGCAACTTGTTAGCATGGACACACCAGAGCTCTCTCATCAGCTATTGTTGTTGTTGTTACTGTGTATTGTAGAGTCAGAATTGACCCTTAGTTGACATTCCAGTGGGTTTTCAGAGGCAGTTCATGGCACAGGAAGAGAGTGCCCGTCCCGTGGAGCAGCTGGTGGCCTCAAACTGCATGCCTTTGGGATTGCAGTGTAGCTTCTTGCCACTAGGCCAGCAGAGTTCCAGGGAGAGATCAGCTCACTCCTATTAAAATGACAAAGATGGCAAAAATTAAAAAGATATTGACAAGAATTTAATTAATTCCTGAGGAGCAGCTTAGTGGATTTGAACCATGTGCCTTTGGACTGGCAGCACAATTCCTTACCACTAGACCACCAGAGCTCCCTACACCAATAGGCAGATCTCTGAGGTGAAGAGTCACACCAGGGAGCTTCTCAGCCTTTAGAAGACACAGAAACGAATGGACAGAGAAGCTGCGGTATATTCACACAGTGGAATACTATGCTGCATTGGAAAACAAGGAACTCATGAAATATTATACAAAATGGGTGACCTTGGAGGACATTATGCTGAGTGAAATATCTTAGTCAAAAGAACAAATATTGCCTAGGGTCACTGCTGTAAAACAGGACTGACATTGGGCTATGGGGGAGACTGAGAGAGATGGGAGAGAGAGATGCATGTTGCACTGAAGCAGATGAGGCAGAGAACTGTTTAAAAGGAATATATGATTATTGTCATGACAGGAGTCCAGAATGAAGCTGAATAATGGAGTGGACTTGAGGGGAGGGATTCTGTAACAATGAAAGAATTTTACTTTTCAAAGAGAAGAATGTGTTAGGGGTAAGGGTGGGCAGGGAGAAAAGTGCAACAATGAATGAATGGAAATCCAAAGTCTCTGTAAACTTTAATTAAAATTAATTTAAAACAAAACCCAAAAAAACAAAACAAAACGAAAAACAACACGACACAGCCACACAGGATTGCAGCGTTTGTGCGAGGTGAAAACGTAGGAGGAGACAAGGTGGAGGGCGGAGGAATAAGTGGAAACAAGAACCAAGCGGGGTGCTCGCTTCGGCAGCACATATACTAAAATTGGAACGATACAGAGAAGATTAGCATGGCCCCTGCGCAAGGATGACACGCAAATTCGTGAAGCGTTCCATATTTTTATGATGCAAATAAAGTTACCCAAATCTGTAAAGATTGAAAAAAAAAAAAAAGAACCAAGCGGGACACAGTGCGGAGAGGGCTGGGAGGTGCGGTGCGGGGATGGCATCAGTGCCAGGAACCAGCACCAGGCCGCTCTGCAAGCGTTGATGCTAATCACACCGTAGACTTCAAAGAAGAGGGGCCGGGAGGGGGAAGACACTTGTAGGAATGCACCACAGAGGGGTCAAGGCCACCCAGGCCTCCAGATTCCAGCCTGAGGATTTTCTAAAAGAAAAACTCATCACGGGAAACCACACAGGCATTTTGACGCTTGCCTGTAAATAATTTAGGGATGAAACACATCAGAATTCCTTTCTAAATATTGACGCTGTCGTGGCTGCTACTTAGAGAAGATTGCCCGTGATGTTTTCAATTAGATTCTCTTGATCAGCCTTGAGAAGTCCGTTTTCCTGCAGGACGGGGTTGCTGTGTGCTGTTAGCACTGGCAGGCCCAGGATGTGCGGTGCCTGCTGGAGCCTGGGTGGGGTGGGGTGCAGAAGGGCTGATGCATCTGCACTGCATTCACCTGGCAGGCCCGGGATATGCGATGTCTCCTGGAGATTGAATGAGGGTGTGTATGGGGTGGGGAGGTACTGATCCATCCACACTGGGCTCACAGGGCAGGCCCAGGATGTGCGGTGCCTGCTGGAGACTGGACGAGGGTGGGGAGGTACTGATGCATCCACACTGATCTCGCCTCGTGGAGTTCAGCCCACCCACGCGGATTCCGGCCAGCCATTCCAGCAGAAACTCACTCAGCGCTTCTATGAAGCGTGTCATGGTGAGCTTGGAGCCTGGAGCTGGAGAGCAGGAGCTAATATTGAGATTCCTTTGTTTGCTAACAAGTCAATTCCAGGTGACCCGAGGGGAGCAGAGTGGCATGTGTCCCTGGGGTTCTCAATACTGCAATCTTTGGGAAGGAAGCCCGGTGGCATGGTCAACCGTGGGTGGTAGGTCCTGCTAGGCTCAGGGTCAGTGGTTCATATCCAGGCTCTGAGGGAGGAAGATGGTCTGTCTGTTCCTGTCAAGGTTTACAGCCTCTGCAACCCCATGGGGTGGGGTGGATGGTTCACCCCGAGTCAGGATTGGATAGATAGCAGTGGACCCGGTTGGGCTCGGTGGGTCTTTGGGGCAGAGAGGTCTACTTCTGAGGTGTCCATGCTTGGTTTCCATCTTCTCATCTCTTGGCCAGCAGGTAAGCAGGCTGAACATTGGTGTCACCGTGGGATACCAGTGTCCATGAAGAAAACAAAGCATTTGTTTGAATGATTGAATTTCTAGTTAAATTGAGAGCTATGAAATGAGCCCAGTAGAACTGCCCCACAGGCCTGTCCAGGAGGCAGCTCGCCAGCTTGTCTATCGACACACCGCTGGTGACAGAGGACCGGCCAGCCGTGCTGCTCTGCACTGACCAGGGGACTGTGAGTCGGTGCGGGGGCCGCACTGTCCGTCAGGCTGTCATGCTGCGGTGGCTTTCGTGTTGCTGGAAGCTCGACCTCCTGTATCTTAAGTACCAGCGGGGCCATCCAGCACCGCAGACGAGCTTCAGTGGAGCATCCAGACCGAGACAGACTAGGACGAAAGGCCTGGTGAACCACTTCTGAAAATTAACCAAGGAAAATTCTATGAGTCACAACACAACAGAATATTGTCCAGCATGCTTGCTTTGGACACGACACGAGGAGGGATCAGTTTCTAGAGGACGGTGTGTGATGAGCGAGGGGGTCAGTGAGGGCAAGGAGACCCTTGGTGAGATGGGTTGGCATGGAAGCTTCAGCAATGGACTTGAACATGCTGGTGGCCGTCAGGGTGACACAGGACTCAGCAACACTTGTGTTTGCTGTACATGAAGCTTCTATGAATTGTAGTAAGGCCATAGTGGTTAGCAATTGGCAAGTGGGTGATGGTTTAAAGTTGCTAAGTATGCGCTCATTCGTTACACAGCAACAGAAAACAAATACACTTGCATTTTACAGATGAAGAACTGAGGCCCAGGGAGGTTGGGTTGCCCAAAGCCAGGAGCTCAAAGAGCTGGGATTGGAACCAGGGCATTGATGAATGCTCTGGATAACTGCTCTTAAAAATGATCAGTGATTCTCCACCTGGTATGTGCAGAGTGCATTTGTGTTTGGGGCACGCCTTGTGGGAGAGGTGGCTGCTCCCCATGCAGGGCTATGTGTTACCATCTTAATTGCTGTTGTTAGACCCCACTGAGCCAACTCCAACTCATAGCGAGTCTGTACAAACGCGTATAAACCTACTTACCATCCTCGTCTGTCTCACTGCTCCTCCTGAGCCCCTGGCTGCAGCCACTGCGCCAACCATTTCAGCCCATCTCTTTGAAGATCTTCCTTGGAAGGAGTGCAGCCAGAAGGTTCCCTAGAGGAATCCTTTGGGAGACTTCATCTCACGTGGTTTGAGTATGTGATGAGGAGGAGCTGCAGAGGGGCATCATGCTTGGAAAACAGAGGCTGAGTCACCGGGAGGAGGACAATCTCGGAGGACTCCTGAATGAAGCACACATGTTGGCGGGCCCTTCCCCACCAGGTCTGGCTGACTGGGCCAGCACGAGGGAGCAGGGCCTCTGAGCAGAGCTGCACCACGCCTGCTGTGAACGAAGCAGGCCTCCTCAGCTGCCCACAGAGCCATGCCGCAGTAAAGGCTGTGTCTGCTCCAGGCTGTCCCGTCCCTAGGCCGTGGTTCTCAAGTGAGCAGCCTTTGGGTGATGTGGGAGCTATTGAGAATTCTGATGCCCCGTCCACATTCCGGAGCTGTTCGCCCTGGATTGAACAGAGCAGGGCATGAATGCTTTTCCGATTCCCCAGCGCGTACAGTGTGCAGCCAAGTCTGAGCATCCCTGAGCGAGAGCTCATCCTGGGGGAGGATGGAGTGGGCAGAGACCACAGAGCAGAGAGCAGGAGTTTTCTCAGAGTCTGTGCTCCTGTGCTTGTGAGGTCCCTTTGTTCATGAAGAAAGTTTGTTTCTCTTCTGGTGCCTGGGCCAGGCCAGTCACCCTCAGGGCCCTATGTCCCAGCTTTCCTGTCCTTATGAGGACTTCATGGTCCGAGATGCCTGATGTTGAGAACTCTGCATGCGATCAGAGCCGTGACCCACTGTGGGACCTCAGTGGCTCACATTCTAGATAGAGTTTCGTGGTCAGTGGCTGACAGAGAAGCGATCCTCTAACTCCCAGGCCCCACTCCCTAGAGGTTCTAAGCCCTCAGGTCAGGCTGGGCTCCAATTTGCATCCTAACAAGCTCCCAGGTGATGCTTATCTGGAAATCACTTTGAGAACCACTGTTTGGAGACCAGTGACCTTGAGTTTGCAACCAGAGGACCATTGACTAGAATGTGACCTTGGAGAAGTTCTTCCATCTCTGGGTTCTTCAGGTCTTTCTCTCTCAGACAAGTATAATCACAGCCCTTGTGGTTTGTGGCTTTAAGATAACCCTGCAGGGATGGCATTTGCTCTGGGCACAGCTGCCCTCCGTGACTCCTTCTCATCCTCACTTCCAACCTTCTTCAACGTGGGCTCCATTCTCAGGTGCCCTCTCCTTGCCTGGTGACAAAGGTGGGCCTGGCCACTCCAGCTGGTATCTTCTGTAGGGCGATGACCCAAGGCCTTCTCACACACGTCATGACCCACCATTTCTTACAGAACATTCCTTTCCTGCATGAGCAGTGCTGCTGGATGGTGCTGGCTGATGTTTTGTGTACAGTGAAAACTTCAATTAACCAATTGCTCAGGGGAATGAGGAGGTGGTGGTTAATTGAATTATCTGATTAACTGAGAGTTAATTAACCAGAAACTTTTTGCAACTCCAAGCCATGCTGTGAATATCCCAACATACCTAAGTCCCCTTCCCTAGCAGGGTCAGGAAGGAGAAAGAGCGAAGGGAAGCGGGAAGCGGGAAGCGGGAGGGAAGTCCACGGGAAATCTAAGGCGTGTTTTCACCACCTGGCTGGGAGTTAGTCCCCGGGATGCTGAAAGCTGTGCCAAAGCTAGTTCGAATCCTAGCAGTAACTCCCATCGTGAATAGGTTTTGAAGGAACTTCCTGATTAAGACAGACTAGGAAGAAAGACTTAGTGTTCTACTCTCCAAAAAGCAGCCAATGAATCCCTATGGATCATGACAATAAAATGTTAGAAGATGAACCTGGTAGGTGAGGAGGAAGTCAAGGTGCACATGACTGTTATTAGGTGCCGTTGAGGCGAGTAGGACTTGTAGTGACCCTTTGAGCAACCGACCTGAGTGCTGTCCCATGTGCCGTCCTCCTCATCTCCGACACACTTGCGCTCAGTCACTGTGTCAGTCCAGCTCGTTGGGAGTCTTCCTTTCTTTTGCTGACCTTCTGTCTTTTCGAGCATGGTGTCCCTTTCCAAAGAATAACCTCTCCACGCAGCATGTCCATGGTATGAGAGGTGGAGTTCGGCCATCATTGCCTCCAAGGAGCAGTCTGGCCACACTGTTTCTAAGATACGGCTATTTGTTCTTTCAGTGGCCTTAATAAAGGCCTCAAGCAAACAAGTGACCATGAAGATGCACAGGACTGGGCCCTGTTTCATTCTTCTGTACATCCCCAGGTGGCCAGGAGCTGGATCTGACTCCACGACAACAAACAACCACCACAGGACGTGTTCAGAATGTTACACACACGTAGGGTGGTGCTAACGTGCTGTGGACTTGACTCCAATTGTGAGGACTCTGAACAGTAGATGGAAACCTTGCTCTGTCCTTCACCATCTTTTACAGTCACTGCCACACTCGAGCTCACTGGAGCTCTGCTGGCGTAGGCCACATCATGTTGCACTACTAACCAAAGGGCCTTAAGTCTCCAGTGGTTCGAATCCACCAGCTGCTCCAAGTGAGAAAGAAGGCAGTCTCCTCCCATTAATCACAGCCCCAGAAACTCAAGAGAGGAGTGCAGGGAACAAATTCAAGACAATGACTTGATGTTGTTGTTAAGTGCTGTCGAGCCATAGGTGACTCACAGCGACAGCATGAATGAAAGACCTGACACCTCTATAACTTCCATCCTTTCCCCAGGTTCATAGGGTTTCTGGAGGCAAGCTATTTTGGAAGTGGATGCCACTCCTGCTTCCAAGCTTGTTTTAATCGGGGAGTGCCACCAAACGCTGTCCACCATGGGTAACCATTGTCGCGTTTGACACATCTATGTCACAGCGTTCAGCTTCACAGCAACCACAAGTTAACTCTGTATGGTGAGTGGAAAGACCAGGGCTATATGACCTAGAAGAATGTTTCACCATTTTTGAACAAAAATGACTTTCTAGTTTTACATAAATTCTATTTGTCGGCATTATTTATTGGCCAGGATGAGATGGATTGGCTCAGCGAGTGGAGAAATGGGATTAGGTCTGTCGGAGAGAGATTAGATCAGGATAGAGCAGGTTTCAGAACTAATGGACGTAGGGTCACTATGAGTCGCAGGTGACTCGATGGCATATAACAATAACAATAATAGAGATGGGAAAACTGAGAGGTGCACTAACCATTATGGAACGCTGCTTTTCTGACTGAGAGGATGAAACAGTCCCAGAGGCCGCCCTGGGGGATGAAGGCTGAGGGAGAGTGCTGGAATGTTTCAGTAGCCCCGTTCATCATCCTGCTCCACATTCACACTGGGTCCTGACTATCTGATGCCTCCATGTCACCTCTGCCTCACGCAGCTCAGGTGTGAAGAGTAGTCCTTCCAGGCTGTGACCTTCCAGAAGCAAGTCTTCAAGTCTTCCTTCCAAGGTGCCTCCGGGTGGCTTTGAACTGCCAGCCTTTTGACTATTCATCAAGCGTTTATCCATTTGCAGCCCCAGCTCTTCTGGCCAAGTGAAGGGGTGGCGTATTACAGTGATTAAGTGCATGTGCTTTGAGTGAGCCAGACCAAGTTCACAGTCGTGCCCTGCTATTTTAAGAGACTGTGTGATGTTGAGCCAATAGCACAACCTCGTTCAGTCTCATCTTCATCTACAAGATGCACTACCACCTCCCTCCCACGCTTCTTGGGGTCTGGACCTGGGTCCTGCAGGACAGGGTGCTGTGATGACTCATTCATGCTCATAAACGGGACTGGAGAGGGAAGACGATGGAAGAAGCTGTGACAAAGAGAGACCTCTGTCGTACCATGATCTCCGCGGTTTCCCTACAGATGCAGTCTCTTCTGTGAACCTTCCTCTTTCTCGTTCTTTCTCCTCAGAGTGTAACATGGAAAGGCAGCTCTCCACGGTGTGCCTGCGCTCATTTTTGGTTCCTGAGGTTTCTCTGCATTTGCCTTTCCAGCAGCGGAAGAGAAAACACACTGGAGCCCACAGGCATCGCCACCTATTAAATCAAACGTGAGTTTGGCCAAGTCTCCAGCCTCGGCTGTTGTCGTATTTTCAGGGAATGAAAAGAACAGTTCTTTTTGCTCAGAAAGCTAGATTTATATTGCTTTCACTTAGCAAGTGAATAATTGATAAGTTGGGGCATATTAGCATTGAACAAAAGAGCCCAGTGGTACTCGTGTCCTGGGAAGGCTGCCTAAATCAATATACACTCATGAATTTTGAGTGCAAAAGGTTGAGGCAGGAAAGAACACCAATTTAGACCTCCATTAATATTTGAAACCCACTCACCATGTGAGACACACACAACCGCCCAAATGCTAACTAAGGGGCTTGGGAGAAACGTCTTCAAAACAAATTTGAAAGCAAGCGATTTTCCTCGTCAACGATTACACCAAGAGAAAGAAAAAAGAAACTGGCTTTTGTTGTTTCTGCTCTCAGAAGGCATCTATTACAAATCTAATGAGATTATTTTTTTTCCAATTAAACATCACGCAACACTCATCTGCCTCAATGTTTGGAAATGTTGGAAAAGCAAATACTTCTCTGCAGTCAAGTCAGTTAGGGTCAAATGTCTCAGCCCCTCCCCTGAGGCCTGTCCCCTCCACGTGGGAGCTCAGCCTGGAGACGTGACCAATGGAAACATTTTCCAAGGTGTTGAATGTCAAAGGCAGTTTTCTTGTCTGATGTCTCCTGATCACCCCAAACTGCCAACGTAACATCAACATAACACATACTAAATACAACATGACACAGCATGCTGGCGTAACATAGCATAGCAGTTCACAATGTGATTTTTAAATGCTTCCTGCTGGACTACCAATTTGACCTATCAGTCCTAGAAAATTTGCAACGAAATGAGAAAAATGCTTCCAATCTTAATGATTTATTTAGTCCAGCACCCCAGGGGAAATTCTGTAGGGTGTGCGATGCCAATGCATTGCTCCGGCCAATTCAAGGCACTTGAGACCATGTGCCCGTGGGCATTTATAACCCAACCAAGCAAATGAGTCTTTGACAATAAAAGACCCACCTTTATAAAGACAGAATCACAAAGCTTTAAGGAATCTGAGTGACCATTTATTCTAGCCTCCAGCTTCCCCCACAGAATAGCAACTTCTTCTTGATTTTTCTTGATTACTCCTGCTGCTGGTGAGCTCACTGTCTACCAAGGCAGCTCATTCTATTCCAAGATATCTCTGGCTCTTGGAAGGCAGCTTTTTTTTAAAAAAAATTTATTAATTTTAATGAAAGTTTACAGAGACTTAGGGTTTCCAGTCATTCATTCTTGTACTTTTCTCCCTGTCCACCCCTCTCCCCAATTCACTCTTCTTGAAAAGTAATAGATAAACTCTTTTATTATTATGCAATCACTCCCCCCAAGTCTTCTTCACTGTGCAGCCTTCATTCTGGACTCCTGTTAGGACAATAATACCCAATCATATATCCCTTCTAGACAGTTATCTCTCTCATCTATTTCAATGCAGTCAGTACATATCATTCTTTCCCTCCTTCTCTGTCTTCCCTCATGATGCCAGTCTCATTTTACAACAGTGGCCCTATGCAATACTTGTCCTTTCGTGACTGAGATAGTTCACTCAGCATAATGTCGTCCAGGGTCATCCATTTTGCATAATATTTCGTGAGTTCCTTGTTTTTAAATGCTGCATAGTATTCCATTGTGTGACTATTGCAGAGCTTCTCTATTTGTTTTTTGTTGGGCACTTGGTTTGTTTCCAGCTCTTTGCTATTGCGAATAAAGCCACAATAAACATGGGTGTGCATGGAAGGTGGCCTTTAAAGTTGCCTTGAAGCCTGCCTGTCCACAACCTACACCTGAGAAGACACTAGGTGCGACCTTCTGAGCAACATGCTTCAGCTGTTGCCATTATGTCTCTCTCACGAAACGGTTAACTTGAACTTGCAAACTGATTCAAAGTGTGCTGATTACTGGGTCTTAGAGGCTAAAGGAAAAATTTGGCCCCTGCATACTACAGATGGTATTTATTCTTTCCCCTGGAATTCTTATTAGATCTTAATTAATGAACGAGTAGGTTCTGTTCAGCTGAGTGGTCTTAAGGAGTACTTATTTTTGAAATCTCCCCTAATGGCTTATCTGTTTCCCCTCCAAAATGCTCATTAACAAGAAAGAGAAGGTCAAAGCTACAGCTTTTATGTTTGCTGAAAAGGGACCAGGATATTTTAAAGATGGTTATGTTCAGAGATTAAAAAAGCACCCATCCCAAATTCTGAGAGTCATCCTGGTGAATGACAGAAACATTAGCTCGCCTGTTGCTGAGCGGTGGATTCCAACTCACAGGGCCCCCACGGGAGTGAGAAAAGGACTGTACTCCTGCATTGTCATTGCGGGGACCCCACAGGGGTGAGAGCAGGACTGTGCTCCCCAGGGTCATCGTCACAGGGACCCCACGGGGGTGAGAGCTGGACTGTACTCCCCAGGGCTATCAGTGGCTAAACTTTTTAAAATAGATTATCAAGTCTTTCTTCCAAGTCGCAAGTGGGTGGGCCTGAACTTCCAACCTTTTGATTAACAGCAGTGAGTGCTAGTCACTGGCATCACGCAGGCAGTCCTTGAGGCCAAGCCTCTGTAAGTCCCCTTTTCATCAATCGTCTGTTACTCGTCTCGGAGGGGAGAAGGATGTTTCTGCGGTGGGCAAAGCTCAGGCTGTGGAGCTTTGAAGCTGTTGGTCTTATTCATTCTACTATATTCTCCCAAAGACTCATCCTCTCTGATGGGCCCAGTGCACTAACAGCTTTGCGGGAGAACAGTAAGCAGTCTCTTCTCATGTGGTTGACAGCCTCGGAAACCCACTGGAGCGGCAACTGTGAGTCTGTTCTGACTCTGACAACGTGAAGAAAGATTTTCCTGGTTTTATTTACTCTGCCAATTCCTTCCAGTGACAGTGTGGACAGCTTGACAAACCCTACCTTCTCTCATCTGTAAAAGAGGGATAAAAATTCTCACAGGGTTACCATGATCATAAAAGGAGAAAATGTAGGGAGCTCTGGTGGCCTAGTGGCAAGAAGCTGCACTG
>NW_006399830.1:10468681-10485632 GCF_000299155.1 Elephantulus edwardii | reverse complement strand
ATCATCTATTTCTTCTTCTTTGGCTCTGGTTGTTGGTGCGTATATCTGGATGATAGTGGTATTCACTGAATGAATGAATCTCATTCATTCAGCTTTGATGATATACAACAACAACGGCATGGCCAGATGACCAAAGAAGAAATCGATGCCTTTGTGCTGTGAGTGAAGAGTGCGGATTATCCCACGGGTGGCTTCCAAAAGAACAAACAGGTCTGTCCTAGAGGGAGTGAAACCAGGATGTTCCTGAGCAGTGAGGATGGTGAAACTTCAGGCCTGTTGTCAGGAGGGACCAGTTGTTGGAAAAAGACATGATGCTGGGAGAGGTGGAGGGTCGGAGAAAGAGAGGAAGACACTCAACACGGTGGATTGACACGGGGACTGTAGCAATGTGCTCAAACAGGTCAGAGAGGGTCAGGCAAGGTTCAGACCTGTGTCCACAGCAGCCACAATGAGGTGTAGTTGACTCTGTGGCATACAACAACACGAGCATCATGAAATGACAAACTAACTCAAAGCGCAGTTGCTTAAACGATAGATAGAACTAGACGGTGAGCAGTAATGCCAGGGAGGCATCCACTCCCTCAAATAACCAACCATATTAGGTTAAAAGCAGGAGTGGCATCCACTTTCTAAACCACAAGCCTCTGGAAACTCTAGGAACTTGGAGAAATGATAGTTCTAGAAAGGCCTCAGGTCTTTCGTTCACAGGGTCACTGTGAGTGGTGAGGGACTTGATGGCAATCAACAACAAACAACAGCAATTAGATTAAAAGAGTAGCGTTTACTCAGGGATAAAGGCCTAAAGGCAGGAAGAAGTGGGTGGAAGGATCCTGGGAGTGAGAATTACCCATCGGAACCACTGTGCAATGTGCCTTAGCTAAGGTCTGTTGAGCACCTGACCTCCGTAAGCCCTGTTCTGACCGGCAGGCACAGTGATGCTTCTGGTCTTCTGGAATTAGTGTTAAATGAGAGCCAGAGTCTAGGAGTCTCTCCAACATCAGATTATTTACCTTCTCCCAATGACCAGTCACTCCGGTGGAAGACAGGGGAGAACTCCCTAGGGGTAGACTGGGCGAAGGAGTCACCTTTTGACCCTGCAGTGTGGTCCCTGCCTCATTCCTCTAGCCTGTTGTCTCTGAGAACTCTCGGCCTTGGCTGGACATGCTCAGATGCCCTTAAGTAATACCTTTAAGAGGCTCTGTGCACTTGAAAGTGGTGGTTTTATTTAATTTCAACAAAGTTGTACTTGCAATCAGCTCTGTCCAGATAATTAAGTTCAATTTACTAGTTTGCAACTAGTAATTAATTACTGAGGTCCCCTGAGTGTGTCCGGGAGAGGAGAGCTGATGAAGTTTGCTCGACGGCTCTACCCGCGTCACCTCTGGGGACGTGTCTCTCCTGTGACCTGTGGTTAGAGCTTTTCTACAAGAGGCTGCTGACCATGAGCCTCCCTCAAGCTGTCCCTTTCTCAGATCACCCTCCTGGGACAGAGCCACAGTTCCCGCCTCCTTTAGCTCACAAAGGAGTTCCTGGGTGTTCAGTAACTACCTGAAGAGTTGGTGGTTCTAATCCACCCAGAGGCACCTTGAAAGAAAGCCTGGGTTCTGCTTCTAAATTACCAAAAACTCACACTCCCTGCTCTCAGAAGGGATTCAATTCCAACTCCTCTAGATTTCTGAGTCTGTAAATCACAGCGGAAGGAGACGACCCATCTTTCTCCCAAAGAACTGCTGGTGGGTTTGAACTGTTGGAGACAGGACAGCTTTCTACAAACTATGTCACCATAGCACCACCACTGAGGACCAGGCATCAGGAGAAATACCGTGTGTGGGCCGGGACAGGCCCCCTCTCTTCCTGCAGAGCTGCCTGAAGGTCCCCAGGTGGGGGAAAGGGCATTAACAGCTTCCTCACGGAGCATCTCGGTGCTGTGCCCATCTTTCCCTGGGGTATTTGATAGAGGCCCAGGGAGAGTCAGGGCAAGCAGGCCAGTGCAGCCTTTCTTGGGTGTTGCCCCTGCAGCCCATCTCTGTTTTATTTTGTGCCGTTTTCATTTCTCTACTCAGCTGTGAAATGTTGGTGTTCCCTAAACCTCTCCACCAAGATATTGGCATTTTCTCCTTTTTAGAAGTCTCTATCTACTTTTTTCCACTTGAGGACTCATTATTTTTCTTTGATCTGGAGCAGTAAATCTCCGCTGGCAGCGTATTAAAATCAGCTCCGTCTCCCTCAAGCCTTTAAGGAATGACTTGTTGCCGCTTGAAGGGAGTGAGGAAAGGCTTGTCTTTTCAGTACACGGTGCTGGGTCAATCGACTCTCCCTCCGGAGCAGGACCCGCTGAGTGAGATGGATTGACACAGTGCCTGGAACACTGATCTTAAGCTCTGACTCATTCTTCTTGTCTGTAGGCGAGTTTGAGCTGCCAACCTCTCATCCAGGTGATACAGGAACATCTTTATGACGTCAGATTATAAGAAGATGAAACAGGACCCCACAAGCACTTGCCTGAAGAAAAGGGTGGGTTCCTCGGAGTTCATGATAAGGAAGAAATTCTACTGAATTAAGAAAGTGAAAAACACAGACGCGATGCAAAGACCTTCCGCTACAACAAAGGCTTTGGGCAAAAGATACGCTTTGACGAAAAGCACAGCAACATGCAATAAGTAGATGTCAGGTGCTCCACTCTGTTAGTTAAAAGTGCAAATGGAACCGTCTTGGGATATCAGAAATCAAAATGCGGTGTTTATAACATTGGTGAAGGCATGGGGCAGCCATGCTGTTGTAGAGCGCTGGTGGGAAGAGAAATTACTCAGTCCATTCAGAAGAATGCTATTAACAACTGAAAATGAGACTACATGAAGTTGTTGTGTGGCCTGGAGTAGGAACTGACCCATAGCTGGCCCTCCAGCAGGTTTTCAGGGGCAGTAAATGGGCACAGGAAGAGAGTGTCCACCCAAACAAAACAAAAACAACAAAACCAAACCTGCTTCTTGGTCCTGGGCCAGGTTCCACACAAGCACAAATAAATGTTTGTAAGTGGATTTGAGCTGTGTGCAGCTTCCAGTCCTGGGTACAGATCCTTAAAATGTACCCAAAATAAATATTTTCATGGGCACCAAACAGCATGAATGAGAATATTGAGGCGATGTTTACGAGAAGGTTTATGACCATTTATCGGAGCTTCAAACGGAAAACAACCTAAATGTTTACACCCAGTCGTTGCTCAGCTCTGTTGAGTTAGCTCAGACTTAGAGCGGCCTTAGGAACGACAGACTGAAATGTGGCAGCATCCTCACAGTGGATGGTTTGAGGACCATCGAGCCGGCCCCTGGCTGACGGTGACCCTGTGCACAATAATGTCCAGAACTGAACCATACCCATGGTCACTTGCAGCTTGGACCATTGTGTTCCACGGGGCTTTCAATGACTGGCTTTCAGATGTCATTCACCAGGCTTTTCTTCCTAGTCTCTCTTACCCTGGAAGCCCCAGTGAAACCTGTTCACCATAATAACAATATGTGAGTCCCCTCTGGCAGACAGGGAGTGGCTGTTGGTGAGGTGCCTTGGTGGGAATCACCTGTTGTTCCAGCATGGAAGGTGAGAATCACACGTAAGTGTGTATGACTCATAGCGTGAAACACACCTTGGCCTTGGCAATGAAGATGAATGAATTAGAGCTATACATGAGGGCTTGGGTACAGCTGACAGATGTAATGCTGAGAAAAAAGTCCATCTTTCACCACGGGGAAAAACCCACAGGAATGTGGCCACCAGGCATGAGGGTAACTGTGAATTCACTTGTATAAAGTTGAAAAGCAGGCAGGTTTTGGATAATAGAGGTCAGACCAGTGGGTACTTCACACGGGGGTCTGTGGATGGATAAAAGCAGGAGGGAAGTTTTAGGATACCACTGAGGTCCTAGGAGCCCTGATGGCCAAGTGGTAAGAAGCTGTGCTGCAATCCCAATGGCATACGGTTCAAATCCACCAGCTGCTCCACAGCAGAAGGAGGGGCTGTCTCCTCCTGTGTATTTTACCGCCTCTGAAAACCTGCTGAAGGGTCAGCTATGGGTCATTTCTGACTCAGTGGCAGACACAACAACAGCAGGTAGGTTTTAGGTCTTGGTTTTGGGTGGTTATACTGTGTATGCTGTCTGTTTCTATTATTCTGTGGATAACGTGTGTATTTTATTGTTTGTATGGTATTCCTCAAGAGAAAGGTTTAATTTAAAAATGCTGACCCTTAAAGCTCATCATACCACCCAGCCACTCTCCTGAACTGATTGCACCACTCGCGGCGACTCTCCGTTGGTTTTCTGAGGCAGTAAGACCGAGATTGCTCACTGCTCATATTTCTTCCATGGGGCTGCTGGTGGCTTCGAACCACTGACCTTTTCAATTAGCAGCCCCATACATTACCCGCTATGCCATGAGGACTCCCTACCAGTAACTAAGTTGATGAGAATGTAAGTGATGTAGAAGCAGAGCTTGAGTCCTAATACCAGCAGATTCTGCCATGTAGCCAGGATTAGAATCACTGCCCCAGACCAAAAAGCAATGCATTTCAGAGTCATTGGTAAAGCACCCTTCTCCCTCACCTTGATCTTATCACTTGTCATACCATGTGTCCCATATGCATCTAGGTGGGGTCTAGTGTCATAGCTGTTAAGTGCTGTTGAGTTGAGTACGATTCATAGCAACTGTATGAGTAATAGTCTGAACTCTGTCCTAGCTCGTGCCTTCACAGCATCCTCAACACTTAAGAGTCTGTTGTTGCAAACAGCGTTATCAATCCATCTTGTTGAGGTTCTTCCTTTCTTTGGTGACCTCCACCTTTCCGAGCATGATGTCCTTTTCCAAAGAATAGCTTCTCCTAATAACATGCTCGAAATATGTGAGACAAAGCTTCACCGTCTTTGCCTCCAAGCAACCAAGTTCTGATCGTGCTCTCTGTAAGACGTATCTGTTTGTGCTTTTGATAGTCCATGGGAAATTTAGCACTCTTCTCCAACACCACAGCTCAAAGGCATCAATTCTTCTCCTGTCATCCTTATTCACTGTCCAGTTCGCAGATGCATTGCAGGTGATTGGAAAGCTTGTGGCTTGAATCAGGCACATCTGAGTTTTTATACTGACATAATTAAATAGTTCAAGAGTAGATAATCCAGTCGTTCATTAGGTCACTTGAAGCCTGTATTGATTTGGACACTGATCTATCATGCAGGAAACCCAGACCTGATCCACTGGCTTGACCGTGACTAGTGGAATCACTGATGTCAATCAGCATGATTCACTATTTAGACAAGGATCAAAAGCTCTCAGTTGTCCTAAGTATCTTGTTTAAGGTCAACTGGCTGAGAAACAAAGCCAAACCTTTTGTAACTTATCCGTTCTGTCTCAAGAAGATCTTGTCTGTTACAGAGTAGAATTGAACCTGTAAGTTTTCTTGGCTATCCTCCTAACAAAGGCAGATTGCTAGGCCTTTTCTGGGCAGCCACAATGTCAGTCCATCTCATTTTAGTTTTTCCCTCTTTAATGGATCCTAAAGAGCGAGGATGTCAGCTTAAAAACTAAGGTACAACTGACCCAAGCAAAGGCATTTCCCACTGCTTCATATGTATGTGAAAGCTGGGCCATGAATAAGGAAGACTGAAGAAGCATTGATGCCTTTTAATTGTGATTCTGGTGAAGAGTTTTGAACACTCCATGGGCTGCCAAAAAAAGAAACAAACAGATCTTAGAGGAAGTGCAACCAGGGTACTCTCCAGGAGGCAGAGGTGGTGAAACTTCATCTCACAGACTTTGGGCTTGTTGTAAGGAGGCACCAGTTCTTGGAAAAAGACATGCTGAGGATGGCAGAGGACCAGCAAAAGAGAGGAAGACCGACCCTTCGTACGATACTCTGGCGCAGCAACTGCAATCATGAACTTGACCATGGTGGTTATGAGGTTCCTGACTGCTACCTCTCTGTACCAAGGGCTGCGAAGTTCAGCCAGTGTACTGGAAGAATTAAGAGTGTTTGAAAAGATAATTTATGGGAAGAGAATGATGGATGAAGATGGAGGAACAAACTTGGTTTTCTAACTTTTTTTACCCAATTCAAGGTTTTAGGAATCGAGAGCCTTTGCATTACAGCTTCTCCCCTGCAACCCCCACTTCTCACCTCAAATCAGGCCTCAGATCCAGACGTCTCTTAACAGGAACTCCAGAGACGGTGCCTTTTGTCTACTCCTGATCTGCAGCCTTGCAGGAGGACTTGAGGCTGGGGATCCTCTTCAGAAAGGTACTCTGGCTCCTGGATTAGTTAGGCAAGTGGCAGAGTGAATGCATAAGCAGTGATTTTGCATAATGAGGCGTGTGAAATCCCACTGGAGGTTGTTAAAACAGCAGACAGGCTGTGGTAAACAAGCAGGAAGGTAGGCTTTGAAAACAGATGGCTTTGAAAACCTGGCAAAGCCCTGCTTCAGACTTTTAAAAATTGGTTTCGTTAGTGTAAGCTATTCTTTTTTAAAGTTCTACATGCATATTTTAAAGTTGTGTTCTAATGATAAAGTTCCGTAGGTAATTGAACATCAGGCTATATCCCGCCGTAAATGTGCCAGGAGCCACATGTGATGGGCAGCTCGCACGGAAACGCAGGCTCTTGCTCAGTGTTCCGATTCAAATAAGCTATGGAAGCTTCAGGTGGGGAGAGCTTTTCAGACATGCACCTGCACCTGGGATGGGTGTTAGGGGGTGAGCTGCCTCCTGTTGCTAAGGTAACCAACTGGGGGAGCCTTGAAGACCCTCTCTCACCTCCCTCACTTCCCTTACTGCTATCTTCCAGGAAAAAGGACTTGGCCCCCCACTCACCTTTCCCACCTCACCCTCTTTCCCGTGACTTCTCTCCCTTTCCTCCTGCTAATCATTTCTGAAGAGTCTGATTTCCAGGGTTAGTCACCTTCACGCAGGCTGAACCCTATGCCTGCAGCGTCCTCCTTTTGAAAGCCCCCCCCTGAGCCCCAGTCACCCACAACAGGGACGTTTCTGGATGTTTTGACAGATGATGTATGTCTCCTCGACCAGTGTTGACATAATTGTCTTGCCTCTGAATTCAAGGAGACGTTCTGTCTTTTATATTTTATATATTTATTTTTATACTGCCGAGACCTTTCAGATGTAGAATAGCAAAGGAGACTTGGTAGGGTAGTGGGTCAAGTGTTGGACTGTTAACCGAAAGATCGGCAGTTCAAACGCACCAGCTGCTCCTTGGATGAAAGAGGAAACAGTTTCTTTCCATTATGATTTACAATCTTGGGAACTCAAAGGAGGATCAGCAAGAGTCAGAAGCGATGTGACAGCAGTTTAGGGAGCAGGAGGCTTGATAGGAGCGCCTTCACTCAAACTCCACTTACCCAATTTCCTGTATTTAGAATGCTGCCTACTTGAATGGCAAAGGACACACTGACAAAGAAGATTAATCAGAACTGGCTTTGACAAGTACTGTGGCATTTGGACAAGAACAAACTGGGAGGAGGGTAGAGAGAATAGTGCAACAATGAATGAATGGAAACCCAAAATCTCTGCAAATGTTTATGAAAATTAATAAAATATAATTATAGAAAAAAATAGAAAAAAAAAATAGAATGCTGCCTACTTAACAATCATCATCACAGTAGGAGGAGTAGACTTCCAGGCAGTTAGTTGCTATATATAGTTAGTAGCTGTCTAGTTGACCCTGACTCACGTGTACAGAGTAGAGCTGCTTTGTAGGATTTTCAAGACTGCAACATCCTGGAAGTATATTGCCAGCCTTTTCTTCGTAGGCAGCTCTGGGCATTCTCCACCTTTTAACTAGTAATTGAGCTTAGCTGTTTGTGCCATCCACCGACTCCTTAATGACTTCCAGAGCATTGACTATGTTGCAGGCATGTTTTGAATACTGTTACATGTTATATTGACAGCTGGAAGGTCATCAGTTCAAATCCAGCAGCTGCTTCTTGGGAAAGAGATGGGAAAGTCTCCTCCTGTAAAGATTAACAACCTTGGAAACAGGTTGGAGGTCGAATATGTGTTGGCCTTGACTTGACCTCAGTGAGTTACTTCTGTTTAAGCCTTACCACAACTCTATCATGTGGGGACTGTTTTATTATTTACTTATATGGTATGTGGTTATATACTGTCAAGTCAGAACTGACTCATAGTTGACCCTCCAGTGGGTTTTCAGAGGTGGTAAATCACGAGGGAGGGGATTGGCTGGCTGTCTTCCGTTGAACAACTGGTTGATTTGAAACCAGTGCCCTAGGTTGTCAGTGCAAGTTCTTTCTACCAGGCCTCCAGAGTTCCCCATTCTATAGTATATCATATACTTACTCACTCATTGTGTCGAGTCTGAACTGACTCTTCTTAGCTGACCCTCCACCAGGTTTTCTGAGGCTGTACATCCTACAGGAGCAGACTGACCATTGGCTGACCATTGAGATTGCCTGAGAGGCCCTGTCTTTGGATTAGCAGCAAAGCTCCCTACAGACCACACCATTAGAGCTTCCTATATACTTATTGTGTTATGTGATTATACCCTATTTTGTTGTTATTGTTAGGTGCTGTTGAGTCGAGAATGACTCATAGAAATCCTATGAATAACTGGTATGTATCTTACCCTATCCTGAGCCATCCTTATAATATCTGACATACTTAAGTCCATTGGTGTAGTTCCTGTATCAGTCTGTATGGTTGAAGGCCTTCTTCACTTTTGCCACCCTTCCCAGGCATGATGTCCGTCTCCAAGGAACAGGCTCTCCTAGCAACATGGCTGAAGTATGTGAGATGAAGCTTTATTATCTTTGTCTCCAAGGAGCCCTCTGACTGCACCTTCTCCAAGACATGACTCTGTTTTTTTTGGCAGTCCAGGGGCAATTCAGGGCTCTTCTCCAACACCACAGTTCACAGGCTTCAATTCTTCTGTCACTCTTATTCGTTGTCCAGCTCCCAGATGCACAACAAGTGACTGAACAGATGGCTTGACGCAGGGGCACGTTAGTCCTCAAACTGACATCATCGCTGCTCAGTAATGTGGAGAGGTCCTTGACTGCAGGCTTTCCCTACACGGTCCAAAGATGCCATTGGCGACGATGCCACAGTTATGGGATAATGATGCCCCAGCCAATCTGTGAGTCTCCCTCAGCTCCACCTGCTGCTTGCTCCTTCACCGCCTTGATCACACTCTAAGCTTCTTGGGAGGGTGGGCTTCTCGGCGGCCTTCAGTTCCCCTGCACTAAGTAGTGAGTCCAGAGCTCCATTCATCACAGAATGGTCCAGAGAGAGTGGTGGCTTTGGAGATGTCTAGTGTGTGGTTAGATCAGGTGGTAGGCTCAACTACTCTCAGACACGTGGGAGAGGAGTCCAGGGTTCTGGTCTTCCACAACAAGAAGAAAAATCACCCCAGAATGATTCTCTCTGCTCCTCTGTGGTACCTGTCCTGAGATTCTGGGTTCCTGACATTATTTGTAATCTGAAATTCCATTTCCATATTGGAAGCCAGAGTGAGATTCACTTTCTTCTGTGACACGCCTTGTGATTGCTCCCTGTCCTCCGTGGACTCCAGTCATCGATGGCATCCGGGAGCAATGGCACCTTTTTGAACCCAACATGGTTCTTTGAGTTTCTCTCATGCTTGTCCTCTCAGTTCTTTAGGGCAGTGGTAACTAGAGATGCCACAAGCGGATAGTTTTAACAGATAGACATTTACTCTTCTGGGAGTTTAGGAGGCTAGAAGTTCGAGTTCAGGGTGCTGGTGGGAGGGGAAGGCTGTGTTCTCTCTGTCAGTGAAGAAGGAAAGCCCTTAAGTCTTGCATCATTTGCAGACCTGGTATCCCTGGAGATCCTCATGTGTGCTGGCCTTCCTGGGTCAAAGAGCTTTCTCGTGCAGGAAGCTGGGCCCCAAAGGGTGTACTCCACTTCTGGCAGTTCCTCCTCAGTGGTTTTGAGGGTCCCCCTCTACCCCTTGGCTTGCTTTTTTGGACTGCTTTTACCTCTAGTGAAATAAAGGTATTACATCCCATACGCACACTGGGGGAACTCCCTTTATGGATAAAATGAGATTAAAGGGTGTCACATTCCACCTTTAGTTTCTAACAGCTATTTGCTTTATCAATTCATGTAACTTCATTGCATAGCTTCCACATTATCTCATTGGAAAAATGGATCTTTGAGGACAAAATGAAAATCATGACACCTGGTCTGGTTGTCCAGCCAGCTTAGTGTTGGATCCCTCCGCAGAGGACTCTACAGCCCCCAAGTGGAGCATAGGAACGCTTGTCGGCCGCTGGCTGGGAAGCATCTCAGATGGAAACCAAAGTCCGCAGGACACAACGGGGGGGCCACCTCCCCATGCAGCAGGGATAAGCACCAACGTCTGGTAAAACCATTTATTCCAGGAAGGAGACTCAGACTCTCTCTCTCAAGAAATAGAATTTAGACACAAATGCTCCTGTGTAATTATGTTTCCTAATAGTATTACTCACTGCCATGGGCAAAACAAGGAAATCTCTCTTCTACTAAAGGAAACCAGTGAGCGGAAGCAGCCAGCACACCGCGTTTTAGATGAAGTCCTGGGAGAAGTGGAGACCTCCAGTTTTCTGAGGGCAGGACAGGAAGACCCCCTACAATACCCTCCAGCCTCTAGAATTCTAGAATTTATAGGTTTTTGAGTTGTTGTTGCACTGCTGGTGTAAAGGGGATGCCTCTCCAGTGGTTCAAATCTACTAGTTGTCCTGCAAGAGAAAGATCGGCCGTCTCCTTCTGTGTGATTTACAGCCTCCAGAAATCCACGTGGGTGGGGGGTCAGCTATGAGTCCGCTCTGACTCTGTGACAATGAGTTCTGAGTGCGCACAGCACAGACAAGGAGCCCTGGTGGAAGAGTATTTAATGTCCTGGAGGCTAACAGAAAGGTCAGCATTTCAAATCCATGTGTTTGTTGGTCTTCAGTAGAGAGTTGGGAAGTCTCCCCCTAGAAAGACTTACAATGTCAGAAACCCAATGGGGAGTGGTCATGAGTTGGAACTGACTCGATGGCAGTGGGTTTGGTTTTCTGTTCAGTGATGTAAACAGGGAAGCTCACAGTTGCCAAAAGGTTGGTGGTTCAAGTCACCCCACAGGGGCCTCGGGAGAAAGACCTGGCAATCTGCTTCTGCAAGGTCACAGCCTTGCACACTCTGTGGAGACGTTCTTCTTTGCACACACGGGATCGACACGAGTCAGCGCTGACTCAACACCTGCTGTCAGCCACATTGCAAGTCTGAGTAGAGTTTTTGGTGCTCTGTCTGCTAAGCTCTTATTGTTGTCCTTTCTAAGTGGCCAATCACTGATCCATGTGGTGGTTCATCCTGTGAATGTCAGTGGAGGCTCTGATGGTGAATTTTATGTCACCTGTTGCTGCTGTTTCAGTCACTCGAGAGACAGCCAGATCTAAATGGACTCATATTCCATTCACAAGTGTTTCTGGAGGACTCTGTGTTGTGGATCTGAAGACTACAGGAGACCCAGGTTGTTCTCATTCTTTGGTTATTCTGTGTCTACCAGGGTAGGATTTCCACAGTCTCCCAGTTGGACCAGGTCAACCACCCCATTCTCTCTATAGTCACTCCTAATCTGAACAACTTCTGGGCTGGGGCCGGTAGAGAAGTGAACCCAATTAAGCCAATATATGAGAGAAGAAGGAAGAAAGAGATACTTATTTCAAGGAAATAGCATATGGACGTGAAAGGCTGGCAAATCCCAGGTCTGTAAGTTGGGTTTCAAGTGAGAGGCAGCTGGAGAGGCTAATGAGCCCTAGTCATTGGCAGCAGGCAGGGTCTAAGGCTGCTGGGTTTAGAGATTGTCCCTTTCAGAGGCTGATACACCCAAAGGTCATTGTTAACGAGCAGAGCCACAAACGGCTGGCTTTGGAGGATTACATATCCAAAATTGGCAAGTGTGGCAGGCCACTGGTTCAAGAAGGGAGGTTGTGAGTCAGATGGCCAGATGTAGGCTTGGGCAAAAAGCTCTGTAGCATTGCCAGACACTCTATATATACAGTCAATGCAGGACCCCACCTCTTAGAAGACTTCTTTGTGTAAGCAGACCATATAACTTCACAGAACTACTTCTAATGCTGCCACATTGATGTCCTAGAGCTTAGAACTGGCAATACATTGTTGTTAGGTACCATCGAGTCGAGTACAACCTGTCGCGACCCTGAGAACAACAGATCTGAACCTTGTCTAGTCCTCTACCATCCTCACCCCTCTTGACACACTAGAGCCCATTGAAGTGATCATTATGTCAGTCCATCTGGTTGAGGGTCTTCCTTTCTTTTGCTGACCCTTTGTCTTTCTGAGCATCAGGTCCCTTTCCAAAGAATAGCCTCTCCTAGCAACATGCCTGAAATATGTGAAACAAAGCTTTATCATTTTTGCCTCCAAGGAGCACTCTGGCTGCACTTTCTCCAAGAAATATTTGTTTGTTCTTCTGACTGTTGTCGCAAATAGAGCAAGGGAACACTTGTGTTGTTGTTGTTAGGTGCCGTCAAGTCGTAGATGACTCATAGTGACCTTATGAATGAAAGACCTGAACACTTGTATAACTTTTATTGTTTCTCCATGTTCCATAGAGTTTCAGAGGCAAACTATTTTGGAAGTGGATGCCACTCCTGCTTCCAAGCTTGTTTTAATTGCGGAGCTCCACCAAACACTGTCCACAAGGGAACACTGTATGTTTTAAAATTTACACACACGCACATGCGTGCGCGCGCGCGCACACACACACACACACATACACACACACAGAAAGAGACAGAGAGACAGAGACAGAGACATGCATGCTGCATTGGTTTGCATCTCTAGAGAACCCAATGTAAGACACCTGGACTTGGACACATTTTGGAAACACTCAGCATGGGAATCTTTGAATTGGGGTCAAAGGAGACTTGACTCAGAAAAGAGGCCTGTGGCAATTTTCACAAAGAACTTAGGGATCAAACACCAGGTGCAGACTGGAGCTACCTCCCGCAGCCCTTCTGGCCTCTGAGATGAACCACTGCTTCCTCAGAAGGCTGCTATCGACAAGGATTTTTCTTGCTTCCTTGACTCACTCTGTGGTCTAAGAGAAATCACTGTGTGATCTATGCAGGTCAGCAAAGGAGTGTCTACAGAGACAGAGTGTTAGAAAATGCTAACACACCGTCAGATGGCCTGTAGTGTTGATTAGGAAAGTGATGGCAGATAAGACCATTCTTCCTTATTAGCTAAGAGTGCGGTGTAAAAGGAAGCACTCAATATACATCAAGAAAAGTGCAAATGTTAAAAATGTACACTGCCTTTGACTCCTGGTGCTGGTGAAGAGTGCTGAATAGACCATGGATTGCCCAAAGAATAAGCAAATATCCCAACTTCTAAAGCATAGATTAACGTTGCCCATGCTGGTGCTTCATATGACCAGAAATTGCTTCTCATGACGCACGCTCCAGTTATGTTAGAACACGGTTGGTTTCTCTAAGCCCACAGTGCACTTTCTAGCTTCTCTGCATGTTTGCAGTTTGCACGTTCTGCCTGCAATGACCGTCTAACTGCATCTTAGCTGGATAACTGTTAACTGTCTCAGCCATCGTCCGTCCAGGAGGCACTTTCTGCCTCCCCACGGGGTGCCCTCGGGGCCTGGCACCGCTGTGCTGCCTCCTGGCCAGTTCTCACCACTCCAATCCCTCCAGATGCTGCTCCTACCTGCCATTGTGTTGGCTCTGTTGCGTGGTCACCCCATTCACAACAGAATGAACCTTTGCCACCTTCTCAATTATTGTTATGCTGAACCTGTTGTTTCAGCCACTGGAGTTTTTGGGTGCCTTCCAATCGAGGGGACTCATCCTCAAGTAATACAGAGGAACCATTGTGATCCATAGGATTTTCTTCAGCAGATTTTCAGAAGTGGATTGCCAGGCCTTTCTTCCTAGTTTGTCTTGGTCCAGAAGCTCCACTGTAGCCTGTCCACCACAGGAGACCTTCCTGGTGTTTGAAATACAGATGATACAGCTTCCAGTATCACTGCATCGTGCACACCGCTGTATGCCTGACTGACAGGCAGTACGTCTCAACTATGACCCCCAACCCAACCTAGCCCTGCACTGGCTGAGGCAGTTCCCACTCCTGGCGACTATCCTGGGTTTCTGAGGCTGTAAATGTTTACAGGAAGAACTGCTCATATTTCTCTTGCTGATTGGCTGGTGCATTTGAACAGCCATTCAGATCTTTTGGCTGCTAGCAGGTATGGGCCATACAGTCTAGCAGATGTTTTCTGACACAGTGACCCCGGGTGCTGGCTGGGGACAGCAAGCTTGAGAGTCACCAGAGGCAGGAGAAAAGTTTAGACTGAGGTTTTTCTGGTCAGATTCTCCCTATCCAGGGGCCTTCCCACACCAGGTTTTCAGGATGGTCCTTCTGCTGGGGCAAGGGCGGCCACAGGAGTTAATGGCTCCGTTCCTCCTAAACAGAGCTGGGGGTCCAAGGCTGGCGGTGGGGAGAGAGGGCCTGAGGGGAGGCCCGGGAAGGATGTGCATTCCAGTTGATTAAACAGCCAACAGGGGCACTGCCTTAATTGGGTTTTATTCTATTTGATCTTGGATAAAGAGGATTTTTGAGAGTTCATTTTCTCCTTCGTAAGGGGAGAAAGAGAGAGAGAGAGGGAGAGAGAGAGAAACCCTGTGTTCGCCTTCCCCTCCCTGCTAGCCAAGCTTACTACACACGGGGGCAGTAGCACACCGTCGACGTGCCTGGGGCCCCCGTGGGAGCTGATGTATGAATCTGGAATGCTCCCCGGGAATTTTAACTCAAGTTAGGTATTTTCCATTTCATATCTATAGGCGAGAAATAGCACTTGAGACAAAGTTGGAAATAAATTAAGCAAGGAACCACTTCAAGAGGTTTGCATTTGCTCTTCTGCCATCGTCTGTGGATTTTTCAACTTTGACAGTGTTCAGACTGAATCCCAGACTTCTGGCCGGAAGTGGCTTGTGCAGTAAGGAAGGCAGCTTCTGTCAGTTTGAGGGTGTCCCTGGGGTTTCTGGTCCAGGGGCGACACCTGTATGTGCTGGCGAATGGTTTCTGAATGTCCAGGTGGGATCTGGTGGTGGACTGTGGGTAGGAGCAGGATCTACTCAGTTCAGTCCAGAAGGTTCTCACTGGTGTCCCTCTGCATCGGAAGAGGAACGGGGCCCAGAAGAATGATGTGATTGCGGGCGGTCACATAGCCCAGAGGACAGAGGAACTTTCTAGGCCTTTCTTGAAAGGGAGAAGGAGGCCTGCCTTATTCCCTAATGAATTCTTAACACTCACGGTTATTGCCAAGATGCAGGGCTGCCACTTAATAAATATTTGCTGCCCGTGTACATGTCTAAAGAGGGTTGATTCCATCCAGATATAGTTATCTCCATTGTTCTGGGCTTTACAGGGAAAAACACACAGCGAGTAGATTCTGACAGTTGATGACAGATGTGTGTCAGAGCAGAGCTCCATCGAGTGTCCAATGACTGTTTGGAAGTAGTTCATCAGGCCTGACTTCTGAGAGGCCACAGGGCGGCCTTGAACCTTCAGCCTTTCCAGTAGCACCCAACTGTTTTACCACTTGCTCCAAACCTAAGCCAAACATAAAACAAAAATCACACCCCCTAAAAAAGAATTATCCCGACCTCCTTTTGTCCAGCCATTTCTAACTTTTAAAAACCCTCAGTGACTGAGGCTGTAAGTTTTGATGGAAATCCGTCTCAGAAGAAGGTGCTCCTTAGCAGTGAGAATGGTGGACTGTCTCCCCTCCTTTGGGCATGTCCTCAGGAGGGTCCAGGTCCAGGAGAAGAACTTGGTGCCTGGAGAAATAGAGGGTCATCAAAGGAGAAGGAAGACCCTCAACAAGCTGCCTTTGCGCAGTGACTGCACGGATGAGTTTAAACGCAGCAGAGATTGCACGGATGGAGCTGGATAGGGCAGGGCTTCATGCGGGAGTTCACGGGATGGGGCAGGGCTTCATCCGTGGTTCACAGGATGGGGCGGGGCTCCATCTGGGGGTTCACGGGATGAGGCGGGGCTTCATCCGTGGTTCACGGGATGGGGCGGGGCTTCATCTGTTGGTTCACAGGGACACGGCGAGTGGGAACTGACTCGGCAACAACTAACAAGAGCAGGTCTTTATGGGAGGAACGGCCTCATCTTCCTCCCCAGGGGCTGTTGGGTTCCACTCGTTGGCGTAGCAGCCCAGCACCTAACACACTACACACCTACGGCTTTTTTTTTTTTTTTGTAAGTATCCCTACGGCTTTTTTTGCTTCACAAAAGTAAAGAAATCCCAGGGGAGCTCTGGTGGCCTAGTGGTGAGGAGCTGCAACTACAATCCCAGAGGCGCATGGTTCGAATCCACCAGATGCTCTTCCGGGGAAGGAGGGACAATCTCCTCCTGTACCAGTCAGATCTGATTTGACGGTACACACACACAAAAATAATAAAATAAATTTTTTTTAAAGTAAAGAAATCCCAAGCAAACCCCAAACCCACTACTTCCAAATGAACTCTCACGCACTGTGACCCTCCACTGGCTTTCTGAGGCTGTAAATCTTCGTGGAAGGAGACTGTGCCTCATCCTTCCACCACGAAGCAGCTGTGGATTCCAACTGCTGGCCTGGCAGGTGTCCTACTACACTACTGGGCTCCTTGGTTTTAGGAAAGGAATTGGCCAGCCTTCAAGTGCTCCTGCGGCAGACCCTGGGCTTGGGAGGAAAGCTCTTCCCTTTGGGATTTCTGCAGACCCTCATTTCACACTTAGAGCTGGAGGGAGATCCCCATATATCGTAGACAGTTACTTCTTTCTTTGAAAGTTTATTATTATTGTTGTTGTTGTTGTTATGTGCCGTCGAGTCGTTTGCGACTCATAGTGACCCTATGCACAACAGCCCTAAACC
>NW_006399830.1:10456741-10468388 GCF_000299155.1 Elephantulus edwardii | reverse complement strand
TTCTCCAGCACCACAGCTCAAAGGCATCAATTCTCCTTCTGTCCTCCCTAGTCATTGTCCAACTCTCTGATGCATAACAAGTGATTGCAAAGACCATGGCCTGTATTAGGCACACCTTCGTCTCCAAAAAGACACCGTTGCTCTTGAGTAGTTTAGAGAGGTTCCTAACAGCAGACTTTCCCATCGCATATTATTATTATTAATTTTAATGAAAATTTACAGAGACTTCGGATTTCCATTCATTCATTGTTGCACTTTTCTCCTTGACCCCACCCCCGCCCCCAGTTCATTCTTCTCTTTGAAAAGTAAGAGAAAATTTCTTTCATTGTTATACAATCCTTCCCCCCCAAGTCTACTGCACTATGCAGCCTTTGTTCTGGACTTATGTCATGACAATAATACCCAATCAGAATATACCCCAAGAAACCATAACCACCACCCAAGCAGATATATGCACACCCATGTTTACAGAGGCTTTGTTCACAATAGCAAAGAATTGAAAAGAACCTAAGTGCCCATCAACAAACGAATGTGTAGAGAAGCTGTGGTATATTCACACAATGGAATACTACACTGCATTGAAAAGCAAGGAACTCATGAAATATTATACAAAATGAGTGACTCTGCAAGACATTATGCTGAGTGAAATATCTCAGACACAAAAGGACAAATACTGCATGGTGCCACTGTTGTAAAATGGGACTAACATAGGGGTTGGGGTGGAGACTGAGAAAGGTGAGATAAATTACGTATACTGCATTGAAACAGAAGAGGGAAAGAAGTTTAAAAGACAGTTACTTCTTGCTGAACAAATCCAGCGTGAGGCAAAAGACAGCAACACGGCATGGCTTTGGAATATTGGATTCCATAAGGAGCGACTGATTAACTTAAGTTAGGGAGAATAAGCATGGACCCTTCAGGATGGGCTGGGAAGGATACGAGCCAGGAGGGTTCCACCCCACAGGGCCTGGAAAGCGGGTGGTCTGCTTGATCCTGCTACTGTTATTGTCAGGTGCTGTCAGGTCCATTTCAACTTGTAGTGACCACGTGTGATCAAGATGAACTACTGCATAGGGCTTTCCAGGATGAGACGGGGACCTAAAAGGCTACCACTCTTGTTATTGTCGGGTACCGTTGGGTTGACCTCCACGTGTGACAACCTTGGATATAAGAACAATAGCATACATGCCATTTTCATATTTGTCGATATGCTTAATACAGATGTTTTGGCAAATCTCTATCATAGGCAGGGAAGGCAATTTAGGATGGACTGAAATTTGCAAAATGTAGGAGCCTAGAACTTTAACTAAAATGGAAAAAATAAAAGGTTGACACCTTGATAGAAAAAGCATTGTATACAGTTTATATGGCAACCAAATCCCTTGAATGGCAGAGTGGGACCCAGTGGAGCCGACTCAAAGCTGGTGGTTCTAGGACAGCCGCCACTACTCTGCTTTGAATGTGTGTTGCTTTTGATAGGCTTAATAATGCAGTCTCCCTCTCCAGGCTCCTGGAGGGGGTGGCCTTTCGAAGTCTCATTGTAAGGCTTCCATCTATAATTTTTCCCATTCTGGTTATCATTTCAGAAATCCACATTCCTATCTGTCCTGGTTTTGCTCTGTGGGCCACGACTGGACAGGTTTGAACCGGTTTGAAGCCCTGGTTCCCACTTTTGGTGGAGTGAATACACAATGAATACCGTGTGTGTGTGTGTGTGTGTGTGTGTGTGTGTGTGTGTCTGAATTTAACTACTATTCAAAATATTGGTCAGCTAGACAACCAGTGAGCCTTTAATCCTGAAGGCTTATCCAGATTATTTGACCTAATTCTTTTAATACCACATCATCAGATAATTCCGGGCCAGTGGACCACTGTGATTTGGGCACATACTGTGCTGAATTTTACCCCCTCTGCTGTGGTGTGGGGGCCTCGGAGGCCTCTGTGGGGTCTCCACAGCATAAGGGATGTCAGAAGCTGAGCTTTCTAAACAGCAGGAGAGAAACATCACAGTTGCTAAAGTATTCTTGTCTACCCAAGAACTCCAACAAAAGGCAGAGAGAGCAGATTTCACAGGTTGGTCATGGGGAGGTTTGTTAATTTCACAGTTTATAAAAGATTAATGATGAAGGAAATAAGATACAGCTGCAGCCATCTAATTAAAAAAAATAAATATTGTCCAAAATACAACCTAGGAGGAAATGAAAAAGTTGAATATGATGCTTTCTTTGGAAACTGGGTTGACCAGAACATGTGGCTATTGGTGAGCTCTGGTGGCCTAGTGGCGAGAAGCTGCACTGCAATCCCAGAGACACGTGGTTCAAATCCACCAGACGCTCTGTTGGAGAAGGAGGGACAATTTCCTCCTGCACCAGTCAGATCCAATTTGATGGTACACGCACACAAAATAATAAAAATTTTAAAAAAGCAGTATTATTGTTGCGTGGCCTCAAGTCAGAACCAACTCATAGCTGACTCTCCAGTGGGTTTTCAAAAGCAGTAAACTGGACCTCCCACAGAGTGGCTGGTGGAATTGAACCACATGCCTTTGGGATCGCAGGGCAGCTTCTTACCACCAGGCCACCAGAACTCCCAACGAAAAGCAGTAGGAATTGCTAACCAGAGTGACTTTCTCCTTAAGTTTGGAATGTGGGTCAGCAAGATGTCCTGGGATTCCTCCGACTGAGCAAGACACACGTTGACCCCAATTTCCTGAAATTCTTGAGATTGTGTCCAGTTTGGACCCTAGAAATCAGGGCCTTCAAGAAGTACCAGTATCAGAGAGAGGTTCAGGGCCTGACTGGAATTGTGGACATTTTTAATGGACTTTGAGATGCCAGGTTGGGGGAGCAGGTATTGACTGCCCTCTGTGCACTTGTGAATGGAGCTGACCTCTACTGTGCAAGTCTATCCAAGTGTAAACCCAGAAAACCCTTAGTGTCATCAAATTGATTCTCTCTTAGCTACATTCTCAGTAGCAGAGAGTTCTGACACTATAGACTCTGCTGTAGGGCCCCTTCTGGACCTGTCACCACAGTCTGTGCCACTGGGCCCTTCCTAGGTCCCTTACCATCTTCAGTGTTTTAGCCCTTGATTTCTGGGAGAGCTTTTTAAGGATCTCTTTTTAATCTATTTGTTCTTTGTCTTCTCTTCTCTTCTTTCCTCTCTTGTCTGCCATCATTTCAGAAAATTTCTGTGGGGTCAGTTGCTATACACATGTTGTTGTGTACTGTCAAGTCGTCTGTGACTCATAGCGACCCTCTGTACAACAGCCCTAAACTCTGCCCTATCTTGTGCCAATCTCACCATCTCTGACACACTCACCCCCATGACCCCAGTCACTGACTCAATCCATCTCATCAAGGGTCTTCCTCTCCTGCGCTCTCCCTCCACCCTCCCAAGCATGACATCCCTCTCCAAGGACTGGTCCCTTCTTCCAACATGTCCAAACATGCTCCTTAATCAATTTCAAGGCTCAGCCCTCCCTGTCTTGCCACAAAAGGACCAATCCCCTGGTGCACCATAGACACTTCCTTGTATAGCGATAGTCAATTAATTTGCATCGTAAAATATATTGGCCAATTGTTGCAAGGTACCAATCACAGGTAGGCTGTAGCTCAGGACCAGAAAAGAAAGTACCAAGTCATCAAGGGAGCTCTGGTTGCCTAGCAGCAAGAAGCTGCTCTGCAATCACCAAAGCACGCGGTTCGAGGCCACCAGCAGCTCCACAGCAGAAGGATGGGCAGTCTCCTCCTGTGTGAAACCCGCCAGAGTCAGCTAACTACAGTATAAAAGAACAACAACAACATCAAAGTGCTTACAGCTCCTGCAGGAAATGTGAATTGGTTTGGAAAAAATTTAACAAACTTTCTCATGTAGAAAATTAGGATAAATTTGACTTTAGAGTTTGAAAGAATATCTCTTGAGGTGTTTTTACACAGAACCAATGCAAACAAACAAACAAACAAGCAAACCCAACAAAATGAAGGGGTTCAATTAATCAGTGCTACTACACACCCCTCAGAAGGTCACAGATGGACCAAGTCCTGTGGGTCTCAGGAGCCTTAGTTATCTGCCGATTCATAGAGTTTCTGCTCACCTGAGCCCCTCACTGCTGCTCCCTGAAACTGTCTCACGAATGAGCTACACACACCCAGATTCTGCTTCTGGGAAAAGCCCGCCAGGACAGGCCATGAGTTGTATGTCTCTATTCTCTTAAATTCTATCTCAAGTTCAATGCTGCCTCACACTTCAGCAGTTATTGATCTCTTTAATGAAGCTGACTGCTCATAATTTACAATTCTTCATGTCTCTTCCTCATTAGTTAGACTCTGGTGGAGATGGAGAGGAGGTCTTAACACTCCTCAGAAGCTCCAACACAATAGATGAGTTAAATGAAGGGAAAGGCAACCCACAATAAGGAGTTGATTAGACATCGTAATTAATTAACTACAATAATCAGTGGTAATTACTGTGACAAAACATCTATCTTGTATGAAAAACCAATATAATTTGTAAATCTTCGTTCAAGTAAAAATAAGCTCAAATAGATACTAAATATAAGCAGACTCATAGAGATCAAAACCTGGTGAAGCTCTCTGGTGGCTTCGTGGTTAAAGAGTTGCACTGCCAACTCAAAGTCGAGTGGTTCAAATCCACCAGCTGCTCCCCAGGAGAAACATGGGCAATATTATTGAGAGGTTCCATGAACGAGAGGAAAACCCATTAGGAGATGCATCGACATAGTGACTGGGACAATGAACTTGACCGTGGTGGAGATTGTGAGGATGGTGTAGGATAGGATTCGGTTCCGATTCATTGCTCATAGGGTTGCTACGGCACTGAACAACAGGTATTTCCAATTCAGTATTAATTCTGTTGGAAGGTTTCTATTTCACATTATTTTGTTGTGAGCAGCCGTTGAGTTGCCTCTGTCTCATGGTGACAGCAGAACAAAACTCTACTCTCTTCTCTGTGGTCCTCACAATCATTCAGCCACGTTCAAGTCCATCTCCTGTTGTGGCTGTTGTCCTGAGATCGTCTTGCTGAGGGTCTCCCCCCTTACTCTAGCTATCTTCTTCCAGCCACAGACCCCTCCGGAAGAGAGTCCAAAGTCAGCAGGTTGGATAATGGGTAGCTTTGATCCATAACCCTGCCTTTGGGAAGCAGACCAAGCTCTCCCAAAACTCATTCACTACAGAACTTGATACTCTCGGGTCAAAACTGTCTCGTAGCCAAGCCTCCATTGGGTTTCCAAGGCTGTGGATTGATTGTGTGTGGGGAGATTGCCTATCTCTCTCCTGAGGAGCCTTTGGGGGATTTGAACCACCAGAGACAGACTGCCTTTGGGTTAGCTGCCCACCTTTGTATGCACTGGGCCACCAGCTCTCTCTCTCTAGTATTTGAAATAAGGGGTTGTATAGCTTTCAGCATCACAGCGGTATGCAAGCCCGTACAACACAGCAATGACAAGCAGGCAGGGAATCACACATTTGTATGGAGGCTATGGTGTGTTCCATTGCATCGAAACACCGCTCTGAACCGGGAATATAACATCTTGACATCTCAGTTTGCAAAAATATTTCAATTCCTGTTAGGCCTGGGGAAGGTGAGATGATGTATTCTACAGTAACAGCGCTTGTCAATCTAGATTCTTAGGTTCCATATGGTGAATGTGGGAGTTTGTTAACTTTACGAAAAGAAGAACCTTCTTTTGTAATTAATTGTGGTAAGAAACGATCTTTTACCCCATTATTGTCTATCATGCGCCTCTTGCCAATTAGCGTGGTTGCACTTCACAGCTTAATTTAGTATCAGTGGCAAAGCGGGGAGAAATATTGCACCATCTTTGAATGTTAATGCAATCTTAGTTCCCTAAGCATGAAGCCCTCTGACGTGCTGGACGCTTTTTCTTCTGAGTAGAAAAGTATAAGGTTTTCAATTCAAATAAAATGTAGGAGAGATGATAGATATAGAGATAGAGTTAGACATAGACATAGACAGAGATAGAGATAAATAGATATAGACAGAGATATAGAGACAGATAGAGATGTAGCTGTACATATAGATAAATATCGATAAAAAGAGAGATTTCCAGACAATCTTTCAGAGATGATCATTACAAACTGCATTATAGCAGCTCTTTAGCTTTGTTAAATGATTCTTTTTGAAATTTTACATTGGTTTGCGTAGAAAACTCACGTATATTGTGTTTCATACTTTCCCTCATTCGTGTGTACTTCGTAAGCTCTTTAGTTCTTAACCAGATCATAAAATCAATAAGTAAGCTGCTGTGGTGTTGATTCTGGTTCTCGGTAAGTCCACGTGTCACAGTAGAGCTGGACTCCTTCACAGGGTTTTTAGCGACAGATGTTTTGGATATAGATCTTCAGATGGTTTTTCTGAGGTGCTGCTTCATGGACTTGAACTTCTAACCTTTGGGTTAGCAGCTCAATGTCTCAACAGTTTGCATCATCCCAGGATTCTACCCAGATCTGCTTCCTGAGATTTCACTGAAGGAGAAGGAATACAGTTTAGACATACAGTACAGAAGACTTAACTGGCTGTGCCTATACCGGGCACCGAGTCCCCCCAGATGCAATTCACGGATGTCAAGTTGACCCTTGCTCACGGTGTAGAGTAGAAGTGTGCTCTTTATGGAAGCAGGTTGCCAGGCCTCTCTTTGGAGGTGCATCTGGATGGGTTTCAAGCATAAATGTTTTTGTTGGTTCTTGTTAGGTGGTGGTGAGTCAGTTTCAATTTATAGCGACCCTGTGAGCCTTCCTGGCCCGTCCATCTGCACTATCGTGCTGAGCCTAAGAGCCCCAGCAGAGCCAGAAGTTAGGATTGACCTTTGGCATCAGATCTACCCTTCTACAACTTACTGAGAATGACTCCAGCTTCCCTCACCCTCATCCTAGCCTGTAACTCCTTTACTTTCCTAGCTTGCCTGTGCTGACTCTCCCACCTCCCCCAAAATCCCTTCTCTCCCAGGATTAATTCACTCAGTTGTTTGTTCATCAAATATTTACGGACACGGGATGTGTTGGAGCCTGAGATGAATCGTATAAATGCCGTCCCAATAGTGGTTCTCAGTCCAGGCAGTGAAAATGACACACACGTAGAGAATTATCGTCAGAGCAAGGAGGGGCAGGAAGGATGGCGGGAGGCCTGGGAGTTACAGCCTCTGAGTGGGCCCCTAGAGGTAGTGACATTATAAGGTTGGAGAATGTCTGAGAATTAGCCAGTGGAGATGATGGAAAGGGGGAGGGTTCCTCATGGTGAAGTCTCAGACGTAAGACGAAAGCCAGACTGTAGGAATTTCTGGAAAACTCTTTGGCAGGAAGCCAGCTTTCTGCTGTCTGGTTTGAAAACTAGTTGAGCAAGGAGACTGATTGGACAGATAGGACTAATGACAATATGGGGCTACAAACCAAAGCCAACTTTGAGCAGAATAGGAGCAGAGGTGAGGGAGGGGGGCAGATGGTTTGGGGTGAGCTGTGTCACCACCCTCTGTTAAGTGGAGGAGACCCATCACCTGCTTCCCAGGTCTGAGAGTTGAGGTTGGTGAGCTTGCTGGGTTGATGAAAGGCGTGACTATAGCAGATTTTGTTTTTAAAAGCTAAGATGTTGCTTTGATGACTAAGTCATGCTTGACTCAAGCCATGATCTTTCCACTTACCTGCACACAAAAAAGCTGGACCTTGAGAAGACAGAGAGAGGCATTAATGTATCCTAACTGCGGTGGTGGCGAAGCATAGGGAATAGATTCTGGACTGCAAGCAAACGAACAAATCATCGTACACAAAATACAACTGGGAAGCACGGATGGAGAGGCTTTGGACTCATCATTAGGAAAAAGCAAATGACATCATGTTTGGTAAATGAGGGGTCAAAAGATGAAGGACACCCTTCATGGGGTGGGCTGTCATGATAGCCATGACAATGGGTACCAACAGATCATCAAATTGGTGCATGGTTGGATACTGTTTTGTTTTAGTCTGTATAGTGTCCATGAGCTCAGAGTCCGCTTAACAGTGACTCTTAATAGTTAAAGAGCACAGCAGATTTGGAGTTTGAGGAGGTAACCAGAGTGCATGGTGGCCTTTCTGGAAAACTGAGATCGCTTGACCTCCACACCTCTGAAGGTTCATTAAGAAGCAGTCCTCAAAGAAACTAGAACCCTTATTCACTGTTGGTGGCAGTGTAAAATGGTGCAACAACCATGGAAGTCTGGATGGCGCTTTCTCAAAGAGTTGGAAATAAAAATACCATTTGACCCAGCAATTCTACTACTGAGAATATACCCTAAAGAAACCAGAACTGCCACCCAAGTATATTTATGTTCACTCATGTTTATTGCAGCTTTATGCACAATAGCAAAGAGTTGGAAACAACCCAAGTGCCCATCAACAAACGGATGGATAGAGAAGCTCTGTTATAATCTCCCAATGGAATACTATGCTGCATTGAAAAACAAAGAACTCATGAAATATTATACAAAATGAGTGACCTTGGAAGATATTATGCTGAGTGAAGTATCTCAGTCACAAAGGGACAAATACTGCATAGTGTCACTGTTATAAAATGGGACTGATATGGGGGTTGGGGGAAACTAAGGGAATAAAAAATGTATATTGCATTGAAACAGATGAGGGAGAGAACTGTTTAGGAATATATGATTAGGTATTAGTGCCATGACAAGAGTCCAGAATGAAAGCTGCGTAGTGGAGTGGACTCAGAGGGTAGGCGCGCGATTGTATAACAATGAAATATTTTTAATTTTTTTACTTTTCGAAGAGAAAAGTGAACTGGGGGGAGAGGTGGGCAGGGAGGAAAGTGTGCAACAATGAATGAATGGAAATCCAAAGTCTCCGTAAACTTTCATTAAAATAGAAAAAGCAGTCTTGACTGGGTGGCGGGCAGGAAACCATGGCCTCTGGATTCACTCCCTCTGGATGCTTAAGTTCAAGTTCTTCCACTTCCATCTATGTGCCATTGGGCAACCACATGTTGGGGGAGGTGGATAATCTGCGGATCTCATGAGAACTCAATGCTGTTGGGTCAGAACTGACTCATAGTTGGCCTTTCACTGAGTTTCCAAGGCTGTAAATCCTGTGGTTCTGAGGGGAGACCAGGGCCGCCCTGGAAATCCAATGGGGGGGATCACTTAGGAGCTGGTTGCCACGTGATGCTAACATGAGATTTTTTTTTGAGCAGTTTTAATGAGAAGCTCTGGTGATATAGTGTGTAACATGTCAGGCTGCTAACTGAAAGGCCAGCTGTTTTAATCCTCCGGCTGCTTTGTGTGGGCAAAGATGAGGTGGTCTACTCTCATTAAGGTTTACAGCCTCAGAAGCTGGGTGGAAGGAAGGTCACCGTGAGGTGGAATCAAGTTGACAGCACCAGGTCTGGCGTGGTGGGTTTGATGAGGTGATGTGTTGACAGGGTCCATGGCTGGGAGCGTAGAAGGCACTCAGGATTGTCCCATCCCTCCTTCTGCTCGTGCCTCTGGACAGGGCTCCCAGCAGTATAATAAGTGTCCCTCTGAGGGCTTTGCTCCAGGAGGTGGTGACTATTGTCCCCTCAGAGATCTAACTTCCCTTTATGACTGTCTGTACTTGAGGCTGTGTCTTGATGGCCTCCTCCGCCGTGACAGCAGGACAAGGAGGGAGTCATGTAACGGGGACATTTAGTCTGAGTCCACAGCTTCAAATGCTACAATTTGTTCTGTGCACGCAGCCCCAAACGGTGGCAGAGGGCACAGAGGGGGAGCATCCACCAAGGCGTGGGGGACCCCTTCTAAGGACTGAGGGGGGCAGCCTGGGGATTTGAAAGCTGCACTTACAAGCTGTCCCGAGGAAATGCTGGTGTCACTTTCTAGAGAAGCTTCTGTGTTTTCTTCTGTTTGAGGGGGATGGTCCTCAGATATTTTAACGGATTTCTTGGAAAGCTACATGCAGTATTTAGCCAAGACGGAGAAACCTTGAGGGACTGGTTTGGGAGCAAGTCCGAGGCGGATTCTGTCCCCTCTGAGGGATCTCATCTTTGTGACTTACTTAGCCCTGCTGGTGACAGTGCACACCATACACACTCCCACTTTCAGAACGGGCAAACTGAGGCTTGGTGAAGTCACTGGATATACCTCCACATCCGTCTCATTGGCCAGAGGTCAGCTGTCTGAGCTCCTTAAGGTTTTAATTTTTGAGCTTTTTAAATATGGTGATTTTAATGAAAGTTTACAGAAAAGCTTGATTTTCATTCATTCATTGTTATGTGTTTTCCTCCATCACCCTCTCTTCCCCCTCCCCCGTTCACCTTTTTTTTTTTTTTAAATATTCATTCATTGTTGCACAACTCCCTCCCTCCCTTCCTCCGCCTCCCTTACCCCTCCCTCAATAAGGTTTTGGCGTGTTTTTTAAAAAAAATTTTAAATTTTTTGTGTGTGTTCCATCAAATTGGATCTAACTGGTACAGGAGGAGATTGTCCCTCCTTCTCCAGCAGAGCATCTGGTGGATTTGAGCTGCGTACCTCTGGGATTGCAGTGCTGCACTTTGCCACAAGGCCACCAGAGCTCCCTCCTCAATATGGTTTTCAATGGCTGAGTTTTCAAAGTAGACCTTCAGGCTTTTTCTTCGGAGAAGCTGTGGGCACCCTGAAGAAATCCTGCGTAAAGTACGGGGCTGCTAACTTAAAAGGCTGACAACCTGAATCCACCAGCCGCTTCTTGGGAGAAAGGTGGCCAGTCTTCTCCCTTAAAGTTCATGGCCTTGGGGACCTGATGGGGGATGCTATGAATTGAAATCAATTTAGTTTTGGTTTTGGTTTTAGTTTTGGTGGAAGCAAGAGGCATCCTGGATCTTCTAACCTTTTGTTTAGTAGCTGGGTGCATAAACCTTTCAGGGACCGCGTCTTGTCTTATCATGAGGTGCTTTCTGATGGACTCTGACTCATACAACCCCGTGAATTACAAATGAAAGCCATGCCCTGCCCTGCGCTTTCCTCACACTCTCCATCACGCTCAAGTTCATTGTTACATTCACTGTGTCAGTCCATTGCACTGAGGGTCTTCCTCCCTTTGGGTCATCCTCCACCTTTTCCAGCATATCATCCTTTTCCAAGGACAGGACCCTCCGGACAACATGCCCAAAGGCTCTGAGGCAAACTTTCACCGTCTTTTCCTCAACACCTTTGACCTAGGAAAGGCACCTTCGCAGGTGTGTTCTCCACCTCTGCGGCCAGAGGGAGTCTTGATGTTGTTTGGAACACAGGGACTTAGCTGAGATTCTTCTTTGAGTGTGGACTCTGCTTGTGGGTACTTGCCAGAGCCATCAGCCCTAATATGCTGGCCTGGTGCCCAGGTGGGATGGTAGGATGAGTGGCTGCTCTTCTCCCTGCCCTGAAGACTTCAGTAACAAACGAATTGAGCTCCTGTGTTTTCCAGGAAAAGGCCACTCACACTCCTGTCTGCAGGCTTACCCTTCATGGAGAGGGTCTGGGCAGGCCAGGAGGTTCATGAGCTATCTGTCTGAGTGCCTCTCCAACCAAGTGCCATTACCTGCCTCTACCTCCCTGGTCAAATCTGCAGGCAGACGCAGCACCCAGCACACCCATGTCTGAGAATCATCTGGGCACAGCAGAGATCTGTGC
>NW_006399830.1:10440686-10456641 GCF_000299155.1 Elephantulus edwardii | reverse complement strand
GGCACGGGCCAAGAGTTGATGGTGTTTGACACCCAGGCAGAGTGCTCGCAGTAGTGCTGTGATTTCAGTAGTACAGCGTTTAGCTGCTTCCTGGAAGATCAGAGGTCTGAATTGACAGAGGAAAGTCCTGGCCTCCTGTATTGTAAAGACCACACACAGCCTAGGGGCCCTCCTGTGGCCTTCTCCTCTGAGTCAAGGCCAACTTGACAGCACCCAGCAACAGCCAAGAAACAGTCATGGTGTAAAAGGCTGGCTGGACTGTGGGAGACACCCGCCTAGAATGAAGGCCGTATGAGTGAAGGAAGTACGCGCTTCCATTGGCCATAGAGACTTTGAGAAAAGTAACATAAACGATGAATTCGCGTTCTGAGGCCATGCTGTCAAATGACCATATCCTGGAGGTCTTCTAACAACAGAGATCTGCTCTCAAACAAGGCCAGAAGCCCAGCATTGGCGTCACAGGGTGGGGAGAGAGGGCAGCTGGGCAGCTGTCCGGGAGGCTCTTGGACAGTCCCCATTCTCTTGCCTCTAGCGGCGGGCCTGGTGCTGTGGTGCATCTCTCCTAGCTATCCTGTGTCCCTGCTCCCTCTGCGGCCTCCTCACAGGGTCGGCTGACTGCCTTTAGGACCCACCGGGATACTCACACGCACTCACTCATTGCCGGAGAACCGGAACCAACTCCGAGCTGGCTCTGAGGCTCTGTACATCCCTGGCAGAGATTGCCTGTCACAGGTAGATTTGAGCCCCTTGAGAGGAGACCTCTGGTTAGCAGCACAACTGCCCCCAGGCTCGGCCATCAGAACTCCTGCCACTTGCATAGTCTAGAATGATTGCATTTCACGATCTTCAACTTCATCATATGTTTTTGCCACTTAAGATAGCATTCTGAAGAATGGAAATTCCAGAGTGCTTCCCAGGGAGAATTCTTAAGAGTTTGACATCATTTGAAGTCACTTCAGGCTAAATTCTTATTTCCAACACCTGTGGAATTATGTATACCCTTGTACTAAGCAGCAGAGTTGATACAAACGGTGCCACATGCTTGTTTAAAGAATGCTGGTGTCATGGCACGTGACATGCTGGGCTGCTGACTCTAAGATCACTGGTTCATGTTCCCCAGCTGCTTAAAGGGGAGTAAGATGGGCCTCCATGAACTAGAATGGACAAGATAGCGGTGGGGTTGGTGTTCCTATATTTCCATAGGGCAGCCTGGTGGAATAATGGGTTAATTGTTGGGCTGCTACTGGAAGGTCAGCAGTTCGAATCCACCAGCTGCTCTGCAGGCCACAGAATTGACTGTATGGTCTCTAACAACAACACCTGCCAGTTGCTGTCACCTCGTCTCTCTTGCTCATTGACTGTCTCAGTCATAATGAACTCGGAGGCATTGAACAAGGATGTGTTTGATTTTTTTATATTACCGTCAATACTTTTGATCTGCAGGGCAGGGGATGGTGAAAATGACCGCTGTGGGTGTCCCTATGCCAGAGGACACAGGAGGTGGCCAGGTCTGCCAGCCCAGGCTTTGTGGGACACTGACAGAGCTGAGTCACCGACCGAGCGGGCCAGCCCTCCTGGGACACGGTGAGGCATCATCTCTAGTACCCCATGTCCTTGGTGGAGCTGTGTCTCATCCACACAGGCCTTGAGGCTTCTTCAGTCCACTGGGAATTTGACCTGAGTCCAGTTTAGGGCTTCAACAGGCCACTGGGGGGCAAAGAGGCAGTTATGCTAGGAAAGCAGGGTGTGGGTTAAGGGGTTGTTGCTGTTGTTGTTGTTGTCATGTGCCATTGAGTCAGATCGAGTCAGAGCCGACCTTCTCGTGGGTTTTCAGAGGCACAGGAAGAGATTACCCCTCTTTTTTCCACAGAGCAGCTGGTGGATTAGAACCCCCTGACTTTGGATTGGCAGCACAACTCCTTGGCCACTAGGCCACCAGGAGTGAGAGAAAGAAAGTCATGGGTTCATGGGACAAGGTGGAAAACAGGGTTCCCAGCTGAGTCCAAGGCACCACATGGGTCTCCACCACCCCTCAGGGGAGCCGTGAAAGTCTGTTTTCCACCTATGCATGTGTGTGAGGCTGGATTTTCTACATACAATTGAACCAAAATAGCACATCGCTGCAGCTTGAGTTAAACAGCAGCAAGGAAACCCAGCTGTCTCCCATTAAGCCAGACGCTAGAGGCTTGGAGAAATGCAAAACAATGCCAGCCCTCTCACTGGATTTTTGTTTGGTAAATATCATTTTCGTAAAAATATATATATATTATTTGTGTTATCACACAATAGGCTCATTGTTGCTATTTTTGAATGAATGGATAAATAGGTATTTTTAAACTGTCCTGGTTTGAATTTATAATGCAGTATAAATCAAAGCTCTTAGCCATGTAAACAAAAGCACTTAGGGCCCTCAATCATTCTTAAAAGAGTAAAAAGGCCCTGAGCTGATGAAGTGTGGCAAGTGCTGAATTAATCTAGGGACTATATGTGAGGTAGGTTGGGAGAATCTCCTGTCAATGACTTCTTTAACATGCTAAAGAGCAAGGATGTCAGCTTGAAGACTAAGGTGTGCTTCACTATGGTACTTACAATTAGCTTTGTATGCATAGGCAAGTTGGACAATGAATAGAAGATAGAAGAACTGATGCCTTTGTATTGTGGTGTTGGAAAAGAGTTTTGAATGTACTGTGGATGGTCAAAAGAACAAACAAATCTCTCTTGGAAGAAGCAGCCATGATGCTCCTTGAGGGTAAGGACAGAGAAGCTTCTTCTCACATATCTGGCCATGTCATCAGGAGATTCCATTCCCTGGGGAAAGATACTATGCTTGGGTGGCACAGTTAGTATAGCAATAGACTTGAACGTGGTGGAGATTGTGATAATGGCAAAGGAGAGGGTAAAATTTCTATCTGTTGTTTATGATGCATAGATGTCATAGACTCAGCAGCACCGAACAACAACAACAGCTTCATTCTTTCACTTTAGGTCTCAGCTCAAAGATTTTTCCCTCAAGGTAGCTTGCCCTGGCCACCTTTCTAAGAACATGCGATGCTATCTCTATGATGCTATCCTATTTTTTTCCCTAGAGCACTTTTCACTTTCTGGTATTGTTTCTGTATCAGGAGACGTATTGCACTGGGCAAGTCCACTACCAGGGACCTTTCCAAAATGCTGAAGAGCAATGCAGTCAATTTGAAGACTGAGTTGCCCCTGAGTCAGGCCATGGTCTTTACAATCACCTGATACACATCAGAGAGCTGGACGATGAATAAGAATGACAGAAGAAGAACCTTTGAGAAGAATCTTTGACAGAAAAAGATGCCTTTGAGCTGCGTTATTGGAGAAGAGTGCTGTATATCCATTCTTTGGACTTCCAAAAGAATAACCAGATATGTCCTGGGCAAAGTGCCACCAGAGTGCTCCTTGGAAGCAAAGGTGGCGAAGTTGCCTCTTTCATACTTTGGGCACGTAGCTAGGCCAGGCTATTCCTTGGAAATGGTCATCAGATTTGGAAAGATGGAGGGTCAGCGAAGGAGAGAAAGATGCCCAGTGATATGGACTGACACAGTGACTACAGCGATGGGCTCTAGAGTGGAGCCATGAGAAGGACGGATGACGCAGGCTAGGGCAGAGTTCAGGCCGGCTGTTCATAGGGTCTCCGTGAGGCATACTTGACAGCGCCTAGTCCACACGGAATTGTAATGCTGGCCCAAACGTGGTGCCCCTCTCTGTTAAAATCCACCAGCAGCTTCACAGGAGAAGGATGGGCAATTTCTTCCTATGTGAACCTGATGGAGGGCCAGCTATGAGTTGGTTCCTAGTTGACGGCATTGGGTTTGTGTCTGAAGGAGCCTAGGAGGTGTGGTGTGTTGTTGGGACGCTAACAGAGAGATGCGTGGTTTGGATCGTGAAAGAAAGAGAAGGCAGTCTGTCTGTACCTGTCGAGACAGATAGCCACCCCGGGGAAGGGTTGCTGTGAGTCCAGGCCGTGGGCATGGTTTGATTTGCTTTGTACACACACACACACACACACACACACACACACACACCCCGTCCCAGCTGTTGACATCAGTTCCTCGTAGTCATGGACTTCTGAGAGCTACAGCACCTGAGTCATGCCCAGCACACTGTAGCTGCTTGGTATTTGTTCGATGAGTGCGTACAGTGAAGACTGGCTAAGAGGCAGAGAGCTGGTCACTACTCACTTGGAGAGAAGTGGCCTGGGTCGCAGATATAGGACAGAATCATGCAAGCGTGTGGTGGCACCTTGGGACAACTGGTTCTGAAGGTCAACCTGAAGGTCAGGGCCAGAAGCCTTGGACTGTTCACAGCGGGTTCCCTGCATTGGGTCTGTCTGGGAATTTGCAGTTAGTGGGGTCTGAAGTAGAATTCGGCTCTGGAGGAGAGGTGGTGGGGGCAGGAGGCTGAGCCTCTGACATCCTCCCTGCAGCTCCTCTGCTCTGTGTCGGTGCCAGAGGACAGCCTGGTGACAGGTGTGCCTTCCCTCCTGCAGCCCGTTTTCCCAGGGGTGACTCTATCTTTTAGCTCCTATGTAGAGATGAAGGATTACCTTCTGATGCAGCATCTGTCAGTTCCAATGTTAGCCCCAACCCGAGTCCCCAGCTTCTCTCTGAAGGTTCTTCCCCTCCAGGCCTCTATCCCAGTCATAAGCAGAACGCATCAGTGGTCCATCAGGCTGGACCGGAGTGCTCACCTTCCAAGAGAAATGGAGGCCTCTGGATAGGACCCCAAGACATGATGCCCTTCTCTCCCTACTTCACCAAAGATGGCTCATACACCACACGCCTATGGCACAGTGGCGAGAGAATTTCATAAAGATCACAGAAGTATGGGCTATTCTCCAGGATGCTCACCTGTTCCTGCCCTGACTCAGAGACCCCCAGAGCTGGGCTGCCCTTCCAGAAAATGAGAACCTTGCTTTAGGGAGGATACAGGTGGCTGGAAGGAAAACAGGGACAGAGGAGTTTCTAGAAGGTTCATCTCTCTGACTTGCTTATTGGTCAGAATCCATAGAGTCCAGCTAATGAGAAGCAAACCTGTCCTCCCAGCCCAGCCCCCACCCAAGCTCCCTTCTGCCTCAGGCAAGTTCACCTGCCGTGTTCCCCTAGCCAGAGGCCTAGCCAGAAACCTGAGCAAGCCAGGAGAGTCTAATTGGGCCCCAAATGTGATTAACGGAGCCCTACTCACATATGCTCTGCTGGCGTTTAGCAGGCCACAAATTCCAGCATTGCCCCGTGGGTCCTACAAGCCGTTGGGTTTTTAATGTTCCTTGCCTAGTTTACGCAAGTTGGAATTTAAATCAAAGGGTAACATCTACATTGGGGATAACTTTATAGCTTATCTTAATGTAACTGCTAATAAATGTCATGTTTTAAAGTCGCTTTTTAAAAACAATGACTTTCACAATGTTACATACTTGTAAGGGAATTTGGTAAGTGGTCGTCTGAATTGGGCATCTGTAACTTGAGGTATTAAAAAACAGAGTTTAAAAAAATGGGAGAGGCAAGGTTCAGAGGTGCCGGACAAGTGGGAACACACATGTCAGAACGTGTATAGACGTAAACAGAGCACCCACTCTCTCCCACTCTTCAAATACGGCTCCTTGACGGCTGTTCCCTTGTAGCTGATGTCAGACGCTATCTGAATCATGGTGACCTTGTGTACAACAGAACCAACCCTGCCTGATTCGGAGACATCCTCTTAATCTCTATTGCTGCATCCACTGAGTTAATCCATCTTGTTAAGAGGATCTTTTTTTCCTGACTCTCCATTTTTCTAAATGTGATGTCCTTCTCCGAGAACTGGTCACTCCTGTTAACATGCTCAAAGTATACGGTGTATGGAAACCTGAGTGAGTTACGTGCATTGACCTTGGTCCCTCCCACTCCTCTGGATTCACTTGTCAGCACTTTGCTTTGCTGTGAGGCCGCCTGCTTGCAGGGACATTGTGCAGTGATGCCGGAGCACGTCTGAGTCACCCAGAATGCTGTGCAAAGTCTGCTGATGACACACGCTTTGTGGTGAACATTTTCTGTTTCAGTCTCAAAATAGCTCCTGGTTTTGGAAGACCTCAGAGTCCTTCTTCTTGACTCCAGCTTTGTCCTCCATGGTTCCCACCTGCTTGCCTTCTCTGTCTCTCTCCAGCCTCAAAAACAGACACAGAGAGCCTGATGACCAATTCTTCACCAGCAGATCTTAAACTTTTTTTAAAAAATAATTTTCATGAACATTTACAGAGAATTTGGATTTCCATTCATTCATTGCTGCACTTCTCTACCCGCCCAGCCCTCTCCCCCCACCCCCCAGATCTTAAACTTTTAAAGACCAAATGCACTGTATACAACCTTGAACACCAGAGCTTTTGGGAGCAGCATTGAAAAGCTTTGGAGATAAATAGTGACCTGAAAAAGACCAGGTAAGTTTTAGGAAAAAGAATTTCCATGTGTGGTATCACACAACCCTCAACACTGTGTGACTGTGTGAAGCAAGCTGTCCCTTTCCCTTTGACCCCATCCCAATGGCTACTATTTCTTAGATGGCTTTTGAGGATTGTGTGTCTGACCATCTCTAGCCAGTATCTCTACTATACGTGCTGTATTCTACTCACTATTTCCCTCCAGAGAGGACAGAGATGGAATGTGCCCTCAGGTGTAGAAGAGAAGAGTGTTATGCAGAGATGAAGACATTGGCACGAGATTTATGAAGCACTGCTGGGCAACATGCTGTTTGAATCCTTTGTCTTCGTGACTCTTTGAAGACTTTAGAATAGGAAGCAAGGCATGCATCCTGATACAGAGGATAACAGGGTCCAGCTGGAGAGCGGTCAGAGAGCTAAGGCCACACCGATGGAGGTGTGCATAGCAAGAACTGGGTGTAGGGTGGATTGTGGAATTATCCCAGAGTTGGCAAAGGAAAGAAGCAGCTGAAAAGCAGGAGTTGTTTGTGGAATTATCCCAGAGTTGGCAAGGGCAAGAAGCAGCTGAAAAGCAGGAGTTGTTTGGTGCGTAGGTACAATCGGTGAGAAGCTGGGTTTGCATGGTGCCTGGATGCTGTGGTTGAGAAGTTGAGCTTCTTGGTGCCTGGGTATAATGGCAGAGAGGTTTAGCTGGTTTACTGCATGGGCACAATGGCCAAGCAAGGTGTTAGGGAAGAGACGTTTGGAATGAATGGACTGAGGAGCTGGTGAAGCCAGCTGAGGGGAGAACTGAGGCAATGGCAGAGAAAGAAGAGATGATTGTCCCAGAAAAGTCAAGGAAGGGAGGTCGGAACAACAGGGTCAGAAAGCCGGGCATGGAGGTGAGGGTTGTGATGCTAGGATGTCATTGAAGACCTGTAGCAGATCAATAAAGGAGATGTGGAAGGCAGATTGCCCTGGAGCAATGGTAGGATTCCAGCAGCCGTGTGCCCTCCCGCTTCCATGGCACCAGGGCGCACAGCATGGCTACAGGATGCCGGTGAAGACCAGTCTGATCCACGCGTTACTTCTGGCCCCTCCTGTTTAATTCAGGTTATCAACAGAAAACACTTATAAAGAAAAACAGGGTATTTTTGAAGACACTTGTGGAATAGAATTTTTTATTGCAAAGAAGCATCATGCAAAACAGAGAACAAATACAGTGAAAGTGCACTTAACAAAACAGACTCTCAACAAAAACACCAGGGAAGCACTCATTCTTGAGCATAATCAACCATCTAAAACCCAAAGGGGATCATTTACCCAGTGAGAATTCTCAGAATGAGCTCTGGTGGCCTAGAGGCAATAAGTTACGCTGCAATCCCAAAGGCCCATGGTTCAAATCCACCAGCTTCTCCACAGGAGAAGGAGGAGGCTGAGTAATCTCCTCCCTTGCAATTAACTGCCTTTGCAAACCCATCAGAGGGTCAGCTATGGGTCGGTTCTGACTCGATGATACACGACAATGCTCAGAAGGCACAAAAGGGTTGACCAGGAGGATGTATGGAAACAAGGATCACAGTGCGGAAATGGGAAGAGTGTTATGTTGTAAGTATTGTAATTAATGTCACAAAACAACATGTGTGTAAAGGATGTAATGGGGGGAAAAACAATCAGCTTTATAAACTTTCAATCAAATCGCAGTGAAATACAAAACCGAAATAGAGTTCTCAAACAAACGTGGAAAGAAAGTACTCAACCTGCCATCAAAGACTCCAGAGTGACGGACTGAGGTACAGGGTTTGTTTTTTCCCATACAATTTTGCTAAGATTCTAAATATATATGGTGACAGACCATGAAGGTGAGGTTAGATGTAGTAGGAGGACAAATCGATATTTCCCAAGTCTTCAAGTATGTGTAAGTGTTGATTTAGAATTCATCTCCAGATTTGTAAGGAAATAAAATGTATGCAATGTTTTCATGATTACTCACTCATTCATTGCCATTGATTCAGGAGCGATTGCTAATTGACACTCCAGCAGGTCTGCAGAGGTGATAAATCACCAGAGGAGATTATCCATCTTTCTGAGGCTCTCTTCTTTACTGACCTTTCTAGCTTTCTGGGAATGATGTCTCTTAGAAAGGGGCTGCCTCCTTTTGACAGAATGCCTAAAAGATGTGAATGTCCTATCACTCAGTGTTGTACTTGTGATATATCTGGAAACATTCTTTTTGGCAATAAATGTGTCACCACTCCTCTTCAATTTGTCGTTCCTGGCAGAGTTGGTCATCTGATTGGCTGATTCAAACTGGCAGACTGGCAGTTGCCCATTTCTCAGCTTCTTCATTTTGGCCCACGCTAATTTCTCCAGGCTTTTGAAGAATCTTCTTTCCTAGATAAATTCTGCATCAGAGATGTGGAATACTTCTTCATAGAGTCCATCTTCTTGAGTTATGTGCTTAGCATCCAGATTGAGTGGGTATGGAGAGAGGGTGTGCTTCCGACGCACGTCTTTCCTGATTTTAAGCCGTGCCGTGTTCCCTTGCTCTATTTGGACAACAGTCTCTTCATTTAAGTGTAGGTTTCACACGAGCGCAATTAGGTGTTGAGGGATTCCCGGTCTTCTCATGTTAGCCATAGTTCATAATTCACACAGTCAAATGCCTTCGCATAGCCAATAAGATACAAACAGACATTCTGGATTTCTCTGCTTTCAGGCAGGATCCATCTCACATCAGCAAGGATATTCTTTTTTTTTTATATTTTATTAATTTTCATAAACATTTACAGAGATTTTGGGCTTCCACTCATTCATTGTTGCACTATTCTCTCTACCCTCCTCCCAGTTTGTTCTTGTCCAAATGCCACAGTGCTTGTCAAAGCCAGTTCTGATTAATCTCCTTTGTCAGTGTGTCCTTTGCCATTCCCTATCACTCCTCCCTGAGAGAGACTTCACCCTGAGTCATAAGGAAAAGGGGACGGCGTATTCTCTTAGCTACTTCCTGCTGAAAAGGGACGCTGTGGGTTTCAGGGTGAAGATCTTCTCTCACTACTCTAAAGGGCCCCTTTGGCAGTAGGAAACACATAGACTATTATGGAGATTGATTTTGGAATTCAGATGCACTCTTATTGATTGTGCTTGGCTGTACATGTACATATCCTTCAAGATGTATCATGGGGGTGTTGCAACCTAGAAGACACAAATTTGACTAACAAGTTATAAGTACATGAGTCCAAAAATTATGGAAAAGTAAAAGAAAAGATTCTTTCATTGTTTTACAAACCCTCCACCATGCAGCCCTCGCTCTAGTCTCCTGTGATGACAGAAATACCCAGTTACATCTCTCTTTTAGACGGTTCTCTCCCTCCTCTGCTTCAGTGCAGTATACATTATTGAACCCATATTCTTGATGCCACAGCCTCTTCTAAACTCAGCTTGAACTTCCGGCAGTTCTGTCAGTGTTTTGTTGGAACTCTTTTTGGGTAATCTTCAGCAGCATTTTACTTGCATGTGACATTAATGACGTTCATTAATCTCTACATTCTATTGGCTCATATGGATCTCTTAAAATAGTCAAAGAGCTGGCCAAATTTCTTGGTGACAGTAATGAATGTAAATTTTTCAAGGAGTAGCGATAATAGAAAGTTTTGGTAACGCCCGGTCCTTCTTCTGCACGAATGTAATCATGGTCCCTCAGAGCATCGTTCCTGTGGGGTGTTTTACATCTTTGGCAAAGGAAAGCTCAGGAATGGGAGTGGAAGTCTTTGGTTTGGTTAATATACAGTTGCGTTGACCACATGGTAACATGCAGGTGCTTGGTTAATTTCCAGCTGTCCGCTTAGTTTTCAGCGACGACTGAGGAATTAGAACTGTCCCTTAGGCCGTAATCATCAAATGCTGGAGAAACATTGCATTCTGTGTGCTTCCCTCAGCTGCTTATTTAAAAAAACTCACTCTATCTTGTTCAATCTCAGAGATAGAAATTGTCCAGCTTTCCTGTTTCCTGTAGTTGGAGAGATAAATACATTGAATCCTTCAAAAGATTCCCAAGCCCCCCTCCCCTCCCTTTAAACACTTAATAGGACAAGCCACCCTACATTTTGTGGGTTAAAAACGTGTTATAAATGTTAAGCCCTCTACCATTGATTGATTCCAACTCACAGTGACTCTGTAGGACAGAGAACTTCCTTTAGGGTTTCTGAGGCTGTAAATCTTAGTGGGAGGAGAAATGCTCCTATTTCTCCTTTGGAGCAGCTGGTGGGTTCAAACTGCTGACTTTTAGGATCCCAGTGCAGCACTTAACCGGGTACACCCCCAGGCATCTGGCAAATAATGAGTTGTCTCTCCTCTTTGAGCTAAACTTTGGCCTAAAATGCTTTGAATGAAATAGAAAAGAGAAATTATAGGATATCAAAAAGACAAGCAAAAAACGGGACACATCAAAGAGGTTTTCATTCTCATTTATTTTTTATAAATCATAAGGCAACCCCACCCCCACCCCCCCCACACACAAGTCAAACTCCACAAGGAGATTTTAGCCACATTCTAATTCTGCACTCAGCTGGGGCTGTCCTTTCTCTGAGTGGCCGGGGCCTCAGGGCTGTTCTTCAGGAGACGCTAGCGGTCAAGGTGTGCTCCCAGCAGGGAGGCCTGCGCTAACGCACTTGATGTGCACTCTGAGCTGGAAGACGCTTTCATCTTGACCCCTCAGGGCAGAAATGATGTACCTGTGGTGACCTGCATTGACTCTTCTTTGCGGGGGTGTGGGGGAGTGGGGTTGTGTTTTTGCACACAGGTGTACACTTTTCACATCACCCAAGGGCACGGGGCTGAGCGGGCCAGTGGGAGGTTGCACCGCCCTCACCTGGAGGGAACGATCCCTTTACAAATGTGTGAATGCAGAAGTCACCATGCACTGACTGCTCTGTACCCTCAGGCTTGACACAGTCCACAGCTAGTGCTGTTGCCCACTCAGGTAAAACCAAACAGATGGATTACGAGTGGTTTTGTCTTTTGTCTCATTTTGAACGCTTTAAAAAATGTATTTGAAAAAGTTAAAGAAGGCTTACAGTGAAATGTACACAAATTAGAAATACAGTGAGTGAGCAAGCGACCCATGGCGTCTGTTGTTCCAAGGATACTGAGTGTTTGTTGTCCGTCTGTAACTTGATAATCTACTTCTGGGAGTGGATTCTGGTTTACAACCACTCACCATCTGTTCCTGAGATTGTAAATCTCCCAGGAAGGAGATTACTCATCTTCTGTGGAGGAGCAGTGGATTTGAACCACCGATCTTTCGGTTCTCAGCCTAACATGCACTGATGAGTTATATCACCAGAGTTCCCTTTTTCTACTGTATACACCAGTTAAACTAACATCCTACCCAAAGTACAGATTACCATTGTGCCTTGTCTCCTAGAATTTTCTGTGCCTCCCTCCCAGTCAATCCCCAACCCTGGAGCATACACTACTCTGATTTTTTTCTTTTTTTACATTTTTATTAATTTTAATGAAATTTTACAGAGACTTTGGATTTGCACTTTTCTCCCTGCCCAATCTCCCTACAGTTCTCTCTTCTCTTTGAAAAGTAAAAGAAAAATCCTTTCACTGTTATACAATCCCTCCGTGCAGTCCACTCCACTGTGCAGCCTTCGTTCTGGACACTGCTCTGATTTTTAACCCCGTAGATTAGTTTTCACATTCTTGGACTTCATATGGGTAGTTCCATACAGAGCACTGTTCTTTTTGTCTGGCTTCTTTCATTCACTATAAGGTTCATAGTCATTCATGTAGTTTCCAGAGTCAGTAGTTAATTCCCTTTATTGTGAAATAATCAACATCAAGGAAACCAATTGTGGTGTTATATGTTATCAAGTCGCCTGTGACTCGGAGCGACCCTAAGTACAACATAAAAATAAATATGCACGTTTTAAAAGAACCCCAGACCGGAAGCAGCTGGTGTAGAGTCAGTCCCACAGGTGAGTGTCCGACAGCCGCTCTTTTGGGAAGCAAATTGCTGTGGTGATCAATTTACTTTTTTTTTTTAAGTCAAAATTTCTTTTTAAATTTACAGTCTCAGACAGGGGCTGGCACACCCGGGAAGTACGACCTTAACAGTGCTTCCTTGTTAACCTGTAGTGCCAGGGTCCCCTGGGTGGTGATTCTGTACTGATGAGTTCAGATCAGCTCCTCACTGCCCCTCTGGCAGGTTTTCAGAGGCAGTGACTGGCACAGGGCTGAGATGCCCATTCTTCTCCTGTGCAGTGGCTCCCCACGCCTTCGGGTTGGAGGCTGGGATTTCGAAGCTCTGTCTCACATACTGTGGGGACGTGGCCAGGAGGGACCTGTTTTTGGAGAAGGACATCATGCTTGGAGGGGTGGAGGGACAGTGCAGGAGAGGAAGACGCAGGATGAGATGGATTAACTCAATACCTGGGGAAACAGGAGTAGGTGTGTGGCGCGCGATCCATACTGCGAACCCCCAGAGCTTGCTCTCATTCTTGGGTGGGCAGCTCTTGCTTGTGTTTCTTCCCTGTTAGATATATAAAAAAAAGAGTGCAAGGGAGAGAAATAAAGAAAGGAATTGGTCCCAAGAAACGAACAGGCCTTTAATGCAGTGGTCTGAGAGGGATGCCAAGTGACCCAGACACATGGCATGCAAAGGCAGTTTGGGAGGTTTCCTTTTTATAGGGGTCCTGGGGAGGACTAAGATGATATTTCTTGGAATTTGATGTGTTAATTAAGTTAGGTTTTAGCACCTTTTTTTCCAAGCTCAGACTTTTATCAGGATCCATTGTCTGGTCTGGTCTTTGATATGACCAGCTTAGATGTTATGGAGTTTCTCAGGGAGTGATCAAGCTTGGGGGTGGTGGGGCAACTGCCATATTCTTCCTTCATTCCCGAGTCCTCCGCTCCCTCCTGACAGATCAGTCAGGAGCAGCTCTGACATCCACAGGCTGTCCCCGAACCCCTCATGCCTCGGAGCTGAGAGGTCTTCGTCCTGAAGCCCCAGCCGCTCTCCGAGCTCCAGGCACCACAGACCGACGTGCTTGAGCTCCATATTTCCAGGCGGCCCAGCTCTGGTGGCTGCTCGACTCCCGCTCTCTTCCGGGTTACCGGCCAGCTGTAATTGATGAGGAAATTGACAGCTCTTTGTCATCCGGCAGCTGGCTGCCGCTTTATCGGTTGCCTGTGGCCGTCTCTCTCCCTCTCTCCTGGGTGCTGTGGAACAGATGCCGCCTCTCCACTCCCTGCAGACAAGATCTATAAAGTCATAACATGTTTTCCATGCAATTCAGTTTTTTGAAGATGCATAATTGGAGAGTTCCAAAATAATTGGCTTACTATAGTGGGCCTGTGGAAATGAACTTGCATCTCATTTATGAGCCATCAGGTCTGGTGTCTGTGAGCCTGGCTGCTATTAATGCCACCAGCATATAATTTATCATTCTCTATCGGAGTGTGTCAGAGTGGAGTGCTTCTTCCCCAGGCCCCACCAGATACGAGTGCCTACAAGTGTCCCTTCAGCTGGCCTGTCCTGTAGCCATGATTGTTCCCTCTCCACACTAGAGATAAGAAACACAAGGAGGTCCCTTAACTTTTGACATCTCTTTCATTTCTTTTAGAATAAAATTTTTTAAAAAACAACAAACCTACAAACTCATTGCCTTTGAGTTAGTTGCACCTCCTAGCCAACCCTCCGTCATGTTTTCAATGCTGTAAATCACACAGTGGAAATTGTCTGTCTTTCTCCCGTAGAACCACTGGTGGATTTGAACCACCGAGGGGAGCAGCTTTTCAATTAGTTACAGACTAGGCTGTTAGCGCTCCCAAGTAAACTGGAAGACAAACCAGACGCCTGCAGCCTGGATTCCAGCTGATGGTAGCCACCGTGGGGGGTGTTCTTGGAGGCTGTGGTCTTTTGGAAGTTGATTGCTAAGCCTTTCTTCCAAGCTACTTCTGAGTAGATTTAACTACTAATTTTTTCTAGGATTGAAGGACTATTAATGCCTTCACTGGCATGAACTTGAAGCCCTCCCCCCTCCCCACTCCAGATAATACAATGAAGATAAAAGTATTCATTATATTTTGCACTATCCAAACCCAAACTCATGGGCATTGAGTCAGTGCTGATTCACAGCTACCCTAGTGGCTATTGTTGTTGCTGTTGTTGTTGTTGTTATGTGCCATCGAGTCGCTTGCGACTCATAGCGACCCTATGTACAACAACCCTAAACTCCGCTCTGTCCTGTGCCAATCGCACTGTCTCTGACACTCTCATCCCGATTATTCCAGTCACTGAATCAATCCACCTCATAGAGGGCCTTCCTCTCCTGCGCTGTCCCTCCACCCTCCCAAGTATGATGTCCCTCTCCAAGGACCGGTCTCTCCTCACAACATGTCCAAAGTATGTTAGACGGAGCCTCAGAATCCTTGCCTCCAAGGAGCCACCCAGTTTAACCCTTTCCAGGACAAATCTGTTTGTTTTCCTAGCAGTCCATGGTATTCTCAATACTCTTCTCCAGCACCACAGCTCAAAGGCATCAATTCTCCTTCTATCCTCCTTGGTCATTGTCTAACTCTCTGATGCATAACAAGTGATTGTGAAGACCATGGCCTGTATCAAACGCACCTTAGTCTCCAGAGAGACACCATTGTTCTTCAGTACTTTGGAGAGGTCCCTAACAGCAGACTTTCCCATGGCAATGCGCCTTTTAATTTCCTGGCTACTGGTGCTAAGAGTGTTGACTGTGGAGTCAAGCCGACTAAGGCTGTGTACAATCTCAATCTCTTCACCATGCATCCTGATGCTGCCAACTGGTCCAGTGGTGAGACTCTTAGGCACCCAAAAAAAGAACAGACCTCAAATTGTTGCTGTGAAATCGGTTCTGAGTCAGGGTGACCCCATGTCCATGTGGCCTTGCTCACTACAGGGCTTCAAGGGGTTCAGTTTTTGAAAGTGAATCTCCAGACTTTTCTTCCTAGGCACCTCTGAATGGATTTGAACACCTGTCTTTTGGTTTGTTTCAGAGCACGTAACTGTTGGTGCCAACCGTTAAAACACAGGGAAAGGTAGGAAGGAAGGGAAGAGCTGAGGTATTGGTCTGCCAGGGAGAAAAGATCCGTGGGCCAGAACTGCGTCACTGGGGCCAGCCCTCCGGTGGGTTTTCAGAGGAAGTAAATCTTACGGGAGGGGAGTGCCTTCTGTTTCCCCTGGAGTGGCAGATGGATTACAACTGCAACCCTTTGGGGTGGCAGCTTACCTCTTTACCACCAAGCCACCAGAACTGTAAGAGTAAGTCAAGAATGCTTTGGGCAGAATATTAAATGATCTAGGAAGTATTAAAAGAAGATGGAAAGAGTAAGCAGAGTCATTGTACCAATGAGAGGGATGCCAAGTGACCCAGACACATGGCATGCAGACAGGATCCAAATGGTGCCTAGGCAGTTTGGGAGGTTTCCTTTTTATAGGGGTCCTGGGGAGGACTAAGATGGTATTTCTTGGAATTTGATGTGTTAATTAAGTTAGGTTTTAGC
>NW_006399830.1:10400078-10440586 GCF_000299155.1 Elephantulus edwardii | reverse complement strand
ACCGCTTGGCCAACTAACTGGAAGAGATCTATATTTGTTCCCATTTCAAAGGTGATCTGACAGAGTGTGGAAATCAAACATTATCATTAATATCACTTGCAAGCAAGATTCTGCTGAAGATTATCCAAAAACGATTGAAATAGCACATCAACAGAGAACTGCCAGAAATGCAGCCTGGGTTTAGAAGAGGCCGTGACACTATGGATATTGTAGCTAATGTTAGATGGATCTTGGCTGAAAGCAGGGAGTACCGGAGCAATGTCTATCTGTGTCTCATTGATTCTGCAAAGGCGTTGATCCTTCAGTTACTTGCCCGGCATGGTATGCCCTGTGCCACCAGGCCTTGCTGCTGTCATTTGGCCCCTGCCTCATTGATGCAGGACAGAACCACATGCTGCCCACTGCTGTGCCATGCCATGATTGCTGGTCAACCAGCCTTTTCATGATCCATTCATTTCATTTCCTGAAGTAGATTTCCAGGCCTTTCTTCCTGGTTCTGCTTAGTCTGTGCCACTGAAACCCTGCTAAGCTTTCTAGCAACGTGCAAGTCTTCAATAATGACGGGATGATGACTGCACATGAGGTGCATCGGCCTGGTATTGAACTCAGGACTCCTACACTGAAGGTGAGAATTCTGCCAGTCTGCTAAACCAGGGACTCAGTGGGTGATCAGCAGACTGTCTTTAACAAGTCCTCTAGATGATCTTATTGCCTGAACTTGGGTCTCCTTCACATGATGATCAGGCCTAATCACAGTACCACCAGGGAGAGGGGGGACATGGGGGGACAGACACCTTTGCAAAACAGACGAATCTTGAAATGATTGCTGCTGCTGCTGTTGTTAAATGCTGTCGAGTCATAGGCAACTCATAACGACCCTATGAACGAAAGTCCTGAACACTTGTATAACTCTTTTTGTTTCTCCAAGTTCAGAGAGTTTTTGGAAGCGAGTTATTATGGAAGAGGATGTCATACCTGTTTCCAAGCTTGTTTTAATTGGGGAGCTCCACCAAACATTGTCCACCATGGGTGACCAATATGCATTTGGCACATCAGTGTCACAGTACTCAGCTTCACAGCAACCATGAGTTACCTCCGTACAGCAAATGGACAGACCAGTGCTATACCACCTAGAAGAATGTTTGAGCAAAAACAATTAAAAGCAGGCCTGAGGGCCACAGATTAAAATCACCCATCTTTGGCTTGGTGGCATCACTTTTCTGTCCATTAGGCCAACTGAGCTCTCTCTATGCTTTTGTTGACATGATTAGTTTTTAAAGAAACTGGTTGAGATGTCCTGCCTCCAAAGACATGCATCTTAGAAAAAGTGCAGGTGACATCAGCAAAGTGCTGTCAGATGGCAAAACCCCTCCAGGAAGGAGAAAGTCAGGAGCCCCAAGTCTGACCAGATGGGAGGGTGTAGGAGGCAGCAGTGGGGCATTGGGGTGACCAGTCAGCTCTATCCCTCTCCAATATCCCCCTAGGCACCGTCCCCTTTCAGCATGCAGTATCGTGGATATAACTGGAAGCTTGTGGAGTTCTGGCGTTCAGCGACCCTACATCACCCCTGGTGCCCTGCTTGCCCATTTGGAATAGAGATTAGATCTGACTTCAGACCAGGGTGGGATTTCACCTTTAAGACTCACCACAGCATTTAGGGAAATCACTCACTTTGCACATCGGGATGGATAAGAATGTGCCACTATTAATACAGGGGCATTTTCCCTGTTGTCACACGTCGTAAGAGGGACAATTACTTCCCATCTGAGTAGAAATCTTACTCGGAGGCGAAAGTTAATGTAGCATAATGAACTGTGTAGAAGTAGGGTGTGCACGTCTTGTGAGAGAGGCCAATTGCCCATTGCAGCAGCGGTTAACATATTTCTTCCACTTCATCTGTTTTACTGTATATGAGACGATTATTATTTTGCATCGAAGGGGTTCCAGCCCCTCTGAACTTGGCCCGATGGGCGGCAGACTCACAGATCAAAGGTTAAGAGAGAATTGATCCATGGGTCTCGCCAATCCCTCGCACTGCTCCTTGCCTCTGAAGGATAAATCTCATTTTCAGATAAATCCAGATTGCTTTTCCAATAGGTTGGCTTCTAGCCTCCCTGGTGAACGGCGCTCTGACATAACCCGGACGGCCTCCCTGCGGCATGAAGAAATCATTTCTAACGGCGGAGGTTAATTCGCTAAACGAAGCGTTGGATTCGTTTTTTATGGAAGCAAGAAAAATGGTTCAGAGGAGGTTAGAGGAGGCAAGGCCGGCTCAGAGCTTGTTCCCTGGGGCTCCTTCCTGACGCGGGCACCACTGGCAGTCACTGCAGTGGCCAAATGACTGAACAGGAGGGAAAGGACCCCTTGTCTCGATCATTCTCCATGTTTCCTGTCCCTTTTCAGGCAGTACTATACTATTCTAAGAGTCTTATTTTAAGAGAGAAAGGATGGGGTGAGAGGATAAGCCCATATAGCAAATGGGTAAACTGAGGCTAGGGACGTCCCTCTAGCTTGTGAGTGGTCACACGTTAAGTTCTACCTCCAAAGGAGAGGCCTGTGGTCTCTTCGATTGTCACAATCTCATCCTCATTCAGTATCTATCACCTTGTGTGAGGTATAGATATGTAGGTATGTATTCTCCAGTATATCTCACCTGTGAGTACTCACAGAAGGAGAAGGAGGCTAGGAGACACAGCATGAGACTCTGAATATTGTATTAGAGTGCTGAGAAGCCAAAGCTAAAGGAAGAAATCAAGAAATTAAAGAGCTGAACAGAACATTTCAAAGGGAAGCTTGGGATGACAAAGCAAGGTATTATAATGAAATGTGCAAAGACCTGGCGTCGGAAAATCAAAAGGGCTGGATTCACTCAGCATTTCTTAAGCTGAAGGAATTGAAAAACAAATTCAAGCCATGAGTGGCAATACTTAAGGATGCTTTGGACAGAATATTAAATGATCCAAGAAGCATTAAAAAAAGATGAAAGGAGTATATAGAGTCACTGTACCAGAAGGAACTGGTTGACACAGAAGAATTTCATTAAATAACCTATGAGCAAGAGCCTGTGGTGATGGAGGAGGAAGTTCAAGTTGCTCTGAAGGAATTGGCAAAAAGGCTCCAGGAGTTGATGCCATACCGACTGACATATTTCAACAAACAGACGCTGCCCTGGATGTGCTCACTAAGTTGTGCCAAGAAATCTGGAAGACAATCACCTGGCCAACTGACTGAAAGAAATAGATATTTACACTCATTCCAAAGAAGGGTGACCTGACAGAGTGTGGAAATTATCGAACAGTGTCATTAATATCACATGCAAACAAGATTCTGCAGAAAATTATCCAAAAATGACTGGATCAACACGTCAACAGAGAACTGCCAGATGTCCAGGCTGGGTTTAGAAGAGGCCGTGGTAGTAGGTATATTAATTAATGTTAGGTGGATCTTGGCAGAAAGCAGAGAATACCAGAGGAATGTCTATCTGTGTTTCATTGACTATGCAAAGTCTTCTGACTGTGTTGATCACAACAAACTGTGATTGACTCTGAGAAGAATGGGAATCCCAGAACATTCGATTGTGCTTATGCAAAATCTATACTTGAACCAAGAGGCTGTCGTTAGAACAGAGCAAGGAGATACTGCATGATTCAAAATTGGAAAGGATGTCTACCAGGGATGTATTCTGTCTCCATACCTTTTCAATCTATATGCAGACTAGATCAACTCTGAGGCTGGTTTATACGAACAGGAATGTGGCATCAGGATTGGAGGAAGATTTATCAACAATCGGCACTATGCAGATGACACAACTCTGCTTCCTAGAACTGAGGAGGACCTGAAGCACTTGATGCAGAAGGTCAAGGACTGCTGCCTTCAATATGGATTGAAGCTCAACATCAAAAAAGCAAAGATTCTCACCACTGGGCCAATTGGCAGCATCAGATTGTTAACAGTTTTAGTTTGCTTGGTTCTACATCAACACTCTTGGTACAAGCTGTGAGGAAATAAAGAGACGAATTGCCTCTCCAGAGTACTGTGGAGCAACCACGTCAGGCTAGAGACTAAGGTGTGCCTTATCCAGGCCATAGTCTTCGCAATTGTGTACTATGCATCGGAGAGCTGGACAGTGACTAGAGGTGATAGGAAGAGAATTGATGCTTTTGAGCTGTGGTGCTGGAGAAGGGTGTTGAATGGACTGCTAGAAGAACAAACAGGTTCGACCTGGAGCGGGTGAAACTGGGCTTCTCCTTGGAGGCAAGGATTCTGAAGTTTCATCTGATATATTTTGGGCATGTTGCAAGGAGAGACCTGTCCTTGGAGAGGGACATCATGTTTGGGACGGTGGAGGGACAGCACAGGAGAGGAAGACCCTCATTGGGAGTAGGTGTGTTGAGGACAGTGTTGACACAGGATAGAGTAGGGTTTAGGGGTCTTATACATAAGGTCACTATGAGTTCCATGTTACTCGATGGCACATAACAATAGCAACAACAACAACAATAACAACAACAGGATTATATCCACAGCCACAAGAATTAAGATTCCAACACATATTCTGAGGGGACAAAGTTCAGTCCCTAATATCCTCTCCCCTTTGCGTGTGCTCTCATTTCATCCCTCACCTTTTCTCTTACCTGTTGTTGTTGTTGTTGTTGTTAAGTGCCGTCGAGTCGCAGGCGACTCATAGCGACCATATGAAGGACAGTCCTCGACACTTGGGTGCCTTTCATCCTCTCTCCAGGTTCATAGGGTTTCTGGAGGCAAGCTATTACGGAAGTGGATGCCACTCCTCCTTCCACACTTGTTTAATCGGGGAGCTCCACCCCACTCTCAGTCTGCACTGGGTAGCCAACCATTAACGCATTTGACACATCCCTGTCACAGTGTTCAGCCTTACAGCAACCACAAGTAACCGTGGGATGGCAACTTGTATACCAGGGCTATACGACCTAGAGGAATGTCTGAACAAAACAATGAAAGACTGGCCGCAGGGCCACAAACTAAAAGTCACCCACCTTTGTCTTGGTCACACTGTTTTCCCTGGGCCAGCTGATCTCTCTCTCTCTCTCTATCTCTGTTGATGTTATTGTTGTTAAGTGCCGTCGAGTCGCAGGTGACTCATAGCGACCCGTATTACAGTTTATTCATCTCACCCAGACAGAGATCTGAATCCTTACTGGAAGCAGCTCTTGAACTGCTGACGCGTTTCTCCGAGGATTTCCTGACGCCTGCAAAGTTTGCTCTGGCACCATGGTCTACCAGAGGATCCCTGGTGACTTAGTGCGTTGGCTGTCAATCTACGTACTGAAAGCTCACTAGTTCTAATCCACGAGATCCTGTGAGAGAGAAAGATGGGCAATCTCCTCTTGTTAAGATTTACAACTTTGAAAACCTGATGGAAGGTCTCTGTGAGTCAGAATCAACTCAGCAGTGAGAGGTAGTTTTCAGAATAGATCGTTTCATTCCATTCTGCAGAAGAAAAACTGAGGCTCAGGGAAACGAAGCTTGCTCCCTTACACAGAGCACAGGCAGCCAACCAGGACCATGTGAGGAAGACCAGGAGGCCAGGCCCTTCCTGAGAGCTGGAGTGGGTGAGGCCCTGCCAACCCACAGAAAAAAAGACACAGTTAAAGATTACAATAAAAATGTTGAAAACCTCTCCAGAGCAAAGCTGTATCCATCTCAAGAACACGATGATTCTTTCTGACCTCAGGTAGACTCTAACCTATAGGGCCCATCTGTCAGGTTTCCAAGGCTATAAATCTCCATGGGAGAACTGCCCATCTCCCTTCCACGGAGAAGTTGGAGGATTGGAGCTGCCAGAAATGTGCAGCCTTTTGGTTCAGAGCACCACCGACCACTGGCCAGGCCTCCAGGATTCTTTAGTTAGAAAATGTTGTTGTGTGTCAAGTTGGACCAGCTCACAGCTGACCCTCCAGGGGGTTTTCAGAGGATGTAGATTGTACAGAACGAGGCTGCCTGCCTTCCTCTGCAGAGAAGCCAGTGGATTTGAACTGCATGATGTGGGGTTGACACCACAGCTCCTTAGCACTAGGTCCGCAGAACTCTGCTTAGATACGTGGATTAAAAAGAAAATAAAAATCAGACCAGTTGTCATCAAGTTGTTCCTAACTCGTTTAAAATCTCAAGCTCACTGCTTTGAGTTAGAATTGACTCATAGCTGAGCCTCCAGTATGTATCTGAGGCTGTTAATCACATGGGAGGAAATGGCCCATCTTTGCCTCCTCAGAGCCACTCTCAGAAAGGTGCGACCTTTGAGTTAAAAGTGCAGCTCCCAGTGGACTATGTCACCAGAGCTCGCTCTCCAGGTCACGGGGACTCCAGCTCACTGTTGTCAAGTCAGTTCTAAGTACTAACCCCCTTCTCTGGGCTCTGGGTGTAAATCATAATGGGAGGAGACTGCCCGACTCCATCCACTTCCCATGGTTGCAGTTTATTGTGTATTTATTTATTACAGGGTGGATTCAAACTGCGTCATTTTGGCAAGCAGGCAACGCGCTGCTCTACCTGCCAGCATTCACAGGGTCATGGTGAACCAGAGTTGACTCAGTGGCAACCTATTTAATTTTGTTTGATTTTGGGTTGTCTTTTTTTAACGAATCTGTTTACAAAGTTCATATGCATTAGATTTAACACTCTTCTTCATTCACATTATCATGCCCGTTCGTTATGTTTTAGGAAATGAATCCCGGTTGGACTGTGCCCACCATTACCCTGTTTTCAGGTCCCCACCGGATCTCTCTCATTTCCTTTGCCCCCTCCCTCCGCCCACCAAATCATGCAACTCTGTTTTTTCATGGCACAATCTGTAATATGATGCTCCCAAGGGGTGGCCTGTCCACCTTCCTCTTTCAGAACATTCTCCAGATTCCCTTGGGTACGGAAAGCTTTTAAATAAGTAATTGATTTAAAAACCCAGCGGAAGACCGTCCTCAGCATATAAGCTCCGATTGATTTAGGGACTGGCCTGAGTGGAGACTCTACCCTGCTCCATGCTGTGTGTTTTCCCACGAGATGTTCAATATTTAATGCATCCTGAACGCCCTTCTGTTACTTTTCAATATTTTAACCTCAGATGAATGGGAACTGCGGGTTTGGGCGACAGGGGTTCTTCCTTTTGGTGTTGGGACTCGTTAAAACCTGGCTCAGTGCTTGGCTGGGAGGGCCGAGGTGGCCCCTACAAGGTGTTGCTCTCGTAGAACAAAGCTAATCTGTCAAAGTGACCCTCGCTACTTAATTTGTGGGGGCAAAATGATTTCCAGCCAATGTCACCATTACGTAAACTCTCCAGTGAAAAAGTACTGGACATTCTCCAAAATGTCTGATTCCCTCCTGGTTTTGAAAGGATAATAATGAGTTTCTGCTAATAGAGCCGCAAAGCTGTGATTTGCACAGGCCAAATGAAGTGACCAGGCAAAAGGAATTCGACGTTAAAATAAAATACTGTTCAGACAAAATGGTCCATGAATCCTGACAGGTTACTGGGTAGGTAAGTTTGGCCATTGATTGGAGTGGATGATTTGAATTGGTCTCGTTGAGTCAAAATCAATACTGAACGTTGCACAGCTCATTCGTCTTCCTTCTTGTGTTACCGTGTGTCCCACTGCTGGCAGCATCCCAAGTCTGGCCTTGTGAGGGCAGAGCTGGTGAACCGGGGACAGCTGACAGTTCACAGAGGACAGTCAGTCAATCCTGGGGGAGCATAGACCTCCTCTCTCCCGGGGCTCAGAGGGAGATGCACGCACGCGTGTGCTGCCAAAGGACCGAGGACGACAGTGAGCACCCACTCTACCCTTCCTACTCGTTTTAGTTATCTGCAGACTTCATGCATTATGTGCCAGGGGCCCTCGTAGCCTAGAGGAGAAGGAGCTCTGAACTGTCAACCAAAAGGCATGAGGTTCGAATCCACGAGCTGCTCTTTGGGAGAAAGATAGACAGTCACCTGCCACACAATTTACTGCCTCTGGAAACCCACCAGAGCCTCAGCGTTGAGTAAGTGCCAACTTGACAGCATGTAACAACAACAACTAACCAGATGATCAGTGGTTCGATTCCACCAAATCACTTCATGGGAGAAACATGAGTCAGTCTCCTCCCGGAAAGAGTGACAGTCCCAGAAACTGGATGGAGGGTCGCAAGGAGTTAGAATGGTCTTGAATTGAGTTGTGCAGTGGGTATGGGTTTGGTTTATAGCGTAGGACCACAGCGGGTGGCTTTCAGAAACAGACACTTAACTTTCTCATAGTTCAGGACGCTTGAAGTCCAGTTTCAGATCTGGCATTAGAGAATGTACTGTCAGCTCTTGAAAAATCCTTGTCTGGGCTTCTGAGCTGTGACAGGCTTCAGTTTCTTGATCACCAAGTGACATCTTTCACCTGTTTGTGCAGTCTGCTGCTTTTATATCTCAAAAGTGGTTGCATTTAAAAGATATTCTACATTGGTACAATCTTATCATCAAAACAAAGAAAATACTATTCCAAAATAGGCTTATAGCTGATGGTACTAGGATCTCAACACACATCATTTTTGGTGGCACAATTCAATCCATACCACCCCCAATCCTGAGGACGCGATCCCACTCAAACCAGGAATGTGTGCACATGATAGAGTCAGCTAACACCCAAGTTAGAGGGGGTTGTGGGGACAGGGGTTCTTAAGTGATGTCACCATGTTCAAGAATGATTGGACAAGATCTAACAGAGTTACAGAGTCCCTGTGTGGTGCAAAACATTAATGCACTTGGCTGCTAGTGGAAAGATTGGCAGTTCAAATCTACCTGGAGGGGTACCTGGCTGTTTTGTGACTAGGCGCTGTCTAGAATCACCTATGTCTCCTAGCGACCTCAGGAGCCACAGATCCAAACCCTGGCCCTAATCAGCCATTGAGACCCTATGGAGTATAATGACTAAAAGGGCGGGGGGTGGGGGGGGATTAAGAAAGGAAAAGGAGCTGCTGGAGCTGTGTGTGCAAATCCACAAGCCTCTTGGGATTTGCTTCCTTCAGTAAAGATGCAGAAGAGTAATTCAATAGAGTTGTTGTCCAATTTTAAAACTCACAAAGGTAATATCTTTTACGTGTTTTTATTGTGAAACAAATGCATTGCAAAAAGTATATAAAATGCCCATCTGCATGTAGTTCAAGAGCTGTAAAGAGAACACCGTGGAACCAGAGAGACAGCGTCCCAGCAGTGCTGTGAATCCTCTTCTGGTTCGCCTCCTCGCTTCTCCCTCCAGGGCCCCACTGGAGACGTGCAGCCAGGAGTGAGCCTTACAGCAGAGCTGTCCTCTCCTACACTTTGGGCATGTTAGCAGGAGAGAGCAGTCCTTGGAGAAGTCGAGGGTCAACGAAGGGAAGAAAGACCCTCGGTGCGATGGGCTCGCATAGCGTCCGCAGGATGGAGTGAGCAAGGCAGAGATCGTGAGCAGGACACAGGACTGGGTGCCGATTCCTTCTGCTGTATGTGGGGTCACTAGGAGTCGGGACCACCTCAGTCATACCTAACAAGAAAAAAACACACATACTCTGCTAAACCTTTCTTTTTCTCGTGGTCAGTTGTTGTCTTGGGAAGAACCTTTTTGTGATGGTGTGTGTAACCAGGGCTTGTTTATTTTCAGTACTTTATAAAATTTCTTTGTGTGAATGAATAGGCTTTCTCACTCAGTGCTATGGATTCAGAACTGACTCCAAGCTGACCCACTGGGTTTTCAGAGGTTGTAAATTGCCAGTTTCCAGGAAGAAATTGTCGATCTTTCTCTCACAGAGCCATTGGTGGATTTGAACTTCCAGAGAAGCACGTCCAGAGTGCTAACCCTTTGGGTTAGCTGTGCAACTCTCTGCAGACTGTGTCATCGAGAGTTCTCCTGTGAATGACAGCACTGTTGTCATTGTTAGGTGCTGTCGAGTTGAGCACAACTCACAGCAATCCTAGGAACAACAGATCTGCACCCTGTCCTGTCCTGTGCCGTCCTCACAATCTCTGACCCCTTGAACCCATGGCTGCAGTCACTGTGTCAATCCATCTGGTTGAGATCTTCCTCTCTTTCGCTGTGCTTCTACCTTTCCAAGTACGATGTCCCTTTCCAAGGAATAGCCTGTCCTAGAAACCCGCCTGAAGTATGTGAGACGAAGCTTTATCATCTTTGCCTCCGAGGAGCACTCTGACTGCGCCTTTTCCAGGACGCATCTGTTTGTTCTTTCAGCAATCCCGGGCTGTTCAGCGCTCTACTCTCTCAACGTAATAGCACCTTTTTTCTTTCTTCAGTGTGTCTATCATTTCCATTCCTCTCCTCTTCTCGTCTTGTCTTTTGAGCTTCTAGAACTCTTTTGACCTTGTGTGGTTGATTGTTTTGAAGAGCCAGTACCTCCTGGTGGTGCTGTGGCCTCTGTTTACTTGGACACTTGTTCATGGCGTGGCTGAAACCTGAACCACGGGGATGAGTTAAGTCCTGGGTTTGAAGAGTGCCCAAGGGCCGTAAGGCTGAGGGTCTCACCAGTTTCTCTCAGACCAGTAAGCCTGGAAATTATTTAAATATTATTTTACATTCTATTCCTTATTTTCTTCCCAGTAGATTTTTTCCCTTCCCCCCCCTTCCAAATCTCAAAGTGTTATCTTCTTTTAGAATTAAGAACTGAATTTATCAAAGGAATGAACATGTCTAGTTTTCAAAAGCGAGTGGTGTTAGAATGTAGTGATGAGAAGCGGCAGCGCCCCCAGGGCCCCGTCACCCTGGAGGCTTCCCTGCTCACAGCTCTGACTGTTTGTTCCACTATTTATCTCCATTTTGCCAAATAACATGTGTAACAGGATACTAAATAGATTTTTTGCTTTGGTCTCGGAATTGTAGCTAAAACCTCAAAGCTGAAAATAATAGGTGTTAAGAACTCCCACGGTCTAAAGAGAACTGACAAGATGGCCTGATTCGTCTCTGCGTGTCTTACCCAGATGTGGCAGAAACAACGATGATAGATGGCACTGAGGGCTGCAGCCCCGCGCCTCAGCCCCCTCGAAGGGTTTACTCATTTAACTGTCGTAGTGACCCTGTGAAATGCAGCTTCACAGACGAGGTGGCGGAGAACTGTCAGCTGACACTGAGGTGATTCTGGCTCAGGGTGTCGGAGGACTGCGCTCCAGGGACTTCCGTGGCCATGGCATTTTGGGAGCAGATCTCCAGGGTTTCCTGGTTTTCGGTAGTTGAGTTTGGGAAAGTAAACAGCCAGGCCTTTCTTCTGGGATACCTCTGGGTGGTTGTTGTTGTTGTGTTGTTGTTAGGTGCCATTGAGTGGACTATGACCCACTGTGACCCAAAGAACAAACCTGAAGCTTGTCTTCTCCTGCACCAGCCTCACCATACCTGATGTGCTAAGCTCATTACTACAGTCATCGTGTCAGTCCATGTCATTGAAGGTCTTCCTCTCTTTTGTTGACCCTCCACCCTTCCCAGAATCATGCCTTTTTCCAAGCACTGCTCTCCACCTCCTGGCAACATGCCATAAGTATGTGAGATGAAGTTTCACCATCCTTGCTTGTCTCTGAGGACCACTTCCTCTAAAATAGATTCATGTGTTCTTTTGAAAGTCCATCATAGACTCAATACTCTTCTCTAACTCTCTTCTCTAACTCAGGGGCTCTGGTGGCCTGGTGGGGAGGGAATTGTGCTGCCAACGTAGAGATGAGAAGTTTGAATCCAACAGCTGCTCCGTAGGAGAAAGATGGGCATCCTCCTGTGTGATTTACAGCTTTGAAAACTCACTGGAGGTTCTGATATGGTGACGATGAGCAGTGGAATATGTTCACTGGCACACCCAAGGGCAGCAACTGAAGGGTAACAAAAGCCAAAATAACAACAATGAAAACAACCCGTGGCTGTCGAGTATATTTGGACTCATAGCATCTCTACATGGCAGAATAGAACATCCCACAGGATTGCTGAGGCTGTAAATCTTGCAGAAGCAGACGGCCACATCTTCCTCCCACGGAGAAGCTGGCCAGTTTGGACCTCCATCCTTCTGGTTACCTGCCAAATGCTGAGCAGCTGGTGGATTTGAACTGTCAGAGATGCACAACCTTTGGATTAAGCTGCTCAACTCTACAGATCACACCACCAGAGTTCCCAAACTGGAGGCTGTAGACTTGCTGACCTGGCTCTTCCCAGCACCATATGCCTTTGCTGAAGCCCAACAGAGTCAAGCACGAATCAAAGATGAAAGTTTTCGAATGAAGTTTTGAATATGTTACACCATTCTTTAAAAAGACAACCAACAACAACCAGAAAGATCTGGGCTGAGAGGGTCTGAAGGGAGTGACACTCTGGCACTGAGCTTAGGAAGGTAGGAAGAACGGGAAAGGTGAAATGCAGTGGAGCTCAGAGGAAGACGGGCGAGGGGAGAGAATAGAAGGACCTAAAGCTTCTGTCATGTAAGTGCTCACGGCTGCACTGGTGTGTCATGTTTACAGCTTCCCATTGATTTAACAGCTTGAATGTGTCTTTTTTTAAAAAAAAGTATTTTTTGTTTTAAACATTTTTATTGCATTTTATTAACAGTATTTTTTATTACATTTTTAAAATTAATTTAAATGAAAGTTTACAGAGACTTAGGGTTTCCAGTCATTCATTGTTGCACTTAAAATGTATTTTTTAATTTAATGAATTAGCTCTTTTTATGCTCCCTCCTTGCACATAAACTGCTTCTTCTCCTGCTCTATTAATAGAGCTGAATGTTTAGGAAAAAAAGTAAAGGATAAAATTTATAGTATTATGACAGTTTGAGTACTGTTCAGGAATCCATATGGCACATTGGTGCAGATATATTATTATGGCCGTTTTAGTATTGTTTGGAAACCCATTTGGCACAGTTAGTGTGGCTTCTAATTGAAAGGTCAGTGGTTCAGACCCACTGGACCTCCGGGGAAAGATGTGGAAGTCTGTTCCCTAAAGATTATATCTGAGAAAACACCGTGGAGCTGTTCTGCTTGGACCCGCAGGATCGCTGTGAATTAAATGAAGCTACTCAGCAGCAATGCGACAAATACTGTTCCTGTGTTCTACGCCATGACATCTGGAAGACAGCTGTAGGGCCAGCCAGCTGGAAAAGGGCCATGGTTGCATTCTTCCCAAAGACAGATAATCAAACAGAATGCAGAAAATGACCCAACAATAGCGTGGGTCACATGCCTGGCTGCTGACTGAAAGGTCAGCGTGTTGATTCCACCGGTCATTCCACAGGAGAAAGACGGGAAGTCTCCTCTTGTCAAAAACTTCCATTCTGGAAATCTAATGTGGGGTCACTGTGAGTTCAGAAATGATTTGACAGCAATGAGTATAATTAAAATCATATCAGAGTTTAAATCCTCTTGAAGATTAGGGAAAGAAATGACTGGAGCGGTAGGTCAAAAATTCAAGCTGTATGCAGATAAGGGACACAGACTGAGGGATAGCATTGCTAAGGGCAGATGGAATCTTGGCTGAAGGCAGAGAATACCAGAAGGACATTTACTGGTGTTATGTTGACTGTGTGGATCATAATAATTTGTGTATAGTATTGGGAAGGCTGGGACTTTGTGTAACACTTCTTGGTGCTCATCCAGAACCTGTTTACAGGATAATAAGCAGTTGTTCAAACAGAACAAAGGCCACTACAAAGCCAATTAGCTAAAGTGTGTGCCCCGGCTGTGTCTCTCCCACCATACCTACTCACTCTGTATGCTGAACAAAACAATCATATAGCTGCACTAAACGAAGAATAACGTAGACTCCAGATTGCAGAAAGCCTCATCAATAACCTGCACTGCGCACATGACACACCCTTGCTTGCTAAACGTGAAGAGAACTTGAAGCAGTTACTGAAGATCAAAGATTAAAACACCAGGAAAACAAAAATCCTCCCAGCCGAACTCACATGCAACATCATGGTAAATGAGGAAAAGACTGGAGTTGTCAAGGATTTCATTTGACTTGGATTTCCCAAGAAATGTCCATGACGGCAGAAGTCGAGAGAACAAAGGATGTGCTGCATTGGACAAATTTCCTGCAAAAGTCCTTTAAAATTTCAAAAAGCAAATATGTCCCTTTGAGATCTGAAATACACCTGACCTGTGCTATCATGTTTTCCATCACCTCATGTGCTTGTGAAAGAAAGCTAAGCCGTAAATAAGGGAGGGGAAAAAAGACGCATTTGAGTTCCGGTGTTGGTGGGTTGTCAGGAGAACGTGCAGTCTGTCCTGGAAGACAAGATGCTCCTTAGACTTGAGGAGGGTGAGACTTTCTAGCAGGAGACAGCCCATCTTCTTCTCTTGGAACTGTTGGTGGATTTGAACTTCTGACCTTTTGTTAGCAGTCTGATGCGTTATGTAACGTTATGCGTTATGTATGCGTTATGTCTGATGCTCCTTAAGAGCTAGCTCCAGTTTACAGATTTTTCTCTTGCTGTTGTTGTTGTTGTTATGTGCCATCGAGTTGCCGGCTGATAGTGACCCTGTGTACAACAGCCCTAAACACGGCTCTATGCTGGCCAATCTTATTGTCTGTGACACTGCCACCCTATTACTCCAGACACTGAATCAATCCATCTCATCTATGGTCTTCCCCTCCTGAGCTGTCCCTCCACCCTCCCAAACATGACGTCCGTCCCTCTCTAATGAGTGGTCCCTCCTTGCAACATGCCCAAAGTATGTCAGACAAAGCTTCAGAATCGGTCTTATTTTATATCTATCCAGCTATTCATCTTCTTCACACTGCCTTGTTGTTGTGTGCTGTTGAGTTGACCATGAACAATGGCTCTGAACCTTGCCCTGTCCTGAGTCAACTGTCTGGTGTCCTTGAATTTGGAGTTACCTAGTTTGGATCCTCCCGTGAATGAACTTCATGATTTCTGCAGAGAGAGATCACTGGGTTGCACTAAGTTTTTGAATTGTATTGGGTTTTTGGTGCTGCCATAACAAAGGCCCACGAACTTGATGGCTTTAAACCCACAGGAATTTATACTCCCAGTCTCGAGGCTTCAAGTCCAAACTGAGGGTGTTCCCAGAGACACAGGTCCTGTGAGGGGGTTCCCAGAAACACAGGTAACATGGTTAACCCTCCCTCAGTGTCTATACCTTTTCTTATCACGAAAGCATTAAGCCAGACTCCTAGAGCAGAGTGGGACTTCCCGATATACTTTCCAAGGCCATTAATTCTGACAGCAGCAAATGGTCACATCTTTATTCCTTTGAACTGATGGTAGATTTGAACTGCTGACCTTTTGGTTAGCAATTGATGCTTCTCCCCACAGTGCCATCAGGGCTACCTTTAGATTCCTAGGTTTATATATACATATAAGACCATTATAGTAAAAAGCCAGGGCGCTCTAGTGGCCCAGTGGGTAAGGAGTTGCACTGCCAGCACGATGGCATGTGGTTCAAACCCACCGTCTGTACTACAAGAGATCCTCCCCTGCAGTTTACGTGGAAAATGTTTCAGAGCGGGTTCGCTCTGAAAGGCACTGGAGGATCACTTCTGACTCAAAGGCAACAAGTTGGTTTTGTATAGTAAGAAGCTAAGGAAAGGTTTATGCACAAATGGAATAACTCTTGCATGGTTACTGGGAAGGGAGAGAGACTCTATTCTAATCACGGGCTTGAAGGGAACAAATAGAGCGACCTTTTCCAATTGTTTTCTTATAAAAAAGTCTTGTTAAGGGGAGCTCTGGTGGCCTAGTGGCAAGGAGCTGCAACTACAATCCCAGAGGTGCACGGTTCGAATCCACCAGATGCTCTGCCGGGGAAGGAGGGACAATCTCCTCCTGTACCAGTCAGGTGTTATTTGACGGTACACGCACACAAAAATTAAAAAAAAAAAAGTCTTGTTTAAAAAAAGTCTTGTTGTTGTTGTTGTTAAGTGCTGTTGAGTTGTAGGTGACTCCCAGCGACACTATGAATGCAAGTCCTCAACACTCGTGTGACTTTCGTCCTCTCTCCAGGTTCATAGGGTTTCCGGAGACGAACTATTACAGAAGTGGGTGCCACTCCTCCTTCCAAGCTTGTTTTAATTAGGGAGCTCCACCAAACACTGTCCGCCATGGGTAACCACTATCGCATTTGACACATCAGTGTCACAGTGTTCAGCTTCACAGCAACCACAGGTCACCTCTGTAACCTTTTAAGGACTTGATTAAAAGTCCAAGCTATGCTAAAACTCAAAGACAGACTTACTCATCATTGTGCTCGGTCTAGGGAAGCGCCCAGCTCATGGACTTGTTGCTGGTGGGGGTACCGTCTAGTCAGCCCTGACGATGAGTGACCCTGTACAATGGAGCGAAATGCCCTCTGATCCTTCACTGTCCTCTTGGCTGTTGCTACAGTCACTGTGTCAACCCTTCTCATTACAGGCTTTCCTTTCCTCTTTCCTTCACGGACCCTCTGCTTCTCCCGCGAACAGACCCTCCTAACATCATGCCCTAAGTATGTGACGTGAGTGTCAGAACCACTGCTTCTAAGAGGCAGTCTGGCTGCATTTTCCGGAAGGCACACTTGTTTATGTTGTTGGCAGTCCGTGTTGCAGTCAATGTTCTTGGTCACACCACAGTTCAGAGGCACCGATTCTTCTTTGGTCTTCCTTATTACACACGATGTGGATGACAGTGCTCATTTCGGCAGCACATGTAATAAAGTTGGAGCGATACAGAGAAGATTAGCATGGCCCCTGCACAAGGAGGACACTCAAATTTGTGAAGCATTCCATATTTTTAAGGTGAGGCTGTGGATGTGCAGACTCAAGTTTGAAAATCTTTCTTTCTCTAACCCATCAGCACAATTGAAAAAAGAAAAATCTCTTGTTCAAACAACAGGCTTTTTTAAAAAAAAATATGTATGATAGAAAGAGAATTGATGCCTTTAAGCTGTGGTGCTGGAGAAGAGTATTGAATAGAACATGGACTGCTAGGAGAACAAACAAATTTCTTGAGAGGGTGAAACAAGGCTGCTCCTAGGATGCAAGGATTCTTTGTAAAGCATCACCTGATATATTTTGGACATGTTGCATGGAAGGACCGGTTCTTGGAAAGGGATGTCATGCTTGGGAGGGTGGAGGGACAGCGCAAGAGAGGAAGACCCTCGATGAGATGGATTGATTCAGTGACTGGGGCAATGGGGGTCGATGTGTCAGACAATAAGATTGGCTCAGGATAGAGCAGGGCTCTTGTCCATAGGGTTGCTAAGGGTTGCAAATGACTCGATGGCACATGAAAACAACGACATTGTAGCTTTTAAGGAATGGATGCCTGAGGGGCTTCTTTAGAGAGAAAAGTTATGCAGCATAAGCACTTGTAAAATCTGAGACTCTCATCAGGTGAGCTCCAGCCTCTGGCCAGTGGTGGCGTCTTACAGGGTGGCGACATCTCTCAGGCGCTTTCCCCTGAAGGGCTGCATGCTGGGTGTGGGCTGCACACCAGCTCATCCTCTATTAAGCTGATAAAGGAGAGGATACAGAAGAAGCAGGAAGCCTTCCGTCCTTACCCTAATTGGAAGTGATCAGCTCTGTCTGCCCTTGTCTCCTCTAATTAGAATCACAGAGGCTCTCCCCTCTGAAAACCAGGCTCTGTGACCTGGGCCTGACCTGAGCCGGGTGGACATTTATCAGCAGAAAGAAAGTGGCCTGGAATTGCTAGAGATGTGGTGGTATCTGTCCTCCTCATGTTACCGGGGACTTGATTTTCTCTGCTGATGCTTTCAGAAGAGTGAAGGTTCTTGCTCTTCTGCCTCTGACCTTCAAGCCAGCACGGGGCAGGGTTCTGAACTTCCCTCCTTTGAACTCCTTGCTGGTTGCTGTGCGATACGTTCCAACGCAGGGTGACCCTACGTGACTGGTAGGAGCCGCCTCACACCTCACAGGGGTTTCTAGGCTGCTGTCTTTATGGAAACCTATGACCCTGTCTTCCTCTTGAATCGACACTGGGCTGGGAACCACCAACCCTGCTGTTAGTAGCCGACGGCTTGCTTGTTGGGCTCCCAGGGATCCCTGACATAGGCAGCCTCTCCCAGCCTCTGTCTCCATTGCCAGTGGAATCTCTTGATGAGGGAAGTGTGTTATCTCTCATATTTAAACAACTGGTGCCCTTCCTGATGGCTCAACGCCCTTGGTGTAGCCCCTCCCTGGAGCTCACCGTGTGTAAGGGACAGACCAGCTAGTGCAGCCAGGTACCTGAGAAAGGGAGTGTCAGTCCTGACACCCACAGTACAGCATCCTCCATTCAACACCATCTTGTGGGGCAAGGAGACCAGGAGCTGAAGGGATGGGCCCACCTGGACCCCAAGCTTCTGCTTCTAGACCACACTGTTTGCCCCAGAAGTTCTGGCTTTGTCTTCAGGGACCATGTGGACCTCTGCCTGGGGTCAGTGACAGCTTGCACAATCCCAGGCTTCAAGCTTCACCAGAGGGTCACAGTTTGCATGAACTGTGCAAAGAGCTTGGGTTCTTTGCAAAGTGGGAAACTTCCTGGAGTGGGGAGAAAGATATTCATGGGGTGCAGGGAGCTGGAATTGTGGGACAGGCTCTCTCCACAAGCCACATGCACACAGAAACCAAGAAGTCCTGGGATTCCAAACTCTACCTTGACTTTCCCAACTCTTGTGAAGGTGTATGTGTCAGAGGAGGTGGATAGAATACGTTTCATGTAACAATCTGTTAGCTTGATGTCATCACCCTTCTACCAGTGAGTTGTATGGTGGTGGCCCCCTTCCTGCCAGGCCATTTCAGGAGAAAGCTGGAACCTCATCTCAAGGCTGTGTACAGAATTGGCCATCACCGCGGCAGACTGATGTGTGTCTCCCAGCAGGGTGCCAACCTCTGTTACTGAGTTTGTTCAGAGCAGTGATGTCACTCAGTGTAAAAACATGTGATGTCATCCCCGCCTTCTCTGTAGCTGACTGCACGACGTCCTTAATGCTTTTAATGATCAATTTTAGTCATGGACTGTTGTAGTTGTTGTTTTTAGGTACCGTTGAGTACAATGCATAGTGACCCGATGAACAGATCTGAACCCCATCCTATCCTGTGCCATGGCTGCCCTCACTGTCAATCCACCTGGTTGAGGGTCTTCCTCTCCTTCACCATCCCTCCACTTCCCGAGTATGATGTCCCCCTCCAAGGAATAGACTCTCCTAGCAACATGCCCAAAGGATGTGAGATGAAGCTTCATCATCTTCACCTTCCAGGAACACTTTGGCTGCACCTTCTCCAAGACACACCTGCTCGTTCCTTGGCAGTCCCTGGAATCTTCAGTCGTCTTCTCCAACACCACAGCTCAAAGGCATTGATTTCTTCTTCTGCCAGCCTTGTCCATTGGCCAGCTCTCAGATAACGTTGTTGTTAGGTGGCATCAAACTGACTACAACTCATAGCAATCTTATGACCGACAGACCAACATCTTGTCCTATCCTGTGCCGTCCGCACAATCCCTACCTTGTTCAAGTCCATTGCTACAGTCATTGTGTCAGTCTAACCCCCTGAAAATCTTCCTCTCCTTCACTGACACTCTACCCCTCCCCGTCTTGTCCTTTCTAAGGACTGTTACCTCTTGACAACATGCCCAAAGTGTGGATTAATACATGGTAAAAACAGTAAATTACTTAAAAGCAATACTGTGCAGAATACATGAATATTAACAACAAAATTGTCTTGTAAAGTCTTTTCCACATTGAATTGCAACATTATTAGTTGCATTATTAATAGCTGAGTGGAAACCTTGATTCCCCCCCCCCTTTTCCTTTAATTGGTACTGCCTTCTCAAAAAAACTTATTGGCATAGGCTCGCAAGTACTAATTACTACAGCATTGTAGCTAAATGAGTGTAGAATTTTAGCCTTATAGCTATATTAACACATGTAAGCTGGGCTCCCCCCAAAAGATCCACATTATTATAACTAACACTAGGTATGTTTTTAGAAAAATAACACATTTCTACAGAAACATTGCTCAAAAAGTGTATAGACCTCATTTCAGCATCTACCCCACCCCAGAAGTATCACTCCGTGCCTTTCTCATATATCCCTGTATTGATGATTCTGATACTGTGTGCATCTCAGAAGCATGGCCTGGTGATCTCCTTCCAAGAAAGTCAGCCATTAAAAACCCTGTGGCTACAGCTGTACACAGAGGGGTGCTATCAATTGGGGTTGATTTGGCGACAAGTGGGTGTATATCTACCTATACACACATACACACATCTGCTATTACATGTGCGTACATATACCTATGTATCTACTAGGGGGCTCTGATGGCCCAGTGGTAAGGAGTTGTGCTGACAACTTTCAGGCAGGTGGTTCGAATGCACCACAAGACAAAGATGAGTCATCTCCTCCTGTGCAATTTACAGCCTCTGAAAATCCGCTCGAGGGTCAGCTATGAGTCGGCTTTGACTCGTTGGCCCATAAGAACAACAACATATATCCACTGGAGAACCCTGGTGGCTTGGTAGTGGGGAGCTGAGCTGCCAGCCCAAAGTCAAGGGGTTCGCATCCCCCAGCTTCTCCGTGGGGTCTGTGGGAGAAAGATGAGCAGTCTCCTGTCTTGTGATTTACAGCCTCTGAAAACATAAGGGAGGGTCAGCTACTGAGTCAGCTTCAACTCCACGGCACATGACAACATATATCCACTAAGGAGCCCTGATGGCGTAACATGCTGCTAACGCAAGGTCAACAGTTCAATTCCAGCCAGTAGCTCCACAGACAAAAGATGGTCTGTCTCCCCTACTAAAGCTTTAAGCCTCCGAACATGCATCAGGGTTTGCTGTGAGTTGCAACAGATTCACAGCAGTGGGCTGTGTTTTGGTTTTTGTTTTGTTTTTGTTTATCCACCACACACACACACACACACACACACACACACACACACACACACACACCCTCCCTCCTTCCCCAGAGAGGAGGGCTGAGCAGATAACCCTATTGAAGGCTGGGCTCCCCTCCAGCCCCCCATCCAGCCAAGTCTTCACTAATGTTGATCTGAAGGGTAATTTTCTTGTCAGCTCTGTAATTAATGGACGGCACACTGCAGCGGCCCACTGTTATTCTGCTCTGCGAAGATCCATTTCAAACTGAATGGCTGTTTAACCAATCGCTTGGCAGACGCGTTACCCTCAGGTGTTCCTGTCAGTCAGCGCCTGCACACGTGGCGCCTGCAGGAGGCAGAATCAATTTGGGTGTCTGCTCTGGAGAGCGAAGGCAGCCCCGCGTTAGGCATTGCGGGCCTATCAGAGCTTGTCACCCATTAGTGCCGAGCGGCACGGGATGCCCTTGCAAGCTCCTTGGCGCTGTGCGCTGGGGCGACGGCATTGTCTGCCACTTGCAATAAAGTGGAGGAAGCTTTCGGGGGGCGCTCAGCTAATGCCTGCCGTGCAGAGGCCCTTCGTCCTCCACAATCGCAGAGTGTCGTCACTGCTCCTTCCCACAACGGTTCAAAGCGCTGGCTTTACAAGACAGTTCAAAGCTACACGGGGAACGTGAGAAGGAAGAAGACATGTATTTCTTCAAAACCCAAATCCGGTACATGGAGGGGCTTGTCATAGCGCCGGAGGGAGGGAGGGCTTTTATTGGCTGCTTGTCATTCTTTTTTTTCTTTTATGGTGAGAAAAATGTGTATTTAGAATTGGCCAGCTGGACTCAGTTTTGTTGTTGTTGTTGTTATGTGCCATCGAGTCGTTTGCGACTCATAGCGACCCTATGTACAAGAGCCCTAAACGCCGTTCTATCCTGTGCCAATCTCGCTGTCTCGAACACACTCATTTCCACCACTCCACTCACAGAATCTATCCACCTCATTGAGGGTGTTCCTCTCCTGAGCAGCCCCTCCACTCTCTCAAACATGATGTCTCTCTCCAAGGACCAGTCCCTCCTTGCAAAATGCCCAAAGTATGTCAGATGAAGCTTCAGAATCCTTGACTCCAGGGAACATTCTGGCTTCACCCTCTCCAGGACAAACCTGTTTGTTCTCCTAGCAGTCCATGCTATATTCAACACTCTTCTCCAGCACCACAACTCAAAGGTATCAATTCTCTTTCTATCATCCCTATTCACTGTCCAACTCTCTGACGCATAGCATGTGATTACAAAGACTATATAGCCTGGATCAGGCGCACATTAGTCTCCAGCCTGATGTTGTTGCACTTCAGTACTCTTTTTAGATGACCCCAATTTTGTCGGCAACATCCAAGGCATCATAGTCAGGAGCAGGTAGAACACAGGCCTTCTTCTCTCCATCAGGCCTAATCAAAGTGTTGACCTTGGCCACATCAATGTCATAGAGCTTCTTTACAGCTTGTTTAATTTGGTGCTAGTTGGCCTTGACATCCACAATGAACACAAGTGTGTTGTTATCTTCTATCTTCTTCATAGCTGACTCTGTGGTCAGGGGAAATTTGATGATGGCATAGTGGTCAAGCTTGTTTTTCCTGGCGGTGCTCCTCTGGGGGTATTTGGGCTGCCTTCGGAGTCTTAGCATCTTAGGAAGGTGGGTGACGTGACTTCTTTTGTTTTTGGCTGTGGATGCCCTTCAGAACTGCCTTCTTGGCCTTTAATGCCTTTGCTTTGGCTTCTGTTTGGGGAGGGGCAGCTGCTTCCTTCTTCACTTTCGGCACCATCTTCATAGAAAAGTGCTTGTCAATCTTGTTGTTAGATGCCATAGAGTTGGTTTCAGCTCATCATGGTCCTCTATGATAGAGCAAGGGGTTTTTCTTGCTTGTAATCTCTATAGAATAAGAAAACTGATGGATCGTTACCTCTGAGTTGGGGTGCTGGTGAAGATTGTTAAATGTATGGACTACAAGAACCGGACAATCCAGTCTGTCATGGAGAAAGTGCAGCCCAGGTGCTCCTTGGAGGCAAGGGTGGTGCAATGTCATCGTGCAGCTTAGAGTGTGTTGTCAGGAGATGCCAGTTCTTGGAAAAAGACAGCATGCTTGGACAAGCAGAGGGCCCACACAATCGATGAAGATACTGAAGAAAACAGATTGACACAGTGGTTGTAGCCATGGACTTGGACGGAAAGACTGTGAGCCTGGCACACACGCTGGGCCAAGGCTCCTTATACCAGTGTTCCTAGGGTCCTTCGGCTCGTTAGTCCCACCGGCACTACGGACACCAGCTTCATAGAGACACCTTCTGGTAACATCTGGCCTGACCCACCCCATGAATCTCTCCCTTTGTCCCTCACACGTCCTCGGAAATCACAGAGTGATTGCATGTCGGAATCTAGAAGCTTCTAAATTCCAAATGTGAGGGAATCGTCCCCTCTGGGCCCTGTCGCTGGCAGACAGATGCCCCTGGTCTACAGTCCCTTGTTCTGTCCCATTTCTGCAAATTCCTGCCGCGTCTTCTGTACTTAACTCTTGGCACCCTTCACTCCTGTTCTCTGTCCTTACTGCCACAGACTGCCTGCACATACAGCTCTTGCCTCAGGCTCTGCTTTCTCGAGAAAAGTCAGCCCAAGATAGTAGACATTTTTTAAAAAGGAACGTTTGTACTGTTTCAGTGAAATCTTCGGGTAAGTCCACTCACTGAGAGATGATTGCTGTTGTTACTAGGTCCCGTCAAGTTGAGGGTGACTTATAGTGACCCTGTGAACACCAGGTGTGAACCCTGTCCTATCCTGTGCAAACCTCTCAATGTCTGATACACTCCAGCCCATTGCTGCTGTTAGGTGCCATCAAGTCGAGGGTGACTTACAGCGACCCTGTGAACACCAGGTGTGAACCCTGCCCTATCCTGTGCAAACCTCACAATCTGATACACTGCAGCCCACTGCCATAGTCACTGTGTCATCCCACTAGTTGAGAGTCTTCCTCTCTTTTGCCACCCCCCCCCCACCTTTCCAAGCATGCTGTCCTTCTCCAGTGAATAGCCTCTCCTAGTAACATGCCCAAAGTGTTTGAAATAAAGCTTCGTCATCCTTGCCTTCAGTGAGCACCCTGGCTGCATTTTCTCCAAGACCTGTCTGTTTGTCCTTTGGACAGTCCGTGGGGTATTCAGCACTCTTTTCCAAAAGCACAGCTCAAAGTCAGCAATTTTTCTAATTTGTCTAACTCTCAGCAACATAGCACATGATTACAAAGATCATGGTCTGACTCAATCTGGAGTCGTAACAACCCTGTGTACAATGGATCAAACCCTAATCTGATCCTGTGCTGTTCTCACAATATTCTTGAGGGTCAAGTCCACTGTTATAAGTCACTGTGTCAATCCATTTCTTTGAGGGTCTTTCTTTCCTGTCTGATACTAAAGGCTCATGATAGAACGAAGTTCAGAGCAGTGAAGCTGGACTGAGTAATGTGTACACACTTGAAGGTTTATTTTTATTCTTGTGTACCATCGAGTTGGAACTGATTCGTAGCTGACCCTCCAGTGGCTTTTCAGGACGGACAATTGCATGGGAGGAGTTTGCCCGTCCTTCTCCCATGGAGCAGCTGGTGAATTTGAACTGTGTGCCTTAGACATTACAGCACAGTTTCTTCCCACTAAGCCACCAGAGCTCCCCTAAAGTTTTATTAAGAAATTAAAAATGTAGGTGATGCTGTTGAGGCACAAGTGGAAAGAGAGTCGCCAAAATTTGTAACCGTGGAGGTGGTATTAATTTATGAGGTTGTTTGGATTCACAGTTCTCTAGAAGACCGAGGCTGTGGTTGTTGTTGTTAGGTGTCATTGTGTTGACCACAACTTAGAGTGTCCCTGTGAACAGCAGACCTGAACCCTGCCCTATCCTGTGCTGGCCCCCTCATCTCTGTTAGACTTGACTCCATTGCTACAGCCCCTGCACCAACTTGCCTCATTGAGGGTCTTCTTCTCTTTTGCTGACCCGCCACCTTTCCAAGCAGGATGTCCTTTTCCAGGGACTGACCCCTCTTCACAACACGCCCAAAGTATATGAGATGAAGTTTCATCATCCTTGCCACTGAAGAGCAGTCCCGCTGCACCTTCTCTGACATATATTTGTGTGGTCTTTGGCAGTCCATGGGATATTCAGTACTGTTCTCCAACCACAACTTAAAAGACATTGAATTTTCTTCTGTCATCCTTAGTCACTGTCCAACTTTCAGAAGCACAGGCGATAATTGAAAGAGGATGATATGAGGTAGGTGGGACTAACAGCAGCAAGTCATGGTGGCTGTGCCCCCATCCCCCTTCCCTGCTGAAGTCTCATGCCATCGCCTTCGGCCCTAGTACTGCAGCCTGCATTGTCACAGCTCCTAACCTGCTCCCCTCCCTCCATGCTTTCTCCCCACCCTCTGCTCTCACCCTAAAACCCCAAGAGCCCATCTGCCGTATTCTCTGTCTTCCATTTTGCATAAAAGTAAAGGGAACCAATAATCACATTCAAGGACCCTGACAATCTGCCCAGTTGTTACTTCTCTCATAAGCTTTCCCTTGCTCAGTCCAGTCCCCTCGGGCCTCCAGTGCAGTGGGCTCACTCATGTCGCAGGGCCTCACTGCTCACTCCTGGGTGGCCCCTCCCCTCGATGTCCACCTCACTTACTCCCTGTAGCCACTTCCTTCACACCTCATGGGTCCCCTCGTGGCACCATCTGCATCACAGCACTGACACATGATGGTGCTAGACAGTACTTGGCGGAGCCCAGGAGATTAAAGCCGGGAACACTGAAGAACAGAGAGGACCTGGCCATGGCCCACATAGAAATGGATCAAGTTCTGTGAACTCTTTGTCTTAAGAATTTTTAGAGATAGTTCTCAGAATTATTTTGCTCAGAAGAAGTAGGTGTTGGCATAGCATCTTCCAGAGCACATGGCCCTCCCGTTTCCAGACATAGTAGGAGGTGGGTCTGTCAGGGCGGCGATGAGGGGAGTGACGTCTGTGTATTTAATCATAATAATTTACGGTCTTTCAGAGCAGGTGATGTTTGTGCAAGCAGGGTGCTTCTCAGAGGCAAGAACAGTGAGACTTCATCTCACACATGTTGGGAGTGTTATCACAAGAGCCAGCTCTTGGGAAAGGACGTCATACTCGGCAAACCAGGAGGAAAGAGGAAGACCCTCATGGAGATGGGCTGCCACAAGGCCTGCAGCGGTTGTCTCAGGGCAGGGGAGATGGTGAGCATGGCCCAGGTCAGGCAGGGTTCCGGTCACTGAGAGTCGGGGTACAGCCTGACAAGAGTAACATCTATGCAAGGTCACCATGACTTGACGCCGTCTCCGGGGGAATCCACTGACAACGGTGCAGGGAGTGGGACTGGAAACCTCACCATCCCCCGGTCACCCTCCATCAGCTGTGGCGCTCGGTCGTCACAGTCCCCGTGTGGAAGGAGTGGGGAGAAACGCCAGCCCCCGCCACGTACTTTATAACGGTCTCGTGTTCCACATTCTCTGGCAGGTGCTGAGAAGGGCTCACTCCCCCTGCTCGTCTGAAAATGTCCCTTTCATGTTACATAAACAACATCTTTGCGGCCCCATTGTCTCCGTTCGTTATTTTCATAATTCATAATTATCTCCGTTCTTAAAATGTAGACGTACATTTAAAAGCATGATCCAATCGTGCTTGATTGCCGCCACATTGTGTTAAAGTAATTACCATTCATTTGGCTTTTGAGGCTGTTGAATGAATTTTCCACATGAGATTCCTTAATTTGTACATATTTTATTGCTATAAAATAGGTATTGGCAAGCTGCCTAAGCTGCAGCGAAGGCCTTTAATTCCTATCACTCTGTGATAAAACAAACTGAGTGCAAGCGAGAGGCTTAAGATAGAACACTTGAAAGGGATTCCACCCATTTTTCTAAACCCCGTCTCCCCAGGTGTGTGGTGCAGGTAAGATTACGACAGCTTAGTTCAGGCTGAGAGCTCAGAATTGTTTTAGCGTTCGTAGAAAAATGATAATGTCCCTCCACAATGGCAAACCTCTCTCCTCCTGTGATCTATTACTCCTCGGGGAGGGAAAGGAGGTTTGGAAAGAGAAGCTTATTAACATTTTTCATTCATAGTAAGAAATCGAGTAAGCGCAACCCACGTAGGCTGGGGGTTTCTGAGACCGAGTTGAACTGTCCTTGCTGAGCAAGGTGGCCTTTGGAAGTCCTCTCACTTCTCTGAAGCCATTGTCTTCACTTGTAAGACTAGAAGAGACAGTTTCCAAATCTCCTGTCTAATCTGTCATTTTGAGCTGAGCAGCGTGTTGGCCTGGTCCAGAGACACTTGACTGAGGCTCAGAGTTATCTTCCGCTCACAGGGACACCACATGGCACAGGGGAACTTCTCCAGAGGGTTTTCCCAGATTGGGATTATTGCAGAGGCAGATTGCCAGGTCTTTCTTCCTGGGCACATTTGAACTGTACTAACACCTCAATCAGTAACTAAGTACCTCACTGTCCTGCTCCCAGGCGGGGCTCCTGGGGGACCACTTTGAGGTTTGTACCGCACCGTCCTGGTTGTGTTCCCTGCTGTGTTTCTAAGTTAAGGCCTGAGGTGACAGGAGGTGAAGTTGTGCAAAGGACTTGAGTGCTAGATGAGATGATGACCTTGACTACAGCCTTTGGGTCACTTCCACCTCGTAACAACCCTCCGTTGAGTTTCTGAGGCTGTAAGTCTCACCGGCAGAAGACAGGCTGTGTCTCCTCCGTCAGGCCTTTGGTTAGCTCCCCAATCCGTGATCTCTGTGCCACCGAGACTCCTTAGAGGACCCGGAGGGTCTCTGTTAACTCAGGCATCCTTTGGTTCTAGGAGGTCACGGAAACGCATCTTGGTAGTGGAAGTCTTCAGGTAGGCTCCCTGTTGCTTTCCAACCAAAACCATTTCCCCAGCTCTGTCCACACTTAGGCATTGTCAGTCCTCAAAATGCTTTCTGGGGCCTCCCTTCTCCACAGGAGACTGGGCTGGTGTAAGTGGTGGCTTAGACTTTCTCTTAATTGCACGATGTTGGTGTGAACCCCACAGCAGTTCAACCCAACAGGAAGACAAGGCCTGGTGATGGGCTTCTGTAGGATTACAACCAAGCAAAGACCCCACGGAGCAGATCTCCCTGCACCTCGTGGGGCTGCTGTGAGTTGCTGTCAACTCTGGCAGCGATATGCTGGAGGTGTCAGTTGTACATGGCAGAACGCACTCTGGAGACTTTAAACAGAAAAGGGAGATTATCTAACTCGCAGATATATTGCGATGAAGACACAGACTCTAATTTGACCATGTACATCAACTCCTCTATGAACTTTGATAAAGATTGATAGTTCTAGAAAGGCTTCAGATTTTTTTTTTGTCTTAAAACATGTAAACTCTTTATTATAAATCTCACATTGCCAAATGATTTTGATAGAAAGTTTTCTTTGATTTTTTAAAATTTCTTACTTCTTTTGCAAACCTGTATTTTTAAAAAAAATATTATTAAATTTTATTAGTTTTAGTGAACATTTACAGAGATTTTGGGTTTTCATTCATTCATTGTTGCACTGTTTTCTCTACCCTCCTCCCCAGTTCGTTCTTCTTCCCTCCCCCTGAATATCTGTTTTAATTGTCCAATTGCCACAGTGCTTGTCGAAGCCAATTCTGGTTAATCTCCTTTGTCAGTGTGTCCTTTGCCATTCCCTATCTCTCCTCCCTGAGAGGGACTTCACCCTGATTCATAAGGAAAAGGGGATGGTGTATTCTCTTAGCTACTTCCGGCTGAAAAGGGATGCTGTAGGTTTCAGGGTGAAGATCTTCTCTCACTACTCTAAAGGGCCCCTTTGGCAGTAGGAAACACATAGACTATTATGTTTGTTCGCAGGGTCGCTATGAGTCATACTTGACTCCGGACAATCAGCGTTATCATCAACAACAGATCAACTCCTAGAGCCTCACTGCAGAGCTGAGCTGTTGAAGGAACTGTAGCCAAGTTGAGCCCCCAGATCCTATAGCCTCTCTTGAATCAGGACGCTGCCAATTTGAGAGGCCACTGCCACTACCAGCAGCTCTAGACTCAATACTGAGTGATCACAAAACTGGACTTGCTTTTGTTGGCCCCCAAAGGACTATTATCTCCACCACTGTGCTTGGCAGAAAAGCCAATGTCCATCTCGGCCTCTTTGTTCTAACATCCTCATCCTCCTTACATGAGTCTTGTAAACACTCCATAGAACCTGAGTCCTGTGAAGAACCCTAGTTGTGTTGCAGACCGAGGGTAAAGTATTTTTATAATTATTAATAATGAGACAGCCAGCCATGACTGAAATAGAAAAGAGAGCATAAAAACAGGGGGGCAGCAGTTCCCAACTGAAGGTCCCCATTCCAGCTTCCCTGTATCTTTATTGAAAATTATCAGGAAGTAAATCACAAAGAGAATTCAATGCAAATGAAGCCAAGCTCTTTCTATTGAAAACCTTCTGGTTGACTCAGGAGGGAGGGGTCAGCAAATACAATGCAAGAATCCAGTAAACCTTAAGGATTGCCTTAGTGCCTCAGAGTGAACTTGATGACACCCCCAAACTTATGGAATTAAGACTCTCTGATATTATCAAACACAAGCGTTAGCAAACAAGTCAGTTGTAAAAAACTATTATCTTAATGAAAATAAATACCTAATCTAATTTAACTATGAATTACAACTTTTTTCTAGACATATTTCTTTGGTACATATGTGATCAAATATGTTCTATTGGATGTAAGCAAAAGCAGAGAGTATTTCCTTGTTAAATTGTGTAACTTAAGGAGATTGAGTATATCTTTCATCTACATTTATTATCTAATTTATAAGTTAATGTCTCTGGTTTGGATTCAAATCAAACTGTAACATTCTGTCTTTACAAATAGAAATGTTTATGCTCCCTCGCATGGAATATAGAGGTATACACACTATGCTGATGTTCTTTTATCTATCCTTGTCCTCTCTCTCTTATGAAAATTTATTCCCCAGGAAAGTGAGCAGGAAAAAGAAAATAGCTAAATAATCACAACCCACTGGTCAGGCAATGACTTGTAGCTGTCACGACTCCCACGGTGTCTGAGTTCATCTAGTGCTGCTCTAACAGAGATACCACCAGTGGATGGCTTTAACTAACAGAATTGCATTCTCTTCCGGTGTAGGAGGCTAGAAGTCCAAGTTCAGGGTGTCAGCTCTAGAGGAAGATCCACTCTTCTTCATTGGTTGTAGAGGGACGTTGTTGCCTTCAGCATTTTTAGATCAGACATTCCTTGGAGATCTTTCAGTGAATCCTGACCTTCCTTTGTAGGGCCGCTGTTGTAAAACAGGACTGACATCGGGGTTGAGGAAGACGGAGAAGGAGGGGAGGAATGATGTATATTGCATTGAAGCAGATGAGGGAGAGATCTGTTTATAAGTGACGTATGATTGGGTATTATTGTCATGACAGGAGTCCAGAATGAAGGCTGCACACTGGAGTGGATTTTGGGGGGAGGGAATTGCATAACAATGAGAGAGTTTTTCTTTTATTTTTCAAGGAGAAGAGTGAATTGGGGAGGTGTGCAGGGAGAAAAATGCAACAATGAATGACTGTAAACCCTAAGTCTCTGTAAACTTTCATTAAAATTAATTAAATTTTAAAAAAGTGAATTAGGGGGAGGGGTGAGCAGTGATAAAAGTGAAACAATGAATGAATGGAAATCCAAAGTCTCTGTAAACTTTCATTAAAATAAAATTGAAAAAGAATGAAAAAGAGAAAGAAGGAAAGAAAGAAAGAAAGAAAGAAAGAAAGAAAGAAAGAAAGAAAGAAAGAAAGAAAGAAAGAAAGAAAGAGAGAGAGAAAGAGAGAAAGACAGAAAGAAAGCTTCTGCAGCCAGATTCTGGAGTCCAGAAAGATGCACTCCATCCCTCCCTGGTAATTCCTTCTTGGCAACCCTGAGGCCCTTTTCCTTTATCTCTAGTGGTACAGCCAGCAGCACCCTATGAGGCTCTTCCTACAACTGATCAGGGCTGTCTTGCATCCCATCCTTAATCCTTTTGCAATTATTTGCTTTCTTAGGTCTTGGGGGAACCGTTACGTAATTCCCACACTCTATCTGTGCAGACTTGTGTTTCAGGAGATGCAATCCAATCCTTTGACGCACAGGCATGCAAATGGTCGCTCACAAGACGCTGTGGCAGAAGCTTCCTGGGCCAGGGGAGCCGGACAAATGACATATCCCTCGCTGAATCAGAGGATTAATGTGCTCAACCGCTAACTGAAGAGTTGTATATTCAGGTCCATCCAAAGACACCTCAGAAGAGAGACCCAGGAATCTGCTTCTGAATAACAGTCTACTGAAAATGCTACGGGACACAGTTCCACATCAATACACATAAGTTCACTGTCAGTCAGAGATGACGCTATAGTCACTGGTTGGGAGGCATTTAAAGGAAATTCCATTGGAAAGTGAGGGTGGTGTTGTTCTGAATCTCATCTAATTTTAAACCTAAATCTTCATCCTAAGTATCAACTGTGTAATGCAATTAAAGATAATTTGCTTATAAAATATCACACCAATAAAGCCACAGTAGTGTGGAGGCACGCTGTAACGGAACAGTTATAGTAGAGCCCTGTCTGGGACATAGGATCTGGACTGGTATTATTTCCAATCCAATCTCTTTTGTTTGCTACCTTAATAGAAAACCAAACCCCATGGATATTCCAACGTGTGGGTTGACACTGAGTGAAGAGAGCCCTAAGCCAAAGGTGTCTCTTTTGAGTTAAGAGGGGGGAAAAAATCCCACAAAACACAACTCACTGCTGACAGCTGAAACCCATTCACAGCTGTCTCTCCTGTAAACCCAGGGAGAAGATTACCCATCGTTTCCTCTCCGAGCTGCTACGGAACTCAAAGCACCGGAGAGATACGACCTTTGTGTTACAGCTCTGCTCCCTGTGACGACACCACCAGAGCTCTTACTGAGGAAAAGCTGCTGGAAAAAATGGAAAAACTAGTTGCTAAAGCACTTAGGGAAACTCAGGACTGATACATCAGCGCTCATGAGCCATTGGGTGCCTTCAAGTGGGTGCCAACTGACACTCTGTCCCACAGGTGGCCCCTGGTGGCCTTCTAATTGATGATACTGCACTTTTATGCCATCTCTTTGCACAGATGTCAATTTGATTCCTGTATATTCCATCTGGAGAGGTCCATGTGTATGGTCGACGTGTATATTTTTTGTTTTGTAGAAAGTGTGTTTGCGGTAACAGTCTGTTATGAAATCTGCAGCTCCATTTATTTCTGTCACCGATGTCATGGTTTCAAACTACTAATCTTTCTTTCTTTCCAACTTTTCATTCCAATCATCAGTTGTTAGTAATGCATCTTGATTACACGTTGGATCACGTGCAGATTGCAGAAGGCGGTAGAAATCCTCAATTTCGTCATCTTTGGTTTTAGTGATTGGTGCTTAAATATGATGATAATCTTATTAATGGTTCTTCATTGTATCCTTATGGTTAATATCTTATTGCTGACAGAACTGTACTCCAATGAACTTGAAATGTTCTTTTTTTGGCAATGAACGTGACACCATTCCTCTAACGTGTCATTCTCAGTATAGTAGGCAATATGTCCAACTCAGAAGGACCAATACCAGCCTGTTTCAACCCACCTGGGTTTAGAATATAGATCTTTATGAATTTCATTTCATTCTTTTACAACTTCCAATTTTCCTCAATTCATACTTCATACGTTCCACATCCCAACTATTAGTTAATGTTTGCAGCTATTTCTCTTCATTTCTGAGTGCAAATGAATTGGAAATCCTTTGCTGAGTGAAAGCTTCAATCCATCCTCATCGTTGTGGTAAACTCCACTTTTAGGAAGCAGATCTTCTGCAGACGTATTTTTTAAGGTTTTTCCGCCTCAGTACTTAGCCGTATTGTGAGTACCTTCCGACCTGAAGGGCTCCTATTTTCTTCTTATTTTTTTAAAAAATAATTTTTATGAGCATTTACAGAGATTTTGGATTTCCATTCATTCATTGCTGCACTTCTCTTCCCGCCCAACCCTCCCCCTATTTTTTTTTAAAAGTCTGTGCCCACTAGGCTTTCTGGAGCCTGATGCCAATTCCATCCCTCTGTTGTTGTTAGACACGGCACTCTTGACCCAGGAATGTACAACTGTAGCGATTTCTGAGATTTGATGTGGTTGGTTCTTAGTTCTGGAGTTTGGGCAAGAATCCTCTTGAGGTGGTCGTGGGACCATCTCCTCACCCTCTTCCAGCACAGAGCTTGATGCTGAGGGGGGGGGGACGGGACACTGGACTACTTATTTCAGGATTGCATGTACACGTGGCCTGGTTCGCAGTTGTGCCTTTGTTTGAATCACTTGCACCTTCAGTGCTGCTAGCTTCTCAGGATATGAGGGGCAGCTTGCCAATGTCATGTGCAGCCTTTACCAGGACCTGGTGCTGGGGAAGCCATGGACGGTCATGCATTTTAACAAAATTCATTGTGAGAAGAGAGTGGGGCTGTGTCTGAGGCACAGCTGAGAAGGAGGGACATGAGGAGTGACTGAACTTGAGTGCAGGATACAGAGATAATGGTGTGTTTCAGGGGTGTTTTGAAGGTGGATCAGCTGGGATTTTAACAGCAGAACCGAGGGGGTCACATGCCTGTAAGGTCACACTTCTATCTCTGCCTATAAGCAGAGCAACTCCTGGAAATTTACTGAAAGTCTAGGAGCTTGTGAAAAGTACATGCAATACTACAGATCATAAAGAAAATGGGGAGAGAAAAAAAGTGTGGAGATCAATGCTTTCACTTTAAATATTAGAAAACCAGGGTCTAATTAGGCCTGCATCAAGTGAATTCTTTATTTTGCTCTTCCATAAAAGAATTAAACATAAGTAGCACTTATGTTTCCTACCCCTGGGTTTTCTTGGGAGGCTTTGTCCCACATATAGTCCATGCTGGCATCAGGATGGGCACTGGTGTAACTATAAAACAAAAGGAAATTCATTGGTGGCATATTGCTTGGGTGAAACGTTGTTGTGGGAGCTGGTACCTCCTGAAGGGGTGAGCATATAAAACTTCTGTTTGTATGGGATTTTCTGTGTAGTGAGACAGAGCTTGCTTTAGTGTTTCCTGTGTGTTAGTGATGTGTATGGTTCAGGGTTAGGTAATAGTCGTGTGAATCTTTTTCTCTGCACTGCTCACCTACCCTGCCGCTAGGATTTGTGTGTCTCAAATAATACTTATTAGAATCTGTCCCTAACAAAAATGCAGAAACACTCAACGTTAGAAAACAAAACATCCACATAATCTTACAGCTTAATTTGGTAATAAAAGAGTTAAAACAACTAACGCCTGAGTAGAGCTTAGAACACAGGGCTGGGGATTTGCACTGGCACTTCAGTGTGGAAACAACATCATTTCAGGGTCCTGGTTTGGCCTCCTTTGATGTGTAAGGATCAGAAAGTCTGAATTTGTGGGATACAGCCTAATCACTTGTCATCATTGAAGGGGACAGCACCAGGACAGGTCCCCTAGAAGGGACCTGTACCAGGACAGGCCCCCTTGAAGGAGACAGCACCAGGAAAGGCCCCCTTGAAGGAGACAGTAACAGGACAGGCCCCCTTGAAGGGGACAGCATCAGGACATGCCCCCTTGAAGGAGACAGTACCAGGACAGGCCCCCTTGAAGGGGACAGCACCAGGACAGCCCCCCTCGAAGGGGACAGCAACGGGACAGGTCCACTGTTTCTCCATGCAGCCCTTGCAGAACTGTCTCCCTGACTTCAATGTTCTCATCTGCAAAGTGACCTTTGTGATGGAAGTCCTCTCCCCTAACTAATTCTGCTATGTCAAATATGTCAAGTTTGATGGAGCCTGTAGGTGTGGTTGTGATTTCTTGGGTCTTGAAAAGCCTTGAGCTCTAATTCCAATCCATTCTTTGCTATTGATGAAATGAATGTTTGGGGAGATGGTTCAATGCACCGCTTACTTTACTGAGCCTTTAATCTCACTTGTCTAATAAGCTACCTCAACTCCCCATCCCTCTCCAATTCTGAAAGATGCCCTGAACCCAAATTGTAAAGAGTTACTACTGATCCACATCTGAGTCGTGTTTATTCTCCAGTACCCTGCAACTATGCATACAATTTTCTTGTAATCCATAAAAGAATGACCTGGCAATTTGTTCATATGAAGAGTTAAAGCTCTAAGCTCATTGCCATGAGTTCAGAACCAACTCACAGGTGACCCTCCAGCAGGTTTCCAGAGGCTGTGAATCCCGTGGGAGGAGACTGGCCGTCTTTCTCCTGAGATGCTCATCATGGATCGAGATCGCGAGGGAAGCACCCCTTTGGCTTAGCAGTGTAACTCCGTACAGACTATGCACCAGTAAGGATTACAGTGCCGGAATCCTATGAAGAAGTTCTCCTCTGTTGCACTTGTTCACTACGAGTTGGAATCAACTCAATGATACCTAGCAAAAACAAGATGAACAAAGTCCTACGCATAGTTCCTCGCTGTGTTGATCTGAAAACAAACAAAGCAAAACAAAACCAGCTACAGTTAAATTCACCCCAACTCATGTGTTCTATTCAGATAGAATAGAAATGTGCCTTTTAGGGGTTTTAATGTAGTCACCTTTTTTCGGACTTGATTGCCAGGACTTTCTTCAGAGGCACTTATCCGTGGGTTTGAACTCCCAACTTTGCAGTTAGTACTCATGCACTTAACTGTTTGTACCACCGTAGTCCCTTGTCAAAACCCATCTCTGACCAGGAAGGTTCTCAAAGTGCAGCCTGCGTCCAAATTATGAAACAGACCACGTGGATAAGAATCTGAGATGCGGGCTGGGTGGGCAGAGCTCAGCAGGAATCTGTAATATTCATAAAGAGGCTTAAAGCTTTTTATTCTGAAGTCATTTTAGATTCACCGAATGTTGTAAAGATAGTATGTGGAGGCTCCTTGTACCTCTCCGTGGCGTCTCTAACTGGTGTGTCTCACATGACCAGGGCTCCCTCTGTCCTCTTTGCTCTATTGTGGTGCCTTGTAAGTTGTAGAGATGCTGAAAGCTTTGGCACCTGCGGTTCAGAAATGAGGAGGGTCCATGGCGGGCAGGCTTCCGGGGAGCTCACGGACTGCGAACACAAGCCTGCTGATCCACTTCCCAAGCCAAGCCACTGAATGCCTCTGAGCCACAACACAGCAGCCTCATACAAGAGGCCGCAAGAGGAGACCCTTAGCTTCGAAGCCCCCAAACCCATTGCCGTTGAGTCAGTTCCAACTCATAGCTACCTTTCATTGGGTCTCTGCGGCTGGAACTATTTTCAGGAGGAGACTGCCCATCCCTCTTCCCAGAGCAGCTGGTGGACTTGAACTGCTGACTTGTTTGTTACGTCACGTAACTCACTAGATCACCAGAGCTATTGACTAGAAGGCCTCAAAACACACAGTGACTGGAACGAGGGAATTGAACAGAGCAGTGATGAGGAGGGTGGCGCAGGAAGGCGCAGTATTTATGGCTCTATGTGGTGGTGGTGCTGCTGTGAGCTGAAGGCGACTCAGTGGCACCGAACAGCAGGAACGAGGCCGGCCTTAGCCGAGAGGGCTGTGAGGGTAAGTGATGGCACGTGCCAGAGGCCTGCCTGAGCCCTGGGACATACTTGACACCTGGTGTTTGTTTCCTTGGCATTCTCCAGATGATAATGGCCTTTCCCCATGGGAGAATAGAGCAGGGTTTATCGTGCTTGGGAAGGTGGAGGGTTCGTGAAAGAGAGGAAGACCCCCAGCGAGCTGGATGAACACGGTGACTGCAGCAATGGGCTCAAGTGTGTCTGAAATGGTGAAGATGGCACAGGACAGGACAGGGTTCATGCCTATTGTTCACAGAGTCACCACGAGTCGTCCTCTACAGCACTTGACAAGAGCCACCACCATGGACAAAATGAAGACCTGAGCACCTCTGGGGCTGGAAGGCACTCTGCATCTTTCTACTGAATGCACCAATGGGCTCGAGCTACGCAGAGCTCAGGACCACAGTGCACAAGGCAGGGTCTGGCTCTGTTGTTGACAGGACTGCTGTGAGTCGCGGTCGGCTCAAGGGCACCTTCCAACAGCGGCAACCCTTCCTGCGCCAAGGAGTGGGTCACCCCTGTCCGTTTAACACTGACTCTGCGTGGGCTAAAGTCATTTGTGCTTTTGAGATTGTGTTTTATCGTTTCCCTCTAGTCCACATTGACCTTTGATACATAACTGCTTGAAAAATGAGTGTTTCCAAGGAATAACTCCCTAAAAAGGGCAGCTCCCCCGCCTCCCCCATCGTCTTGGAGACGGGGCTCCCAGCGTCCACTTCAGGATAATCCTTCTGACCGTGCACTTTTCTCCTGGGGAGAAAAGGTCCTGCAATGCAATTTATTGTCAAACACACAGTGGTTACAGAGCGACCACAGTCAATGATATTCCTTTTATTACCACTCAGATGAGAACAGAAAATGACATTGGAAAGCAGTGAACTCCCCAGAAGGGCAGAGAAAGTCATTACATTCAAGATGCATCATATTTCATAATCAGAGCCACACAGACAGCACTGATGCTGCCGGCCGAGCCTGTTGCAATCGTGATGAGAAGAAGCTCACTGCGTCTGCGTCCCGGGGCCCTTTCTTCCTGGGCCCTCTCTGAGCGCTGGCCATTCATCACAGGAGACAGGGCTGGTGCAGGCCACTGCATTCTGGACTGCATAAATGGAAAATATATTGGCGATGGTGGAGACAGCGGTTTAGTTAATCTCTGTTTAGGGCACTGGCTTCAATGGCCAAGGAGGCCTCTCTTTACGGCATTTTCTGCAGCTTGAAGAGGTGGTGTGGCTCCTCGAGCTGCTGTGAGAAGTCAGAAGGAGCCTTCCGCTCAAGGAGCGGTGTTGCACTGAGGTCTTATGATGGCGACTGTAGCGTCGCCCGGCCAGCAGTCCGCATGGTAGCTTCTCTCTAGAGTAACAGAAACAGTGAAATGTGTATCTACACAGAGAACCTTTTTCTCAAGGAAATGGAGGCACGCTTGGATAGATTGGCAAGACCAAGGCTACGGGGCAGGAGAAGAGGCTTCCTCACACAGCTGGAGGGGCCGGTGAACCCAACATGGTCAAGGCAGAGTGCTGACTTCACAGGCTGTTGGATCTCAGACCAGCTGGCAGTGTGGCCGATTCCCTGCTCAAGCGCAAAGAACCAGAGGTCAGATAAGTGGTGGATGAGCAGGATCCCGATTGAGCAAAAAGCAAGCGAGCTTTGCAGGACTTCCATATCTGTATGTCTGACGCTGAGCACGCCTCCCAGAAAACTTCCTCTCAGCTGACTGGCTGCTCCTGTCAGATCTCGTCGCGGAGGTAGTGTCCGCTCTGGCTCACGACAGCTTGCCATTGGGTTCTAAGGCTATAAATCTTCACAGTCGGAGACTTCTCATCTTTATCTCATAGGAGGATGCAAACTGCTGTCTTTTCAGTTAGCTGCATGCAACATAAAACACACTGTGCCACCAGGGCACTTTACATAACATATAAGGTGGTTTATTAATAGTGTTCTAAAAACTATGCATTAATTAATATTATACTCTGCAATAAAGAATATTTATATTTCAAAGATATTGCTATTATATAATATTTATAATATCTAATATTCACAGTGGACAGTGCTAGTTGGAGCTTCCCGATTAAAACAACCTTGAAAGCAGGAGTGGTATCCACTTCCGAAATGACTTGCCTCCGGGAACTCTACGAACATGGAGAAACGACCAAAGTTATACAAGTATTCAGGTCTTTTGTTCATAGAGTCACTATGAGTTGTCTACGACTTGACGACATTTAACAACAATAGCAACAATATTATATTAGGGAGCCCTGTGGCCTAATGGCAAGGAGCTGCACTACAATCCTGAAGGCACACGGTTTGAGGCCAGCAGCTGCTCTGTGGGAGAAGGATGCGCAATCTCCTCCCGTGTGATGAACTGCCTCTGAAAACCTGCTGGAGGGTCAGCTATGGGCCAGTCTCCAACTTTACGGTACACAACCACCACAACAAACAATATTACACTAAAATATGGAAACTATCAAACTATATCATTAATATCTCACACAAGCAAAATATCACTGAAGATCATTCAAAACCATCTAGAACAGTGCTTTGACAGGGAACTGCCAGAAGTACAAGCTAGTTTTAGAAGAGGCCGTGGCCCTAGGGATATCATGGCTGATATCAGACAAGTCCCAGCTGAAGGCAAACAATACCAGAAGAGTATCTATTTGTGTTTTATTGACTATGCAAAGGCATTTGACTGAGTGGATCATAACAAATTATGGCTCCCATTGAGAAGCATGGGAATCTCAGATTATGTGATTTTGCTTGTATGGAATCTATACCTAGACCACGAAGCAGTTTTGTGAACAGATTAAGGGAACACTGCATAGTTTAAGATCAGGAAGGGTGTGTGTCAGAGTTCTATCCTTTCTCCATGCCTATTCAATCTGTACGCTGAGCAAATAATTCATGAAACCATTAAGAGGAGTGTGATATCAGGATTGAAGGAAGACTCTTCAATAGCCTGTGTTACGCTGATGATACAACTTTGCTTGCTGAAAGCGAGGAGGATAGGAAACACTTGCTGCAGAAAATGAAGAGCTACAGCCTTCAATGTGGATTACATCTCAACTTCAAGAAGACAAAGATCCTCCCTCCAGGCACAAAAGTCAGCATTATGGCAGATGAAGAAAAGACCAAAACTGCCAATGGCTTCGTCTTGCTTGGATCAACAATCAACACCTTGGGACCAACGGTCAGGAAATCAGGAGACACATTGCACTAGGTAAGTCTGTTGTCAGTTACCTCTCCAAAATACTGAAGAGCAATGATGTTAGTTTGAAGATCAAAGTGCACCTAATCAGGTGCCTGATCTTCTCAATCACTGCTACGCCTCAGAGAGCTGGACAATGGACAAGGATGACAGAGACTTTGAGTCATGGTACCAGAGAAAAGTACTAAATACCCTTGGAGTGCCAAAAAACCAACAATATGTCCTGGAAAGGAAGCTGCCAGAGTGCTCCTGGGGGGTAAGGGTGACGGAGTTTCATCTTTCATACTTCGGAGGTGTATCTAAGGTGAGGCTATTGCTTGGAAAGAGGCATCGTGCTTGGAAAAAGAGAGGGCCAGTGAAGGAAAGGATTGGCAAGATGGATTGGCAGTGTGACTTGAGCAGGGATCTCCAGGGTCTCAGAGATGATAAGGACGGCCCAGAGTAAGGCAGGTTCCAGGTTGACTGTTCATAGGGTCACTAGGAATTGTACTCGACTTGATGGCACTTAACAACAACAAAAACAACAATAATATTAGGGAGCTCTGGTGGCCTAGTGGTAAGAAGCTGCACTGCAATCCCAAAGGCCTGCAGTTCAAACCTACCAGCTGCTCTGTGGGAGAAGGATGGGGAATCTCTTCTGGTGTGATTTAAAGCCTCTGAAAAACCCACTGGAGTGTCAGCTATGGGTCAGATCTGACTCGACAGCACATAACAACAACAACAACAATAATATAATATCAAAAATAGAATATTATTTAATGTATTAATTAATAAAATATTTAATCATA
>NW_006399830.1:10386121-10399978 GCF_000299155.1 Elephantulus edwardii | reverse complement strand
TTAATAAAATATTTAATCATAATTAAATAGTAATAACACCCCAGGGAAATGTGACAAAGTTATCTTATGATTTCTAGTACCCTTGTGTCACTATTTCAAACCTCTGGAAATAAGATTTTAAGTACATGACCATAGGAAAAAATCCCAATATTGTATTCTGCTATATATTAACCCTCATGATCAACCTTTTCCTGAGTTTATGTCTTAAGACTTAATTCCAGTGACCAATTCCCATCAATAGAATCTGTTGGATTTTTCTGTCTAATTACTGGCCTTTAACCAACTAGTCAGTCTCTTACTTCTCCAGCAGACACATCCGTCTGAATTGATAATGATTGGGTTATCTCTGTATCTACGGTTATAAGGTCGCACAGTTTTTTAAGTGGCACAGTCAAGGGATTCAACACTAAGGAATTCTCATCCCCTGAAATAGAACACTCACTTTCAATTTGAGAAGGGCTTCAAATGTTCAGGAAGATGGCAGAGATGTTATGGTTAATATAGAGAATCAGTCCCTGATGAAAAATCCAATAACCAAAATCACATCATCGTGGAGGCAGTGAAAGGCTGAACTGATGTGGCAGAAAATCAAATTAGCCAGATAAAAGTTAGAATCAAGACAAAGGCACAAGGGGAAAAATTAATGGGGGGGGGGGAAGACCGCAAAGTGATGTGCATGGAAGATAAAGCTTGGATTCCAAACCTAGAGAAATAGGATTAAGAGGTCCTCAAACCTTGAAAAAAATTTAGAACTCAAAATTGGTTACTCAAATCCAGGTAAAAGGAATAAATAGTAAGTATCACCAGGGAGCCCGGGCCCTACTCTCTCCTTTTAATTCAAAGAAGGTAAGCTTACTTAACAGACCTGCTGAAGGATACAACTCAGTGAGGTGCAAAGATAAAGCCACTTTATTCTGTGTCCAGTCACCCAGAAGTTGTCAAGTCACCCGTCCTCGTCCTTTAAGGCAGCTCAGGCATAGCCAATAACCTTGTAGTCACATTTGATTACTAAAAATCCAGTCCACTTTAAAACTTCAGTCTCAAACTTGATTTTACTCTGATATTTCATTCTAAACACTGAAGATTCTTCTGAGTACACTATAGCTCAGAGTGGAGAAGGATTGGTAAGGTGTAGTTTACCACTCAGTGGACTCCTGTTTTATTGGCCATGCAAAGTCATTTGACTGTGTTGATCAAAGACTGGCTACCATTGAGGAGAATGGGAATCCCAGAATACTTATTTGTCAAGCAAAACCCAGACCTGACCAAGAGACTGTTGTCTAAGCAGAGCAAGGGAACACAGCCTGGTTTAAAATCAGGAAAGGTGTGCGTCAGGGTTGTATCCTTTCTCCGTAGCTGTTTCAATCTGTGTGCTGAGCAAATCATTCAAGAAGCTGGACTCTATGAAGAAAGATGTGACATCAGGATCAGAGGAAGGCTTATCAACAATCTGAATCGTGCAGATAATGCAACCTTGTTTGCTGAAAATGAGGACGACTTGAAGCACTTGCTGCAGAGGATCAAAGATCACAGCCTTCAATGTGGATTACATTTCACAATCAAGAAAACAAAAGTTTACTCCTGGGCCAATAGGCAATATCTTGATAGATGGAGAAAAGTTTGGAGTAGTCAATGATTTCATCTTACTTAGATCACCAATACCCGTGGTACCAGCAATCAGGATATCAGGTGATATATTGCACTGGGAAAGTATGTTGTCAGAAACATATCAAAATTACTGAGGAGCAATGAGGTCAGTTTGAAGAGTAAGGTATACGTCATTCAGGCCATGGTCTTTTTAGTCGCTTGCTATGCTGCTGAGAGTGGGACGGTGAATAAGGATGACAGAAGAATCAACGCCTTTTACTTATGATGTTTGAGAACAGCACTGAAGTTTCCAGAGACTGTCAATAAACCCAAACAGATGTCTTGGAGAAAGGGCAGCTAGAGTGCTCCTTAGAGGCAAGGATAATAAAGCTTCATCTCACGTATTTTGTGCATGTTGTTGTTAGGTGCTGTCCAGTCAAGTGAAGTGACCCACAGTGACCCTATGAACCAACAAATCTGAACCCTGTCCTACCTTGTGCCATCTCTGACACACTCAAGCCCATTGCAGCAGTCTCTGTGCCTGTGTCAATCTACCTGGTTGAGTGTCTTCCTCTCCTTTGCTGTTCCTCCATTTTTCTACGTGTTATGTCCCTTTCCAAGGAGTAAACTCTTCTAGCAACATGCCAAAAGCATATGAGACACAGCTCCGTCATTGTTGCATTTAAGGACCACTCTGACAGCACCTTTTCTAAGACTTCTCTGTTCGTTCTTTTGGCAGTCCATGTGCCTCTTGTCAGGAGGAAGTATTCCATAGAAAGGAATCCCATGCTTGGAAAGATGGTCAGTGAAAAAGAGGAAGATTCCAAACCAAACTGATTGATACAGTAACTATAACAAAGGGCTCCAGTATGTCAGAGATGATGAGTATGACACAGGATGGGACAGAGTTCGAATTTGTTATTCACATGGTGACTGTGAGGAGTAGTAGACTTGACAACAGCTGAGAGGTTGGGGAGGCGTGGCCTAGTTCTAAGGCTCGGGGAGGTGTGGCCTGTCTCTATAAAGGTGGTACAGTTAGAAGAGGCCTGTCCAGCTGAGAAGCTGTAGAGATGTGGCCTCTGTATAAGAGGTGTGATCCAGTTCTGAGAACGTACGAAGGCGTGGTCTAGTTCTGAGATCTTGGGTAGGTCTAGCACCATGAGACAGAATTGAGTTGAAGCAAGAGGGTTTTTTTCCATTTTCTTTTGTTTTTTTTTTCCAGGAGTTCCAATGACAACACCAATTTTATAAAGAAAGCAAATAAAAAAATTTGAGAAGCATCCCCCAAATTTCAGGCTTATGTAATTGGGTGAGGAGATAAAACCATTTTTCTGAGATGAGACATTGGGGATACATCATGCAGACATTATGGAGGCTCTAGAATCCAACTGAACCCTAATCTCTTCACAAAACCTGCCGTCAGCTCTACCACAAAGCTTGAAAGGGAAACCAACTTTCTGCTTAATAGTGTGCATTTTTCTCCCCCTATACTTTATCAGAACTCCGGAGAAGGCAGTCATTTTCCCTTTTCATGTCAAGAGAACCTAATTAGCAGCAATCAGTGTATTTCACAGAAGATTTGCAAAGATGCTTTCCTGAACTCTTGCCTGGCATTGGGGGGCGGGGTGGGGGGAAGTAACAGGTGCTGGTCTAATTAAGGACATAGTCTACAGGGCAAGCTTCTAATTCTTGAGTGTCAGCCCCTACAATTTAAGTTTTCCTGCAGAGCAGCTAAGTTGGACTATAATCTTGTCTTTAGCAGGAGTGGTTGGACAGGTCATGGACAAGAACAGCATACTCTAGTACCTTGGGAGAGGGAGTTTGCTGCTTTTATTACTCACCAGTTGTGCAACCTTGGGCAAGTTACCCAACCCCTCAGACCCTCTGTTTTCTCTACTGTAAAATGGCATCAAGATATTCTAAGGAATATTTGTGAGGCATGAATAATAGAGGCTTGATCATGAATGGTTATATAATGTGCCGTCTGTCTGGTCAAACATGAATCTAGGTATTTTGCAGACATGGTTAGAATCTACAGCTGGTTTCCTTTTAAGTAGAAAAGCCCACTCTCCATAATTTAGACAGTCCTCATCCAACCACCTAAAGGCCTTAAAAGTGAAACCAGAGATTTCCTAAAGAAGAACAATTTTTATCTCAGAGTGAAGTTTCACACCCTCTATTTCCAGCATGCCCACCAGATTTCAGGTTCAAGGCTGCAGCATCAACTCCTCCCTAAGGTTTATGGGTTGAATTGTGTCCCTGGAAGAAGATCAAGGGCATCATGGGAGTGACCAAGTGTGACTTCTACTAACTTCACCGAAGGGAAGGACCGACCCCCTTCAACAGCATCCACAACACAAAACCAATTCCCACAAGGTCAAACACGTCCCCCAGACTCCTGTCCCTCTTTCTAACACCAATCCTACTGTTTTACTAGGTCAGAAATCCATTGTAATAGCCCACAGACCACGCAGAACCACACTCATAGTTACTCATAGTTATGGAGTTTATTAGGGAAATCAACAGGATACAGTTTCTCAGTCAGGACAGCTTCTGACGCATGCTCACAGACCCTTAAGCCTTCCGTCTTGCAACTTCAGGTCAGTGTTAAATAGCTCTTTAGCCCTGCCAATTATGGCGTCTCCACTCAAGTCCTTCAACAAGCTTGGGCCAAGGCTCCTAGCTCTGTTCCCAGACAGCAGTATAGTCCTTGTGTAGCAGTCCCAGGTCAGCTCTGTCTCTCATCAGGCCTCTGATTCTCGGCTGTGGCTCCTGCAGCTGTTGCTCCTGGAGGCCTTGATCTGAGTGACCCAGCAATATTTGGCTGTGAAGAATCCACACTGCATTATTTTTGCTTGTGGTGAGATTCCCAAATTTTTGCACTGAATTCACTCAATTTAATGATGAGATTAGCCATTAGATGCCCTAGTTCTTTGATCCTCCCCATTCATATGGCAAAGTCCAAGTTCATGCCTAGCAAAGTCATTTTGAACAATAAATCCTTGATAACACAGTCCCCTGTATTTTTTTTAAAAGCCCTAGTCTGCAGCACCTGTGAAGGCAACCGTGTTTGGAATTAGGGTCATTGCAGATATGTGAGGATGATGTCATTAAAGTAGGTTTTAAGCATTATTAAAAAAAATAATCAGAACAACCCACCACCTCACACTCATTGCTTTCAAGTCAGAACCAGTTTGTAGCTGACTCTCCATCGGGTTTCTGAGGATATAAATTAGCCTCAGTCTCCCGGGAAGATTGCAGCTGATGGATTCGAACCACCTGAGAGACTCCTCTGTCAGAGCTTCCTTCACCACCATTACTGGTGTGCTTCAAGGAGAGAGAGATTTGGCCCCTCAGAGGAGACGCGCAGAGCTGAGTCTTGGGCGTTTCTTGTTGTGTGTTTGCTGTCCTTCCTAACTTCCTGGAGCCTTGTTTCCTGACTTGGATTTCTCCCAGGCTTCAAATCGAGGCGGTCTGCTGGCAGGTGTGCTCCCTGCTGCACAGCTGAGTTCAAGTCTGACTTGACTCCGGCAGCCACTTCATGGGAGGAGGGCGGTCCTTCTCGTTAATATTTGCAGCTGTGGCAGCCCCGCGGAGGATCTCTGAGACACAGCAGGCTCGGTGGCCGTGGACTGGGTTTGGGTTTTGGCACCTTCAATCCGGGAGGCAGCTTGGGTGAGTGATGTCTCTACAATGTAAATCAAGCCCCGTGTCTCCTCTGATTAGTGTTCCTCAAAGGCTCTCCTTGGTTTATGGGAAGACGTCCATGTCTCCCAACTAAACACAAAGAGCCCTCTGTGGCCAGTGTGGGCTCCTCTCCAGCCTAAGCTCCTCACTGCTCGCCGTCTCTGCCCCTCTGCTCATTCCTCCTTCCCCTGCCCGAGGGCTCTTTCTCCTCCCAACCATCTCTTCCCCAACATTTACTCCAAATGTGTTTTCCAAAGAAGCCCCTTTACTTTCTGTCTACATTACCCCCTCCTTAATATAAAGCAAGTAGAGAAGATGACTAATTCTGCAACAGAATTTAGACAGTTCTCTGCTGTTCATCTGGAAGATGCTGCTCCAGGAATAAAATTCTAGGGTTGGGACGTACTTGAGACAAGAGCTGCAGTTTTAACGTTAATGGCCGTGTCTCTCTGCTGATTCAAATCCACTGGTGACTTCAAAGGAGAAAGATGGGAAATCGCCTCCTTTGTGATTTACAGCCTCTGAAACCCTGCTAGAGGGTCAGCTATGCATTGAGTCGGACTCCACAGCAATGAGAATGAAATAAATGCCTTTATTCTGCATATTCATTTCTTCTACATAAGCACTGAGGCTCCGGGAACCATTTTTCTTGGTTTCCCTTGAAAGTACTTGAATTCTAGCATAATGGGCACCTAATACCCCACGCCTATGACCGTTGAGTTGATTTGGACTCCCAGTGACCGTGCATGTAGGACTGAATAGAACTCTCCATTAGACTTGTCATCTTTATGGAGAGAACAGCTGGTGAGTTCAAATCACCCTCCCTTCAGTTAGCAACTGACGCTTAATCACTACACCCCATGGCGCCTATAACTGGCAATTAATTAAAAGGCCATTTAGTGTATTCTTTTTTTCCCATTTTTTTCTATAATTATATTTTATTAATTTTGATAAACATTTACAGAGATTTTGGGTTTCCATTCATTCATTGCTGCACTTCTCTCCCCGCCCAACCCTCCCCCTATTTTTTTTTAAAAGTCTGTGCCCACTAGGCTTTCTGGAGCCTGATGCCAATTCCATCCCTCTGTTGTTGTTAGACACGGCACTCTTGACCCAGGAATGTACAACTGTAGCGATTTCTGAGATTTGATGTGGTTGGTTCTTAGTTCTGGAGTTTGGGCAAGAATCCTCTTGAGGTGGTCGTGGGACCATCTCCTCACCCTCTTCCAGCACAGAGCTTGATGCTGAGGGGGGGGGGACGGGACACTGGACTACTTATTTCAGGATTGCATGTACACGTGGCCTGGTTCGCAGTTGTGCCTTTGTTTGAATCACTTGCACCTTCAGTGCTGCTAGCTTCTCAGGATATGAGGGGCAGCTTGCCAATGTCATGTGCAGCCTTTACCAGGACCTGGTGCTGGGGAAGCCATGGACGGTCATGCATTTTAACAAAATTCATTGTGAGAAGAGAGTGGGGCTGTGTCTGAGGCACAGCTGAGAAGGAGGGACATGAGGAGTGACTGAACTTGAGTGCAGGATACAGAGATAATGGTGTGTTTCAGGGGTGTTTTGAAGGTGGATCAGCTGGGATTTTAACAGCAGAACCGAGGGGGTCACATGCCTGTAAGGTCACACTTCTATCTCTGCCTATAAGCAGAGCAACTCCTGGAAATTTACTGAAAGTCTAGGAGCTTGTGAAAAGTACATGCAATACTACAGATCATAAAGAAAATGGGGAGAGAAAAAAAGTGTGGAGATCAATGCTTTCACTTTAAATATTAGAAAACCAGGGTCTAATTAGGCCTGCATCAAGTGAATTCTTTATTTTGCTCTTCCATAAAAGAATTAAACATAAGTAGCACTTATGTTTCCTACCCCTGGGTTTTCTTGGGAGGCTTTGTCCCACATATAGTCCATGCTGGCATCAGGATGGGCACTGGTGTAACTATAAAACAAAAGGAAATTCATTGGTGGCATATTGCTTGGGTGAAACGTTGTTGTGGGAGCTGGTACCTCCTGAAGGGGTGAGCATATAAAACTTCTGTTTGTATGGGATTTTCTGTGTAGTGAGACAGAGCTTGCTTTAGTGTTTCCTGTGTGTTAGTGATGTGTATGGTTCAGGGTTAGGTAATAGTCGTGTGAATCTTTTTCTCTGCACTGCTCACCTACCCTGCCGCTAGGATTTGTGTGTCTCAAATAATACTTATTAGAATCTGTCCCTAACAAAAATGCAGAAACACTCAACGTTAGAAAACAAAACATCCACATAATCTTACAGCTTAATTTGGTAATAAAAGAGTTAAAACAACTAACGCCTGAGTAGAGCTTAGAACACAGGGCTGGGGATTTGCACTGGCACTTCAGTGTGGAAACAACATCATTTCAGGGTCCTGGTTTGGCCTCCTTTGATGTGTAAGGATCAGAAAGTCTGAATTTGTGGGATACAGCCTAATCACTTGTCATCATTGAAGGGGACAGCACCAGGACAGGTCCCCTAGAAGGGACCTGTACCAGGACAGGCCCCCTTGAAGGAGACAGCACCAGGAAAGGCCCCCTTGAAGGAGACAGTAACAGGACAGGCCCCCTTGAAGGGGACAGCATCAGGACATGCCCCCTTGAAGGAGACAGTACCAGGACAGGCCCCCTTGAAGGGGACAGCACCAGGACAGCCCCCCTCGAAGGGGACAGCAACGGGACAGGTCCACTGTTTCTCCATGCAGCCCTTGCAGAACTGTCTCCCTGACTTCAATGTTCTCATCTGCAAAGTGACCTTTGTGATGGAAGTCCTCTCCCCTAACTAATTCTGCTATGTCAAATATGTCAAGTTTGATGGAGCCTGTAGGTGTGGTTGTGATTTCTTGGGTCTTGAAAAGCCTTGAGCTCTAATTCCAATCCATTCTTTGCTATTGATGAAATGAATGTTTGGGGAGATGGTTCAATGCACCGCTTACTTTACTGAGCCTTTAATCTCACTTGTCTAATAAGCTACCTCAACTCCCCATCCCTCTCCAATTCTGAAAGATGCCCTGAACCCAAATTGTAAAGAGTTACTACTGATCCACATCTGAGTCGTGTTTATTCTCCAGTACCCTGCAACTATGCATACAATTTTCTTGTAATCCATAAAAGAATGACCTGGCAATTTGTTCATATGAAGAGTTAAAGCTCTAAGCTCATTGCCATGAGTTCAGAACCAACTCACAGGTGACCCTCCAGCAGGTTTCCAGAGGCTGTGAATCCCGTGGGAGGAGACTGGCCGTCTTTCTCCTGAGATGCTCATCATGGATCGAGATCGCGAGGGAAGCACCCCTTTGGCTTAGCAGTGTAACTCCGTACAGACTATGCACCAGTAAGGATTACAGTGCCGGAATCCTATGAAGAAGTTCTCCTCTGTTGCACTTGTTCACTACGAGTTGGAATCAACTCAATGATACCTAGCAAAAACAAGATGAACAAAGTCCTACGCATAGTTCCTCGCTGTGTTGATCTGAAAACAAACAAAGCAAAACAAAACCAGCTACAGTTAAATTCACCCCAACTCATGTGTTCTATTCAGATAGAATAGAAATGTGCCTTTTAGGGGTTTTAATGTAGTCACCTTTTTTCGGACTTGATTGCCAGGACTTTCTTCAGAGGCACTTATCCGTGGGTTTGAACTCCCAACTTTGCAGTTAGTACTCATGCACTTAACTGTTTGTACCACCGTAGTCCCTTGTCAAAACCCATCTCTGACCAGGAAGGTTCTCAAAGTGCAGCCTGCGTCCAAATTATGAAACAGACCACGTGGATAAGAATCTGAGATGCGGGCTGGGTGGGCAGAGCTCAGCAGGAATCTGTAATATTCATAAAGAGGCTTAAAGCTTTTTATTCTGAAGTCATTTTAGATTCACCGAATGTTGTAAAGATAGTATGTGGAGGCTCCTTGTACCTCTCCGTGGCGTCTCTAACTGGTGTGTCTCACATGACCAGGGCTCCCTCTGTCCTCTTTGCTCTATTGTGGTGCCTTGTAAGTTGTAGAGATGCTGAAAGCTTTGGCACCTGCGGTTCAGAAATGAGGAGGGTCCATGGCGGGCAGGCTTCCGGGGAGCTCACGGACTGCGAACACAAGCCTGCTGATCCACTTCCCAAGCCAAGCCACTGAATGCCTCTGAGCCACAACACAGCAGCCTCATACAAGAGGCCGCAAGAGGAGACCCTTAGCTTCGAAGCCCCCAAACCCATTGCCGTTGAGTCAGTTCCAACTCATAGCTACCTTTCATTGGGTCTCTGCGGCTGGAACTATTTTCAGGAGGAGACTGCCCATCCCTCTTCCCAGAGCAGCTGGTGGACTTGAACTGCTGACTTGTTTGTTACGTCACGTAACTCACTAGATCACCAGAGCTATTGACTAGAAGGCCTCAAAACACACAGTGACTGGAACGAGGGAATTGAACAGAGCAGTGATGAGGAGGGTGGCGCAGGAAGGCGCAGTATTTATGGCTCTATGTGGTGGTGGTGCTGCTGTGAGCTGAAGGCGACTCAGTGGCACCGAACAGCAGGAACGAGGCCGGCCTTAGCCGAGAGGGCTGTGAGGGTAAGTGATGGCACGTGCCAGAGGCCTGCCTGAGCCCTGGGACATACTTGACACCTGGTGTTTGTTTCCTTGGCATTCTCCAGATGATAATGGCCTTTCCCCATGGGAGAATAGAGCAGGGTTTATCGTGCTTGGGAAGGTGGAGGGTTCGTGAAAGAGAGGAAGACCCCCAGCGAGCTGGATGAACACGGTGACTGCAGCAATGGGCTCAAGTGTGTCTGAAATGGTGAAGATGGCACAGGACAGGACAGGGTTCATGCCTATTGTTCACAGAGTCACCACGAGTCGTCCTCTACAGCACTTGACAAGAGCCACCACCATGGACAAAATGAAGACCTGAGCACCTCTGGGGCTGGAAGGCACTCTGCATCTTTCTACTGAATGCACCAATGGGCTCGAGCTACGCAGAGCTCAGGACCACAGTGCACAAGGCAGGGTCTGGCTCTGTTGTTGACAGGACTGCTGTGAGTCGCGGTCGGCTCAAGGGCACCTTCCAACAGCGGCAACCCTTCCTGCGCCAAGGAGTGGGTCACCCCTGTCCGTTTAACACTGACTCTGCGTGGGCTAAAGTCATTTGTGCTTTTGAGATTGTGTTTTATCGTTTCCCTCTAGTCCACATTGACCTTTGATACATAACTGCTTGAAAAATGAGTGTTTCCAAGGAATAACTCCCTAAAAAGGGCAGCTCCCCCGCCTCCCCCATCGTCTTGGAGACGGGGCTCCCAGCGTCCACTTCAGGATAATCCTTCTGACCGTGCACTTTTCTCCTGGGGAGAAAAGGTCCTGCAATGCAATTTATTGTCAAACACACAGTGGTTACAGAGCGACCACAGTCAATGATATTCCTTTTATTACCACTCAGATGAGAACAGAAAATGACATTGGAAAGCAGTGAACTCCCCAGAAGGGCAGAGAAAGTCATTACATTCAAGATGCATCATATTTCATAATCAGAGCCACACAGACAGCACTGATGCTGCCGGCCGAGCCTGTTGCAATCGTGATGAGAAGAAGCTCACTGCGTCTGCGTCCCGGGGCCCTTTCTTCCTGGGCCCTCTCTGAGCGCTGGCCATTCATCACAGGAGACAGGGCTGGTGCAGGCCACTGCATTCTGGACTGCATAAATGGAAAATATATTGGCGATGGTGGAGACAGCGGTTTAGTTAATCTCTGTTTAGGGCACTGGCTTCAATGGCCAAGGAGGCCTCTCTTTACGGCATTTTCTGCAGCTTGAAGAGGTGGTGTGGCTCCTCGAGCTGCTGTGAGAAGTCAGAAGGAGCCTTCCGCTCAAGGAGCGGTGTTGCACTGAGGTCTTATGATGGCGACTGTAGCGTCGCCCGGCCAGCAGTCCGCATGGTAGCTTCTCTCTAGAGTAACAGAAACAGTGAAATGTGTATCTACACAGAGAACCTTTTTCTCAAGGAAATGGAGGCACGCTTGGATAGATTGGCAAGACCAAGGCTACGGGGCAGGAGAAGAGGCTTCCTCACACAGCTGGAGGGGCCGGTGAACCCAACATGGTCAAGGCAGAGTGCTGACTTCACAGGCTGTTGGATCTCAGACCAGCTGGCAGTGTGGCCGATTCCCTGCTCAAGCGCAAAGAACCAGAGGTCAGATAAGTGGTGGATGAGCAGGATCCCGATTGAGCAAAAAGCAAGCGAGCTTTGCAGGACTTCCATATCTGTATGTCTGACGCTGAGCACGCCTCCCAGAAAACTTCCTCTCAGCTGACTGGCTGCTCCTGTCAGATCTCGTCGCGGAGGTAGTGTCCGCTCTGGCTCACGACAGCTTGCCATTGGGTTCTAAGGCTATAAATCTTCACAGTCGGAGACTTCTCATCTTTATCTCATAGGAGGATGCAAACTGCTGTCTTTTCAGTTAGCTGCATGCAACATAAAACACACTGTGCCACCAGGGCACTTTACATAACATATAAGGTGGTTTATTAATAGTGTTCTAAAAACTATGCATTAATTAATATTATACTCTGCAATAAAGAATATTTATATTTCAAAGATATTGCTATTATATAATATTTATAATATCTAATATTCACAGTGGACAGTGCTAGTTGGAGCTTCCCGATTAAAACAACCTTGAAAGCAGGAGTGGTATCCACTTCCGAAATGACTTGCCTCCGGGAACTCTACGAACATGGAGAAACGACCAAAGTTATACAAGTATTCAGGTCTTTTGTTCATAGAGTCACTATGAGTTGTCTACGACTTGACGACATTTAACAACAATAGCAACAATATTATATTAGGGAGCCCTGTGGCCTAATGGCAAGGAGCTGCACTACAATCCTGAAGGCACACGGTTTGAGGCCAGCAGCTGCTCTGTGGGAGAAGGATGCGCAATCTCCTCCCGTGTGATGAACTGCCTCTGAAAACCTGCTGGAGGGTCAGCTATGGGCCAGTCTCCAACTTTACGGTACACAACCACCACAACAAACAATATTACACTAAAATATGGAAACTATCAAACTATATCATTAATATCTCACACAAGCAAAATATCACTGAAGATCATTCAAAACCATCTAGAACAGTGCTTTGACAGGGAACTGCCAGAAGTACAAGCTAGTTTTAGAAGAGGCCGTGGCCCTAGGGATATCATGGCTGATATCAGACAAGTCCCAGCTGAAGGCAAACAATACCAGAAGAGTATCTATTTGTGTTTTATTGACTATGCAAAGGCATTTGACTGAGTGGATCATAACAAATTATGGCTCCCATTGAGAAGCATGGGAATCTCAGATTATGTGATTTTGCTTGTATGGAATCTATACCTAGACCACGAAGCAGTTTTGTGAACAGATTAAGGGAACACTGCATAGTTTAAGATCAGGAAGGGTGTGTGTCAGAGTTCTATCCTTTCTCCATGCCTATTCAATCTGTACGCTGAGCAAATAATTCATGAAACCATTAAGAGGAGTGTGATATCAGGATTGAAGGAAGACTCTTCAATAGCCTGTGTTACGCTGATGATACAACTTTGCTTGCTGAAAGCGAGGAGGATAGGAAACACTTGCTGCAGAAAATGAAGAGCTACAGCCTTCAATGTGGATTACATCTCAACTTCAAGAAGACAAAGATCCTCCCTCCAGGCACAAAAGTCAGCATTATGGCAGATGAAGAAAAGACCAAAACTGCCAATGGCTTCGTCTTGCTTGGATCAACAATCAACACCTTGGGACCAACGGTCAGGAAATCAGGAGACACATTGCACTAGGTAAGTCTGTTGTCAGTTACCTCTCCAAAATACTGAAGAGCAATGATGTTAGTTTGAAGATCAAAGTGCACCTAATCAGGTGCCTGATCTTCTCAATCACTGCTACGCCTCAGAGAGCTGGACAATGGACAAGGATGACAGAGACTTTGAGTCATGGTACCAGAGAAAAGTACTAAATACCCTTGGAGTGCCAAAAAACCAACAATATGTCCTGGAAAGGAAGCTGCCAGAGTGCTCCTGGGGGGTAAGGGTGACGGAGTTTCATCTTTCATACTTCGGAGGTGTATCTAAGGTGAGGCTATTGCTTGGAAAGAGGCATCGTGCTTGGAAAAAGAGAGGGCCAGTGAAGGAAAGGATTGGCAAGATGGATTGGCAGTGTGACTTGAGCAGGGATCTCCAGGGTCTCAGAGATGATAAGGACGGCCCAGAGTAAGGCAGGTTCCAGGTTGACTGTTCATAGGGTCACTAGGAATTGTACTCGACTTGATGGCACTTAACAACAACAAAAACAACAATAATATTAGGGAGCTCTGGTGGCCTAGTGGTAAGAAGCTGCACTGCAATCCCAAAGGCCTGCAGTTCAAACCTACCAGCTGCTCTGTGGGAGAAGGATGGGGAATCTCTTCTGGTGTGATTTAAAGCCTCTGAAAAACCCACTGGAGTGTCAGCTATGGGTCAGATCTGACTCGACAGCACATAACAACAACAACAACAATAATATAATATCAAAAATAGAATATTATTTAATGTATTAATTAATAAAATATTTAATCATA
>NW_006399830.1:10384617-10386021 GCF_000299155.1 Elephantulus edwardii | reverse complement strand
GGGACGCTGTGGGTTTCAGGGTGAAGATCTTCTCTCACTACTCTAAAGGGCCCCTTTGGCAGTCCATTTAGTGTATTCTGACTCACAGTGACGCCCACAGGACAGGGTACCACTGACAGGACAGAGGGTCTGCGGTTGTAAAGGTTTGGGGGAGCAGACTGTCTCCTCGTCCTCCCACAGAGTAGTGAGCAGGTTTGAACTTCTTACCTTTTAGTTGGCAGCCCAACAATTAACCCACTCTGCCACCTGCAATAATTGGCATTAAGGGAAAAAAGAACCCAACAGAAACAAGGTTGTTGATTCTATTCCAGCTCATGGTGACTTTCCATCAGGTTTCAAAGTCTGTTATCTTCATAGGAGAGAAGACTTCCTCACCTTCCTCTTCTGGACTAGCTGGAAGATCCTAAGTCAAATATTTGGAATCAAGTTTTAAAACAAATAAGAAATATTCTTTCCCTTTTAGGGTTGCTTACAATCTACCCATGACTTGACCTATAAGAACAGAGCTTAGGGAGGAAGGAAATAGCACACAACCATATACTATGTGCATGCATTTTTCTCTCTCACTGAAGATTCAAGTTCTTAGAATGGTTAGATATAAATATTTGAGTTGAAAAACAGGGTGGTGTATTTGACATTGGAACATTTGTTCATGTAGCTCTTGGGAAGTCAGTCGGCACACCACGGGGATACACATCAAAGCAGAGGTCCCTGGAAGGTCCAGTCAACAGAGGCTTCCCGGTCACGCCTCCACTCCTCTGCTGGTTCTTAGTGCACAAGGTGGACTGTGTGTAACTGAGCTGCTGCAAGCTATGCCACCAGTGCTTTAAATACCTCCAGTTCACCCTCAGTGGAGAAGTTCTGCGGAGCTTCTAAATTAAGATCGATGAGGAAGAAAGGTATAGGGATATACTTCCAAAATCTAGCCAGTGAAACCCTCGTATGTCACAACAGAATATTGTTCAACTCACTTGCTTTGGACATGCCATCAGGAGGGATCAGTGGCTGGAGGAGGACAGCATGTTTGGTGAAGGAGAGGACCAATGAGGATGAGGAAGTCCGTCAGTGAGGTGGACTGTGGACTGGTACTAGTCACCGGTATGCGTGCAGACAAGCTTACTATCATGACTGCGCTGCTGGACCAGGCTGTGCTTTGTTCTGTTGAACATATGATTAGCTTGAATTGAAATAGACTTAACTTAATCTCAGTTACCATCTATCCATCCATCTGTACTCTATCTTTATCTTTCTTTCTCTCTTTCTCTCTTTCTTTCTCTCTTTCTCTCTCTCTTTCTCTCTTTCTTCCTTTCTTCCTTTCTTCCTTTCTTCCTTTCTTCCTTTCTTTCTTTCTTTCTTTCTTTCTTTCTTTCTTTCTTTCTTTCTTTCTTTCTTTCTTTCTTTCTT
>NW_006399830.1:10358632-10384517 GCF_000299155.1 Elephantulus edwardii | reverse complement strand
CTTTCTTTCTTTCTTTCTTTCTTTCTTTCTTTCTTTCTTTCTTTCTTTCTTTCTTTCTTTCTTTCTTTCTTTCTTTCTTTCTTTCTTTCTCTTTTTCTCTCTCTCTCTCCTCTCTCTCTCTCTCTCTCTTTCTTTCATCTACCCCATATGAAGTTGTTTCTTCTTTGACATTTTTAGCACACACATTAAAAGCAAAGCAACAGTCAAAGATCAATGCAGGACAAGTGTAGGTGTCTGCTTTTTCCTCACTTTGTGTCGTTATCTGTTTGTGACACTGCTCTGGCCAGGCACATGCTACAAACAAGGGTCTTCTCCTTCAGGAAAGCCATTTCTTTGAGGGCATCTTGAATGTGTATTGCTAAGAGTACCTGCTACTGTCTGATAAGGTATTATAATTTACAAAGTACTTCCAACATGTTATTATCTCTTTTTCTTAGTGCTATGAGGTTAAAGAAAATCACCAGGTTTATGTTGTTGTAGTCATAATAGCATTTTGGAGATAGAGGGGCCTCAAAGATCATTCAACAAGTATGTACTGAATGACTATAATTTGGTGGGTCCTGATGTTCTGGAACCTTCACTATTTACAAGACATACACATCCGATGAGTTAGGCAAAAAACCAAACATATCAAGAAACAATATAATTTTCACACAGTAATCAGTAAAATGAGAAAGAGGCATTGTGATTTGGGAGTTGCCTGAAATTAGTGGATCAATCAAGACCTCTCTATAGAACTGACTTGGGATCTAAGATAAAAAACGAGAGGAGGACAGAACCCTGGATTCTCTACTGTTTTACTGTATGTGTTGGGTCTCACTGAGTTGATACTTAACTCACACTGATGCCATGTAGCAGAGTAGAACTGCCACTGTAGGATTTTCCAAGTTGTAGTCTTTATGTCAACAGATGACAATAGGCCTTTCTCCTGCAGAGTCACTAGTTAGATTTGAACCACTAACCTTTCCCTTAGCAGCTCAGCCCTTAACTATCATACCACTAGGACACTGCCAGTGTTTCCAGTTCATTTGGGCATGTCATCAAGAGGGTCCTGTCCTTGGAAAATACAGCATGGGAAAGGTAGAGAGTTAGCAGAGGCAGAGAAGACTCTCACTGAGGTGGACTGACACAGTGACCACAACCGTGGCGTGAGCATGGTGGAGACGGGGCAGGAAAGGGCAGGGTCTCAGTCTGCTGTTCATAGATTCACTGTGAATCACAGTTGACACAACAGCACCTAACAACAACAATAATGCAGGAAAACGGCATTTAAGGAGGGCGTAACGGACTCTGTTAAATATTGCTCAGGTAGTTCAGTGGTAAGGAGGAGCACTGCCAAGCCACAGGTACGTGGTTTGAATTTACCAGCTTCTCCGTCAGAGAAAAAGGAGCGATCTCCTCTCCCGTGATTTGTTGTTATGTGCTGTTGAGAGCTTGCAACTCATAGTGACCCTTTGCATGATAGCTCTGAACCCTGCTCTATTCTGAGCCAACCTCACTATTTCTGACACACCTAACCTTGTTATCCCAGCTACTTTATCAGTCCATCTCATCTGAGTTCTTCCTCTTCCTGCACTGGTCCTCGACTCTTCCAAGCATGATATCCTTCTCCAAAGATTGGCCCCTTTTGATCAAAGTATGTGAGAAATCCTTGCCTCCCAGGAGAAGCTTGGTTTCACCCTCTCTTGGACAGACCTGTTAGTTCTCTTGGCAGCCCATGATATGTTCAAAACTCTTTTCCAGGACCACAACTCAAGGGCAACAATTCTGTCATTTTTGGTCATTGTCCAGCTCTCTGATGCATAACAAGTAATTGTGAAGATCACTGCCTGGATCAAGTGCACCTTTACCACCTCTTAAAATCTACTGGAGGGTCAACTATGGTTGACTTGACAGTACATAACAATAATATTGACTGAGAGAAAAAAAAATCCTTTGTGTTTAGTAAGTTGGAAGATGTGAGTGACCTTGATGAAGGTAGCATACGGGATTACAGTACTGAACACTTGACGGAGAGGGTGTTACAAAAAGATGTGATGAGAAAAATTAGGCACTGGGAGTACTCTTTCCTGCAGAGCCTCCAGTGTTTTCGTGTAGGAGGAACATTGAGGAGTGAGGTCATTTGGTCAGATTTCAGTAGAGCAGAAAAAGCTCATGATGGGTGTCTCCTCTTAGAACTCTAATTAGCCTCACAAGCTGGTGTGAAGAACTCACAAGGAGATGAGTTCACACCCCTCCCCACACACACCTACCCCCCCACCCCCACCCCCCAAGAACTGTGAGCTGGAATAATGAAAACTATGGAGAGGCTTTCAGGATCTAGCAACAATGAAAAGACAGCTTCACCCCTGGGGCTGGGGGAGGGGGGCGGGGCAAAAGAAGAGAGGACAATGGAGGTGGTCTGATTCCTGCAGGAGTTACCTCCCATGATGAAGGGACCATTTATAGGATTGCTTTTAGAAGACTTAAGCATGCCATCAACAGGTGTTAGGCTATCTTCTCACACCCATGAGACAAGTTCTGGAAGGTTAAGCAGGAATTAGTGATTTGGAATCAAAACTCAAGCGGAGCCTCTTGCATCCCTTGGTCTCCATCCTTCAGCTGCTGACATGCCTTGCGGAGGTGATGAGCACAAGGACCCAGGATTACATCTACTGGGGCCTGGTTTGGAGCTGGTCAAGGTCATGTTCTTAGTTTCTATCAAGTTGGCTCCAACTTATGAGCATCCATGAGTGACAGGATGAAACATCACCCAGTGCTCTGCCATCGTCTTAGTCACTGGCAGCAGTCACTGGGTATTTTCAACGACTTCCAGCCTAGGGGCCCTCCTTCCAGCACAGCATTGAATTTTCTTATGATCCCCAGAGTTTTCTCCAGCTCGTTTTTTGAAAGTTTATCACCAAGCTTACCTTCCAAGTCCCTCTTAATGTGGAAGAGAAGCTCCACTGAAATGTGTTCATTTTGTGGGAACCCTCCTGATAGTTGAAATGTCAAGGAGACGGCCCCCAGCCTCACAGCAACACACAAGTCATCAGGGTGAGGCAAACTGATAGAAGGGTGGTGGTAGTCAAGGAGGTGTGTCATGTAACCTTGAACCTGGCTCCCTCAGAGAAAATGAACCCGAGAGGAAGGAGACAAGGGTGGTGATGACTGAATTTACCTGAGTGGGTGTGGAAGGAGGGTGGGGCCACTCACTTGCCTCTGTGATATTTTAAAGTCTGTCATTCTGCCTGGATGCACGTATGGCCCAGCCGGGACCATCGAACTTGTTCTCAGACTTAGGGCTGAATATGATTTCTCTACTCAAATTTGCATAATAGTTAAATTTTTTTTTTTAAAAAAGAGGCTTAATCTTGATGATTGTATCTGATGTCCCCTGAAACTGAAGAGCAGATGATGGACTTGCCACCTTCTCTCCCATGGATCGTAACGATCTCCCCAGCCACTCAGTGAATATACAGGAGCAGCTATCCTGTGCTTGATGCTACTTTACATGCTGTGGAGACAAAGCGTGTGGGGGTGAAAAAAGGCAAAAGATCACAATATAAGAACTTCTCCAAAATGGTAAAAACAAAACAACCACCTAACCTGAATATTCTGTTGTGTTGTGCAACGGTGTCTCTCTGGAGACTAAGGTGCGCCTGATACAGGCCATGGTCTTTGCAATCGCTTGTTATGCATCAGAGAGTTGGACAATGACTAGGGAGGACAGAAGGAGAGTGGATGCTTTTGAGCTGTGGTGCTGGAGAAGGGTACTGAATGTACCATGGACTGCCAGGAAAACAAACAGATTCATCTTGGAGAGGATTAAACCAGGCTACTCCTTGGAGGCAAGGATTCTGGGGCTTCGTCTGACATACTTTGGACACGTTGCCAGGAGGGACGGGTCCTTGGAGAGGGACATCATGCTTGGGAGGGTGGAGGGACAGCGCAGGAGGGGAAGACCCTCTATGAGATGGATTGATTCTGTGACTGGGGCAATTGGGATGGGTGTGTCAGAAGCGGTGCGTTTGGCGCAGGATAGAGCAGGGTTTAGGGCTGTTGTGCATAGGGTTGCTATGAGTCGAAAACGACTCGACAGCACATAACAACAACAACAACAACCTGAATATACGTTGCATGTTCAGCTGCTGGCTGAAATGCTGGTAGGTGGGATCCATTGACCGTTCTTGGGAGAAAGAGAAGCAGTCTCTTTCATGATGGTTTCTAGGCCCAGAAACACGATGGAGAGTTGGTCACGAGCCAAAATGGCCTTGATGGCAGTGGGTTTGGGTTCTGGCGTAAGACATGCTTTCAATTCAAGCATGCACATTAATCGAAAGCTAAGAGGCTTTTGTCGTAGTCCAAGCTCAAAGAGAAGAGATGGCTCACCTCAAATGTCCAGAGGACACCAGTGAAGCAGTCGTCTTTGAAGAGATACCCAATGGTCTGCATCTCCTGGTGGTCTCACTTCTTGGGGAGCCCCTCTCACATTGAACTGAGCTGGCCAGTGGCTTGCCGTAATCAGTAGGAGGTGGTAGAAGTAACGGTCTGTATCTGAGCCCAGATGCCTCACATTTCTGCAATTCTGGGGAGTCCAAACTGCCATACGAGGAGCCCTGGTGGGTCCACGATTAAACAGCCTCATGCTAACCAAAAGGTCAACAGTTCGAACTCATCAGCCACTCTGTAGAGGAAAGAGGAAGTATTTGGCTTCATTAATGTCATGGCCTTGGCAACCCGAGGGGACACTTCTACTCTGTCCTCTAGGACCCCAAGTTTTGGAGTGTTTATAGTCAAAGACAACCGATATAGAAATGTCAACAGTGACCACCAAACAGTTAACTTTATTGGTGTTGCTAATAATTTGCACGAGCAAGTGCCTCATACAGACACCTGGGCACCTCGTATCTCTGAGAGGAGAACAGATCTGTAAAGCTTTTACTGGGCACTTTTTCCAAATCTGTGATTCCAGAATGACTATAAACATTATTTGCCCCTTATACATTGTTTAAAAACCTGGCTCTATCTACATGATTTATGGGCAAACTTCCTTTTTCATCTTGTATACCATATTTCCTGCCTTATGCTTGGTGTTCATTAAACAGATGCTCTGTTCTATATAAAGGGTGAAATGAACTAGGCTTAAAATTGGTTTAAAAGAGCTTTATTATGTTTTGATTTATTTTGAAACCATGGACACTTAGGAAGAATTCTGTGCTGTTTACAGTCCCAGAAACACAACGGATGGTCAGCTTTGAGTCAGTCTGTTCCTACTTAATGCCAGTGAATGAGTCACTAATATCACGGATATAAACTATACATAAACTTTCTTTTATTCTGTTTACTAGTATTTTGATAAATTTTTTTCTTGGAATAATTTTAAAGAACAAAGTTTTAAATTTTATCATCTTTGGAGCTTGTTCATGAAGCCTAAGCAGACTAGGATGTTAAGCTCTTTGCTTTTTTAGAATTTTATAGATTTAGCGTTTACATTCAGGTGTAGGATCCATCTTGAGCTAGCATGCTTGTTTTATCATAGTGACACGTAAAGGGTGCGGTCCAGTGTTTTATTACATATCAATATAATTTGGATTTTTTTTTAAATTTTTGTGTGCATGTACCGTCAAATCAGATCTGACTGGTACAGGAGGAGATTGTCCCTCCTTCCCTGGCAGAGCATCTGGTGGATTCAAACCGTGCACCTCTGGGATTGTAGTTGCAGCTCCTTGCCACTAAGCCACCAGAGCTCCCCATAATTTGGATTTTAAAAAATATTTTTTAATTTATTTTGTGTGTGTGTACCATCAAATCAGATCTGACTGGTACAGGAGGAGATTGTCCCTCCTTCTTCTCCAGCAGAGCATCTGGTGGATTTGAACTGTGCACCTCTGGTATTGCAGTGCAGCTTCTTGCCACTACTAGGCCACCAGAGCTCCCCTACCAATATCATTTGTTAGAAAGAATAATCAGTGTTGAATTGCCTTGTCTGCTTCGTTTCTTTTTCATTCTTTGTGTAATTAAACTTGTTATAGTTTGTTGTTGTTGTTATGTGCCGTTGGGTCGCCTGCAACTCATAGCAACCCTATGTACAACAGCCCTAAACTCCGCTCTGTCCTGTGCCAATCTCATTGCCTCTGACACACCCATCCTGATTACCCCAGTCACTGAATCAATCCACCTCAGAGGGTCTTCCCCTCCTGCGCTGTCCCTCCACTCTACCCAGCATGATGTCCCTCTCCAAAGACCTCTCTCTCCTTACAACATGTCCAAAGTATGTCAGACGAAGCCCCAGAATCCTTGCCTCCAAGGAGCAGCCTGGTTTAATCCTCTCAAGGATGAATCTGTTTGTTTTCTTGGCAGTCCATGGTACATCCAATACTCTTCTCCAGCACCACAGCTCAAAGGCGTCAATTCTCCTTCTGTCCTCCCTAGTCATTGTCCAACTCTCTGATGCATAACAAGTGATTGCAAAAACCATGGCCTGTATCAGGCGCACCTTAGTCTCCAGAGAGACACTGTTGCTCTTGAGTATTTTGGAGAGGTCCCTAACTGCAGAGCTTTCTTAAATGTTGCAGACCTGTGTATAAGCTGGACTATTGATGGGAGCTCTGGTGACCTAGTGGTTAGAAACTGTTCTGTAATCCCAAAGGCACGTGCTTGGAATCCACCAGCTGCTCCATGGGAGAAGGATGGACAATCTCTCCCTACGCGATTTACTGCATCTGAAAACCTGCTGGAGAGTTAATTGTGGGTGGGTTCCGACTCGACAGTGTACGATAACAACAATAATTGAGTCAGTAAGGATTCTTGACAATGTAACAATCAGCTGCTTACCTAAACATCAGTGGTTTGAACCCACTAACTGCACCCTGGAAGAAAAAAAACAACACAGATAATCTGTTCCTACAAAAATTATAGCCTAGAAAACACCTACCAGGCAGTTCTGATTTCTCACATAGGGTCACTGTGAGTTAGAACATTCTTGGTAGCAGCAGTCAAGAAATCAGAAGATGTGTAGCTTAGGGAAAATCAGCCATCAACGACTTCTCCAGTGTGCTAAAGAGCAAAGATGCCAGTTTAAGGACTAAGGTGCACCTGACCAAAGCCATAGTCTTTTCATTTGCTTCCTATGCACCTGAAAGTTGGGCAGTGAATAAGGATGACAGAAGAAGAATGGGTGTCTTTGAATTGTGATGCTAGAGAAGAGTACTGAACATCCCATGGACTGCTAAAAGAACAGAAAAGTCTGTCTTGGAAGAAGTACACTCAGAGTGCTTGTTAGAGGAGGTAAGGATGATGGAACTTCATCTCGTATACTTTGGGCATGTTGGTAGGAGGGGCTGGTTCATGGAAAAAGACATCACGCTCGGGAAGGTGATGCACCAGAGAAAGAGAAGAAGACCCTCAATGAGCTCGTTTAGCATAGTGACTGCAACAACGGGCTGGGACGTCTCAGAGATTGAGAGGACGGGACAGCATCAGTTCAGATCTATTGTTCGCAGGGTGGCTATGCGTCGTAGTCAACCCAGTGGCACCTCACAGCAGCAACAGCGTACGTTAGAATCGGCTTATCAGCACACAACCGATCCAGCACCCTGTCTAAGTGTTTTCCTTGGTGCACTTTGTGTTATTTTCCATTTCAGTTGATGGAAACATGGACTGTTTCCAGTCTCGGCGAGTTACAAAGATTCTTCCATCTGTTTCTTTTGTGCTGTACTTTTTCCAGGCTTAGACATTTTCCTACACATTTATGCTGACCAATTCCTGGCTGAAGACTCAAGGGAACCCTGTGTCATTCTTGCCTTCTCTTTCCCTCTGTCTCTGTAGCTCTCTCCTTTCCAGTTCTCTGCAAGTATCATTTTTGCCTCATTAGTCTTCCAGCCATTACCTAAAGTCACAGAGTGCGTACAACCCCAATTTTGTTCCCTCCCCAGGTAGGAGGTGATCTGGGACACTCAGAGAGAGTCCTGTTTGTTGTTGCGTCTGTTACAAGGATCAGTCATTATTTGGTACTTTATCTCTGTCTCTATCTCCATCTCCATCTCTCTGTAGCTCATCTATATCGATGTTGTCCTGTGCGGTCAAGTTGGAACTAATGCATAGCTGACCCTCCAGTGGGTTTTAAGAAGTAAATGACCCTCCAGTGGGTTTTAAGAAGTAAATTGCACAGGAAGAGATTACTCATCTGTTCGCTGTGGAGCAACTGGTGGATTTGAACCGTAGGCCTTTGGGATTGCAGTGCAGCTGCTCACCACTAGGCCATCCAGTATGCATACAATGCAGAGTTACAAACTGATCTCCATATAACTTGAGCTGAAACATTTGAGGTGCATGATAATGACTTGCAAAACAAGCAGTACCACTTTGTGACTCGTATCAAAACATTAGATTTTTAAGGCTATAAATCTTAATGGGAGTAGATGGGTTCATTTGGATTAAAGTGGTGGATTCAAACTGCTAATCTTTTCATTAGCAACCCGACATATAACATTTGTGGTTGTGTAGTTATATTTTTTTACATTTGAGTGAATCTATTAATTTTTTTTTACTTTTTTTCCCCTTCCTGTGTACTGTTGAGTCGAATCTGACTAGCACAGGAGGAGATTGCCTTTCCTTCTCCAGCGGAGCATCTGGTGGATTTGAACTGCACACCTTTGGGATTGCAGTGCAGCTTCTTGCCACTGAATCCATTGTTGTTGTTGTTATATGTGTTGAATTGCCTGCAACTTATAGCGGCCCTATGTCCAACAGCCCTAAACCCTGCTCTATCCTGTGCCAACTTCACTGTCTCTGACACACCTGCCCCCATCCATCTCATTAATCTACATTCATCCATCACTGAATCCAACCATCTCATTGAGGGTCTTTCTCTTCTGCACTGTCCCTCCATTCTCCCGAGCATGATGTCCCTCTCCAAGGACTGATCCCTCCTTGTAACATGCCCAAAGTATGTCAGATGGAGCTTCAGAATCCTTGCCTCCGAGGAGCAGACTGGTTTAACCCTCTCCAGGATGAACCTATTTGTTCTCTTAGCAGTCCTTTCCCAACACCAAAGCTCAAAGGCATCAATTCTCCTATTATCCCTAGTCATTGTCCAGCTCTCTGACGCATAGCAAGTGATTGCAAAGAACAGGGCCTGTATCAGGCACACCTTAGTCTCCAGAATGACATCTTTGCTGTTCAGTCCTTTGGAGAGGTCTCTGACAGCAGACTTTAATTGAGGTATTTTCTAATATTTGCATACTCCTTTGGCAATATTAGGCAGCTTCTAGAATTTTTAACTTTTAGTCACCAAGACTTTTTAATTTGTGAAAAATTATTCTTTAACAAGAAAATTTAACATGGCCTATGCAGCACTGTAAATAATGAAAACAATGAGAAAGATTTTAAAAATAGGGAATAGTCTCAGTTTAGGAATTTAACATGATTATTGAAAATCTGAGTTGAGGGTCAGTTTTTTCAAAGATATGGTGCCTTTTACGTAGTAGTGAGGATATCAGGAGCCATGTAATTTTGAAGCACTATTTCTTTTTTCATAGTCATTTCAGTATTCATGTCTTAATTTCACGGGCAGAGTCATTTAAATCATTCTGACTCTATTTAGTCCAAACTCTGGCATGTGTTATGACATCTCCTAATCCACAAGATATTCTGCAGTTAATATCATATTATAGTTACTTAAATGACTGATTTTTAGATTAAAAGAAGGGGGGAAATTTCAGTTCCCTTTTTCTAGGAAGTAGAACACTGAACTTCAGAATCATGTTCAGGAAAACCTCGTCAATCTCTAGTTCATTCTGTTTTGTGTAGTTAGTTTTGCTGTTGTCGTTTGTTGCTATGTTCTGTCTTGTTGGATCTAACTCATAGCTGATCCTCCAGCTGGTTTTCAGAGGTAGGAAATCACAGGAAGAGATGGCCTATCTTTCTCCCACTAAGCACTTCACAGATTTTTGAATCACAAACCTTTGGGTTAGCAGCATAACCCTTTACCACTAAGTCACTGTTGTTACGAGCCATCGAGTGAGGTCACATGGTGTTTTAGGTGCTTGAGTGACCTCATAAGACAGTGGACTAGAGTAAGAACTGCCTACCAGACTTTGAACTCCTCATGACACTGGCCCAGACTCCAGCCCAAGGCATGCCCAGATGTACCAGGAAGCCACAGAGAGTTCAAACTTTGGTGGGCTGTTCCTATTCTGGCCCAGTGTTCTTTGAAATCATTCATAAGCCTACAACACTAATTAGGTTGCCTGGGGCGGGGGAGGTGGAGGTGAGTAAAGGGGGTAGCCTTTACCGCAGGTATCAGACCTGATGCCACCTGCTTCCTGGTTCAGATGACTCTGAGTTTCTGCCTCCTCATCTCCTTGGTTCTAATCTAACACCTGGGGATGCTTCAGAAGAAAACAGGGTGATCAGCTTCAAGACTCTCATTGCTGTCAAAGTGGAACCAACCCATAGCTGGTCCTCCATTGGGTTTCGGAGGCTGTAAACTGTACCAAGTTAGGACCAAGATAAATATGTTTGGCTCCGTTCTATCCTCCAATATCTAAAATCTTAGATACTGTGGCCACATGACTTCAAGAAGCAAGCTGAGTGCAGGGTCTTACCTCAGGAATGCTGCAGATAACAGAACAATTAGTTGGAGCAATTAAAGGACAAAAAGAAACTATTATGCAGCCATTTAGTTTAGTCATTCAAAGCCAAAAAGGCTTAAGATAATGCCATCACCCTTGCAGTGAATGGGAGACAGGAGACGTTGAGAATGTTTTCAAATCCTTTCACAGCAAACTCTGTATGAATCTCAGAACTCTGTGTGATGAAAATTACCCCTCAGGAAATGTTAGTCCCGTCATTCTCTATTTCTGTGTAACAGACTCCAGGATGCTTCTCTCCATTGTGGACTCCCATTGAGAGTCTACCACCAACTGGGTCCAGCAGCTGTTCCTCAGAGAACAAAGTCAAGATAAAAAGGTGCAAAGACAAAAGAGACTGTTGGGAAAAGCTCACACCCTGAAGGACAGAAGGAGGAAGGGTGGCTTTGAGAACTGGAAAGCTCTCAGAGCAAACAGTTGACTTTTGTTTATGACGCGTGCACTTTTGTCTGAAGTCTGGCTGTTCCCTTCTAAGCCTTTCCCACTGAGGGTCTTAGGTGGTGAGTCTCCAGTGTCCTCCCTGCCTTGATAGAAGCTGAGAGAGTAGCTCTTGTCTGCCAGCTCGGGGAGCCAGGGCAAAATTCATGACTCTCAGAGAAAAGGGCACGTCCCTTGCTTGTTCTGTTCCTGTGACAAATGACTCAACTCAGTGCCATCAAGTTGGAGCTGACTGATAGTTAACCCTCCTTTGAGTTTCCAAGGCTGTGAATTGAATGGGAAGAGATTGCCTGTCTTCACCCTCAGAGCTGCTGTTGGATGTGAACCCCCAGAGAGGCTCAGCCTTTGCATCTCCTGGATCACCGAGGCTCGCTCACCTACCTGTCTGTGCTTCTCTCCACCTCTCATGTGGCGACTCCAGACTCACTCCTCACGGAGGGAAGAAGCAGGATTCACTTGACTGACTGTTAAGTTTTGAAGGAGGACTTGGGGTGATTGAGTCCTGGAGTCCCTGTGTGGCATAAATGGTGAAGTGCTTGCATATTAACAAAAATGCTGGACCAGAGGTGCCTTGGAAGAAAGACCTGGAAATCTAGTTCTGAAAATTCAGCATTTAAAAAAAATCACCAAAATACAAAATTCTATGCAGTAAAAGTTAATCTCTCTCTCTCTCTCTCTCTCTCTCTCTCTCTCTCTCTCTCTCTCGTAGCCTAGTGGTAAAGAGCTGCACTGCCAACTCAAAGGCATGCAGTTCAAATCCACTAGCTGCTCCATGGGAGAAAAATGGGCCTCTTGTCTTATGCAGTTCACTTCCTCTGAAAACCCCCTGGAAGGTCAGTTATGAGTCAGTTCTAACTTGATGGTGCATAACAACAGCAAAATCTCTCTCTATATGTAAGATGTATAGGCTTCTAAAACACCCAATATTATAATTGATGGGACTGATACATTTGAAAAAATGAATCAGAGTGAAACTGGGGACCAAAATAACATCTAGAAAAGGGAATAAGTATTTCGGTGTGGCTAGAATTGAAAGGATGAAATTGGGATCAACTCAAGTGGCTCCTGGGTTGGTTCTTGGTTTGGGGTGAGTCCTTCCCTCCCTCTCTTTCAGAGCTCAATGCTTGCAGGCCCTGCATGTGGCCTCTTTCTGGGGGTGCTGTGGGCGGGAGAACGAGGGCTGCTCTCACCCAGTTGCCCCTCATTGGCTGAGTGAGTCACGTCCAAGGATGAAGCTGCAGCAATGCCAGTTGGCCCTGCATCTAAAACCCGCTTATCCTAACAATTTTATCAGTAACAGAGAAAAATATTTTGATCTCTAGCTGCCTAATTCTTGAGTTTTGATCTCAACTGGCTGCACAATCTGGAAAGGAAAAAAAGTTATTTATAGGCTTAGAGGCTTTGAAATCTCTTAGCAGACAGCTGCCGTGGTTCAGCCAGAAAGGAGTTCTGCAGACAGTTCGAATCCATTGGCTGCATCCTGGAAGAAAGGTGGGCAGTCTCCTCCCGTGCAGTTCAGTCCTGGGGCTCCTGCTAGCAGGCTTAGTTTTGTTGGTTGTATTCTGTTGTTGTTTATTCCCCACCCCCCACTTAAGTGGTGATGCTGGAGGCAATGTCACTGGTATTTAAAGCTGCCCATGGTTGGTAGCTCTCAGCAGAACTTCCAGAACGAGTCCATAGAATTTGCAGTACTACGCGCTTTCCTTGCAGGAGCACTTTCAAACAAAAGTGATAACATTCAAATATTACATACAGCCTTCTTAGGGTTATTAGTACCTCCACCGAGCCTCTCTATGCCGTGTCTCTCATTCCTGTCACTTCAGCTTCGCTGCTTCACAAGGGCCTCCTGGCAGCTCTGCTTGCTGGCGTGGCATTCCTGGGGACACAGCTACCTCAGTCAGTACGCGAGAACGTGACCTCCGTGAGTCCACTCTTGCCCCAAGTGCCGCTGGCAGTAATGACTGCGTGGAAATGAGACTCGGGGCACCCAATTATTGTCTCGGATTTTTCTTTCCCCCGGAAAGGAACTCGTGGCTTCGTGGATGCAGAGATATGTCTAGCTGTAATGAAAAAACGAACACCTTATCATGAACAAATGTGTCAATTGATTCCTCCTCTTGCAAATGCTCAGGTGAGCGGGCTGGTGCACTGGCATGCTCTGAATTTGAAGATAAGAGAGGGAGTCCACACACATCGTGTATAGAGCCACCAGGTCATTTAATCAAAGAAACCCAACCGGTCGCTGTTGAATTCATTCCGACCCGTGGCGACCCCCGTGCGTTGCAGCGTAGAGCTTGGCTGTAGTTTGCGTGGAAGCAGATTTCCAGTGCTTGCTTTCGTGGTGCTTCTGGGTGTGTTCAAAAGACCTCGACTACTTTAAGGCCCTAGTTGAGTGGAAGTATTTTTTTTTAAATTAAATTTTATTAATTTTAATGAACATTTACAGAGATTTTGGGTTTCCATTCATTCGTTCTTGCACTATTTTCTCCACCCTCCTCCCCCCAGTTTTTTCCTCTTTTCCCGCCCTTGAAAGTCTGTTTTAATTGTCCAATTGCCACAGTGCTTGTCAAAGCCAGTTCTGATTAATCTCCTTTGTCAGTGTGTCCTTTGCCATTCCCTATCACTCTTCCCTGAGAGAGACTTCACCCTGATTCATAAGGAAAAGGGGACAGCGTATTCGCTTAGCTACTTCCTGCTGAAAAGGGACGCTGTAGGTTTCAGGGGGAAGATCTTCTCTCACTACTCTAAGGGGCCCCTTTGGCAGTAGGAAACACGTAGATGCCCACTGGCCTTAGTAATGTCATGACAGCCAGCAAACTAACCAGTCAACAAAGGCAAACCCACTGATGTCTCGTCTCTTCTGACACATGGCGACCCTCCGGACGGTGTTTGAAACGGTAAATCTTTATAGAAGAGATTGCATCTCTTTCACCTTTGGAGTAGCTGGTGGATTCAAACGACCAGCCATTCAGTTAACAGCCTCATGAGTTACAAAACGCGCCCCCAGTAATTCCTCATCATTTAATAATTCAGTCTCAAACTCTCTGCTCTCGAGCAGATTCCCACTCGGAGTGACGCTCCAGCAGATTGCTGTAAAATCACAAAGGAGGAAACAGCCCAGAGCTGCTGGTGGACATGCAGCCTTCAAGTTAGCAGTGCAACTGGTTATGTCCACATTATCTTAAAAAAAAAACACAAAAAAAACCCTACCCCAAACCCCAAAATAAACACAAGAACGCTTTCCCCCTTTTTGAGTTGATGTAGAGATGCAAAGGCTTGAGTTTGTATTCTACGCGGTCCCATTATTTAACAGTAGAACTTCAGCTGGTTCACTCCGGTTCCACCCCTCAGCTGTGCACTCACCTTCCACCCCAGGTATACCAAATCAGAATGAACATCTTAATAAGGTCTATAAGAATCCCACTCACTGAGGAGGAGGGCCGGAAGCATTTGCTGTAGTGGGTCAAGGTCTATAGTCTGTAACATGGACTGAGGCCTGATATCAAGAAAACAAAGATTCTCACCACTGGGCCAACTGGCAGCATCATGACAGATGGAGAAGAGATTGAGATTGTTAACAATTTCAGCTTGCTTGGTTCCACGATCAATATGCTTGGCACGAGCAGTCAGGAGATCAAAAGATGAATTGAATTAGGAAAAGCTACTGTCAGGGACCTCTCTGGAGTGCTGAAGAGCAGCGATGTCAGTCTAGAGATTAAGGTGCACCTGATCCAGACCCTAGTCTTCACTCTTACCTGTTATGCGTCAGAGAGCTGGACAGTGACCAAAGAGGATAGAAAAAGATTTGATGTCTTTGAGTTGTGGTGTTGGAGAAGGCTGTTGAACATGGACTGCCAAGAGAACAAACAGGTCTGTCCTAGAGAGATTGAAACCAGTTTGCTCCTCAGAGGCAAGGGTTTTGAAGCTTTGTCTCAAACTTTAGGCCTGTTGCCAGGAGAGACTAGTCTTTCAAGAGAGACATCATGCTTGGAATGGTTGAGGTCCAGAGTAGGACAGAAAGGAACTTGATGAAATGGTTTGACACAGTGACTGTGGCAAAGGTGGAAGGTGTGTTAGAGGAAGTGAGGTTGGCTCAGGATAGGGCAAGGTTCAGAGTCATTGTTCAGGGTCATTATGAGGCAAAGTTAGTTTGCTGGCACGTAACAGCATAACAACTACAACATTAGAAGAAGACTCATCAACAACCTACATCATGCAGATGATACAACCTTGCTGGCTGAAAGAGGGAAGACCTCATACCTTCGATATGTATTACATCTCAACATCAAGAAAACAAAAATCCTCACTATGGGGCCAATAGGCAATAACATCATATATGGAGAAATGATTGACGTTGTCAACATTTTCGTTTTACTTGGATCTACCATGCACATCTTGGGTACCAGCAGTCATGAAAGCAAAAGATGAATTGCATTAGGGAAGTCTGCTGTCCAAGATCTCAACAAGGTGCTGAAGAGCTATGATGTCAATTTAAAGACTAAGGTGTGCCTGATTCAGACCATCTTCTTTTTAATCACTTGTTACACATCGGAGAGCTGGACAATGAGTAAAGATGGTGGGAGAAGAATCTATACCTTAGAGTTGTGGTGTTGGAGAAAAGTGCAGAAGATCTATGGACAGACAAAAGAACAAACAAATACTCTTGGAGAAAGTGCAGCCAGGATGCTCCTTAGAGGAAATTCATCTCTGTCTGGATTATGCCACCAGAGCCCCCTAAAATTATAACCTTCCTTAAAATGAATCAAGAAGAATGCGGGCTGTGCTTGTAGCTTTGGGTTAGATGGAGTCTCTGAAGGATGTAAGCAAATGAGCCTGCTTGACTGCTATCCAAAAGGTGGGAACTTCACATCCATCCAGAGGCACCTTGGAAGAAAGGCCTGGTGATCCACTTCTGGAAAATCCATCGTGGAAAGCCTTGTGGGACCTCTAACATGTGTGGGACCAATGTCAAAACCACCTTGACAGCAAGTGGTCGGTGTTTGAAATGCTCCCAACGGCTGGTGGAAGGTCATGCAAACCCAGCAGCATACAGGGTGGCCCTGTTGTTAGACTCCACAGAGTCAACTCCAATTTATAGTGACCTAAATATAACAGATCAAAACCCTGCCCAGTCCTGCAATATCCTCCAAATTTCATAGAGACAAAGTATTGTTGCTGTCACTGTGTTAACTCATCTTGTTGAGGGTCTTTTTCTATTTCTCTGAAATTCTACTTTTGTGAGTATAACGTCTTTTTTCAAAGGCTCCTCCAGATAAAATGCCCAAATTATGCAAGTCAAAATATAGGCGCTTTAAAAATAGTGAGACAGGTGGGGCTTCCAAGACTATGGCCCTATTTATTTTTGTGTTGTGTACCGTTGAGTCTGAACAGACCCATAGCTGACCCTCCAGCAGATTTTCAGAGGCAGTTAATTGCACAGGAGAAAATAGTACATCCTTCTCCTATGGAGAAGCTGGTGGATTCGAACCACGTACCTACGGGATTGTAGCACAGCTTCTTGCCACTAGTCACCCTTTTGAGTCTTGAACTGAACTTAACTCTGAGGCACAACTTGCAGCCAAACAACAGACCGATCTTCAAGATGAATAATAACACCAGGGACGCCTCAGCCCTCAGTGTTTGTCCTACGATGAAATTCAAAAGGTAGGAAGGGAGAGGATGGACAGACGGACAGAAAGAACCACAGAGACATAGTGGGAAAAGCAATGACAATATGGGAATTGTAACCAATGTCAGAAAACAAAATATATATGGTGATAGAATGGCACACCAATCTGCTCTGAATTTTTGCTCGTTGTGATAAAAAAGTTCAAAATAAAAACGTGGAGACCTAGACCCCCACATCCAGAGATTGGTTTGCTGTGGGTGTGTGTCCTGGACATCTTCAGTCTTTAAGGCCCTCAGACAATTCCAGGATACAGCACAGCCTGAGAACCACTGCTCCCGTCTCCTTATTTACATGGGAAATAATGGTTTGCCAGGAGGATGACCCTTAGTGCTTCTCTAACTCTAAGAGAAGCTGTGCTATTCTTTTCCCCACCAGATAATTAGAGCTAGTACAGAGAGGTCATGGTTGGCAAATTAATTATCACAAGGTTGGTGAGTAAATTGACCTCTTACGGTAAACACAGTTCACAGCGTTGAGAGGACAATTATCTCAACAAATGCAGTTTCCTACAATAAACGTGTCCCGTCTCATAAAGGTTAGAAGTCAAAAGTCCTTGGAAATATTAAAACAAACCTTTTCATGTAAAAGAAAGCTCAGCCTTTTCCAGCAGCAGATTTGAATTTTCACCTTTCATGAGAACAATACAAAGAAGGAAAAATTTAAGTTACCATTTCCAGTCATTGTTATGTAGATGTGTAAGATGTTTCACTAATAATATCCTTAATAAATTAATAGTGATTTATGGACTAGTAATAAGCTATACAGATATAATAAGCTATTAACATAATTGGCAGGTATTTGAATGTTAACATTTTTTCTTTGAAAATGTACCAGCAACATCACTCAATTATTGCCACTGAGTTCAAACCATCTCACAGCTGACCATCCTGTGGGTTTTCCGAGGCTGTAAATTACAAAGGAGATTCTCCAAACTTCTCTTGAGGAGCAGCTGGTAGATTCGAACTGAGTACTTTGGGCTGGCAGCCCAACTCCTTGTCATTAAACTACCAGACTGCACTGCAATGTGCTATTGTTGTTATGTGCTGTCGAGTTGCCTGCCACTCACAGCGACCCTATGTACAATTGCTCTGAACCCTGCTCTATCCTGAGCCAATCTCACTGTCTCTGATACACCTTGCCCCATTACCCCAGTTACTGTATCAATCTATTGTCTCAAAGTCTTTCCTGTGTTGTCCCTCCACATTTCCAAGCATGATGTCCTTCTCCAGCGACTGGTCCCTTCTGGCAACATGCCCAAAGTATGTGAGCTGGAGCTTCAAAATCCTTGCCTCCAATAGTCAACCTGGTTTCACTCTTTCTGGGACAGATCTGTTTGTTCTCTTAGCCGTCCATGGCATGTTCAATACTCTTCTCCAGCACAGCAGCTCAAAGGCATCAATTCTTCTTTTCTCATCCTTAGTCAATGTCCAGCTCTGTTACATAGCAAGTAATTTGGAAAGCCATGACCTGGATTAGGAGCTCCTTATTCTCTAGACTGACATTGTTTCTCTTTAGCGCTCTGAAGAGGTCACTGGTTTTCCCAGTGCAATTTGTCTTGGCTTAGTGATAAGGAACTGAACTGCCAATCCAAAGGCACACAGTTCAAACCCACTAATGCTTTGTGGGAAAAGATGGGCAATCTCCTCTCCACAATATAGCAGTACTTCTTTTATACAGGGAGTTATACTGCTAACCCAAAGGTTAGCCTCTTTGGCAGTTTGAATCCACCAGAGAGATATGAATAATCTCTTCCCATGTCATTTACAGACATGAAAGTCTGTTGGAGGGTCAGTTATGTATTGGTTCCAACTCAATAGCAACCAGAGAGTGAGCTGTTCCTCATACTTTAAGGACCCGAGATTGTAACAGGTGCCTTCGTACAAGGGCATTGAAGAAGAGCCTTGGAGGTCTCCTGACTGCCAAAAGAACAAGCAAGACTGTCTCGGACGGAGAGCAGCCAGGGTGCTCCTTGGAGGCAAAGATGGGGAAACTTCATCTCAATACGTTGGGCATGTTGTCAGGAAGCCCTAGGCCTTGGAAAAAGACTTCATGCTGGGAAAAGCATACGATTTGCCAAAAAGAGTTAGACCTTCAACAAAACAGACCGACATAGTGACTGTGCAGTGGGCTTGTGCGTGACAGAGATCACAAGGAGGCAAGGTTTCCACCTACTGGGTCCCACAGTCATGATGATGAGTCATAGTGAGCTGAAGGGCCCATTAAACAACAACAACAACAACAAGAACCTTAGGATTCAGTGAATTAAGTGTTGGGCTGTTCACCAAAACAGCAGCTGTTTGAACTCACTGTGACTCTTTGAGAGAAAGAGAAGGCAGTCTGTTACCACACAATTGTGGTTAGGTGCCATGCAGGTGGCACCAACTCAAAGAGACCTTGTGTCCAACAACGTGAAACTTTACATGCTTCTGTACCATCTGCACGATCCCTGCTGTGGCAGAGCCCATTGCGGCAGTCACTGTGGCAGTCCATATCATCGAGGGTCTGCTTCTCTTTCTCTGAACTTCTGCTTTTCTAGACACGATGTCCTTCCCCAGGGACCTGGCCCTCTTAACACCAGACTCAAAGTCTGTGAGATGAAGTCTCACCAGCTTTGATCTCGTTCTCTTGCTTCTAAGGAGCACTCTAGCTGGACCTCCTCTACGACAGATGTGTTTGTTCTTGTGGTCGTCAGTGATCTCTTCAGTCCTCTTCATTAGCATGGCATTTAAATATTCATGTAAATAAGTAGAACACTAATTACCAGTAGGAAGGCAAATCACAAAATTTGTATAGTCTCCTGATTTTCTTTACAGTAGTCTTGGGAAGAGGAAATGGGAGATGGATGTTGAAATTGCCTTGACAATAGATCTTTTTTGAGCGTACTCCTAGTGCAATGAGCATTTGCATCAAGTTCATAAGTGGTGCTATTGTTGGACAGTGCTTCAGAGTGGACCGTGACTGTGTGAGGTACCAGTGCGCATCGGATTGAAACATGCTTCATACTGCATCATTCCCGTGATCCCCACCCTGCTCCAGCCCATTGTGTCAACACATCTCATTGAGAATATTCCTTTCTTGCACTGACCCTCTAACCATCCCATGAAGGTATCGTTTCCCAAGGACTGGTGCTTCCTGACAACATTCCCAGAGCATATGAGGTGAAGTTTCATGATCCTTGCATCTAAGGAGCAAGGTTCTACTTCCTCTCAGACAGATTTGTTTGTTCTTTTGGAAGGAAGTCTGTGGTATAGTCAACATTCTTCACCAACACTACCATTCAAAGGCACTCATTCTTCTGCCATCTTTATTCATTGTCCAACTTTCACTTGCAGATGAAGCAGTAGAAAATGCTCTGGGTTTGGACAGGTGCATTTTAGTCTTTGCTCTTCTTCACTTTAAAAGGGTCCCTGAAGCAAATTTTTTCAATGTGACAAGTCTTTTGATTTCTTGACTGTTGTTATCACGGACATGGACTGTAGATTCAAGTAAAATGAAATTCCTGACAATGTCAATGTTTCTCTGTTTGTCACAATGTTGTCTAGGTATCCTCCTATATACTTCACATCATCTGTAGGTTACAGGGAGCTCCTGAGTAATGAATGTCCAAATTACAGTCAACAGCTCTGGTAGCTTAATGGAAAGAAGCTGCGCTGTAATACCGAAGCACGTAGTTCGAATCCACCAGCTGTTCTGTAGAAGCATGGACAATCTCCTCCCATGCAATCGTACTGCCTCTGCAAATGCCCTGGAGTGTCAGTTCCACCTTGACAGCATACAACAACAACTTGCTTTTTACCTCTCCAAAACCCATACTCAGTGCCTGAGAGTCAGTTCTGACCCACAGTGATCTTACAGGATGAGGCGAACTTCCCTTTAGGGTCTCCTTGGCTGTGCAGATCTATGGAAGCACACTGCCACGTCTGAAGTCATCATGGACACGTTGAATAGTCATTCACATTGTGAAATACTCTACAGTTTACAAAGTGCCCTCAGAGGATCTAATTCCCATGTGAACCCTCGGGTGAGGGAGGGGGTCCATATGATTTTTTCCTCTATTTTAAAGATGAAAAGAAAGAGGTCACTTACTTAGATTTTCTTTGCTGGGAGCAGCCATTCCCTGAGATCAAATGTTGAGCTCACTTTTCTAAACATAACTACAGATTTTTGTGAAGCAGAAGCCTTGAGGTATTATTCAGGAAATTAAACCCACATCTCATCACAATAGTTAATGTCACAATTGATGATTTCTGAAGAATCCCAGAATATGACATTTGATGCAGCTGCCTGGCATGACACACCATCCCGCTTAAAGAAACACAGCTTTCTTGTAATCTTAACCCTGACATTGCAAAAATTGAAATATCACACCCTAGCACCTCCCAGACATGGTGAAAAATGTGAATCACTTTAGTGTTATTAGCAATTATCTCCAATATGAACATGATTCCTTGGAGAAAATAAATTTAGTAGGGTCAGTGGATTTGAACATTCAGCTAATTCATTTTCTAGGCTTGAGCAATCGAATTATTTCTATTTATAAAAAATGTTGAGGTGTAACATACTACTTAAAATAACCAAAAATCTTGAATTTGGAGTGCTTGAGAAGCCTTTCACCGGGAGAGGAAAGCCAAACCAATTCCTGATCTTATGAAATCTGTCTGCCCTTGTTGACTTTATGGAATGCTGTTTAGAATAAAGGAACCTTGTAGTGTACTGCATAACATACCTGATTTCTAACTGAAAAGTTAGCAGTTCAAATCCAGCAGCAGCTCTATCTGAAAAAGATGGGCGTCTCTTCTCTCAGAGATTTACAGCTTTGGAACTCTGACGGAGGGTCTCTATGAGTTGGATTTATTTAGCCCACTAAGAAGCTGCATTGAAATCCCAAAGAAATGAGGTTCGAATCCACCAGCTGCTCCGTTGGAGAAAGATGAGCAGTCTTCTCCTTTGTGGTTTCTCGACTTTGAAAAGATCCTGGAGAATAAGCTCTGTGTTCAAACCCAGCAGTGGTTGTGTGGCTGGGCCAGGACCGGGTGGCGGTCCATGCTGGCGTGCGTGGCGTTGCGAAGAGTCAGACCCACCGTAATGTCACCTAACAGCAGATCCATAACCCGAGAGCATTACTTTTTGTTTCTGAAAACAGCAGTGGCCTCCAGTTACCCATTTGCTAGCATTTAGGAAACAGCAGATGGGAGAAGAATTGATGTGTTGCAGTTGTGGCATTGCCCCAAAGAACCAACAGATTGGTGTTGGAATAAACATGACCAGGATGTTCCTTAGAGTAAGGGTGGTGGGACACCTGCTTGGGGACCATGGAGGTGCCATCGGGAGGGACCTTTGCTGGAAAAGGACATCCAGGCTGGTAAATCAGAAGGTCAGAAAAATCCTTCATAAGATAGATGGATGCAGTAGCCACAGCAATGGACTCAAACACATCAGTGGTCGTGAAGACCCTGTTTCCTTCATTACCTGCCAGTCCCTGTGACTCAGTGTCTGTCACTGACAAGTAACAGCAGTAACGACTGACTATAAGGTCCGTGCTGGGTGCGAGGTGAGGTGACAATGTCGACAGTGAGGGGCCTGAGGTCCGAGGGCTCTGTGGTCATAGGAGAAGTCATGCCACACAAATCCCGAGTGAGAAGGGTCTGTAGAACTGTGACTGTCTCGGCTGTGACCTTCCATCAGGTTTCTGAGGCTGTAAATCTTTACAGGAGGAAACGTCTCAGCATCCCCCCCTCTGAGCCGTTGGTGGATTCAAACCACTGACCTTTTCGCTAGCAGCTGGGCAAGAAGAGTGGTCTTCCTGTGTACTTCTGAAGTGGGAGTGGAGGCCTGAGTTAGTAAAGTGACACGTGAGTCGTTCTTATGATCCTGTAGGATTTTAGGGGGAGGCGTGGAAAGCGAGGGTGTTTATTCACCCTGATCTGTGTTAGGCTCTATGGTGAGAGGAGCTAACATCTGACAGGAAGAGTCCTCAGGGGGCCTGGAGCCAGGCGCGGGAGAAGCTATGCTCAGGAAAGTGGCTTCTGCTTCCACAGCCTCTCGAGGGTGGGGTGGGGTGCAGCTGTCTCCTGGTGGACAGGTGGGTGCAGAGGTGAATAGACAGAGTCATCTGATGGTCAGGTGAGAAGGAGTCTGGAAGGATAGAAGCATTTTGCCTGCACATCCACAGAGGCCAGGACACCTTCTCTACTGGGGAATCTTTTCTGGATGTCCAGGAGCTCTGGTGGCCTAGTGGCAAGAAGCTGTGCTACAATGTACTCCAAGCTGCACAGTTCAAATCCGTCAGCTGCTCCACTGGAGAAGGATGGGCAATTAACTGCCTCTGAAAACCCGATGGAGGGTCTACTGTGGGTCGGTTCAGACTTGGCAGTACACAACAATCACAACTCTGGGTGTCTGTGTTGTGAACTACATCCCCAAGTCACCATGGTTCACTGCAGGCCAGGACACCACCTCCCCCTAAGGATTCTCTCTGCGAATTCAACGTGGTTCAACAGAGCAGCTCCTTGGGACCAGTGGGGCAGGGACACTAATTCCATGGGGATTCTCACCATGCATTTGTGGGGTAGCCTGAAGGCACCCCTCATTGTGGCCTACGGGGCCAGGACGTTACCTCTGTTGGATCCTCACAGGGTATCCGTGGTGCAGACTACAGGCCAGCTCTGGAAACACATTTCTAGAGCTTTCCTCCAAGCTTCCTCTAAAAACTCAGAAACTATGGCGACAATAGCAATCCATGGCCACCAAGTTGTCCCTGTGTCATAGAGGTGATCCCTGCCCACCCCCATCACGTATCTTCTTTATAAGAGGAGATTCTCCACCTTCTTCCCTCTGAGCAACTGGCAGATTCGAACCAGTGACCTTTCAGTTAGCAGTCTGTCATGTAATTCACTATGCCACTGGGGTTCCTGTTAAACAAGGTATTGTTCTGCTGACTGAGAGGTCAGTGGTTCAGAATCACCAGGTGGAGCTGGGGAGAGCCTCCTTTTGTCTTGAAGAAAGTACGGCCAGAGTGCGCCCTGGAGGCAACACTGAACAAGTTTTGTCTCACGTATTTTGGGCACGTTGTTGGTGTGTACCATGAGTGGGAACCCACCCATTAATGTCCCTCCAGCGAGTTTTCAGAGCCAGTAAATTGCTCAGGAGAAGATTGCTTATTTTATCAGCTGTGGAGCAGCTAGAGGATTCGAACCACCCACAGTGGGCATGTTGTTATGAGAGGCTATTCCTTGAAAAAAGATATAATGTTCAGAAAGGTGAGGGGTCAGTAAAGGACAGAAGACCCTCAACCAGATGGATTGGCACAGTGAGAGCTGCAATGGGCTCAAGCAAGGGAAAGATAATGAGAACGGCACAGGATAGGACGGTGTTCAGCTCTGGCTGTTCACAGGGTTACTTGAAGTCGTACTTGACAGCACCTAACAACAAAAACAACAGATAGATTTACAGGAGCAAGACTGTTTAAACAAAATCTGTTCCCAGTTCAAGTTCAACTACAGAACCCCTCTTTTCACTGCATTTCTTTGCATTCCTCTTAGCCTTGCTGGGTTTTCAAGTATCGCTTCCTGCATCTTTGGAAATATGGAAAGGCCCTGAAACAATTAGAAAATACAGCCTCACAAAGTTGCAAATCTCAGCAAAGTTGTTGCTGCATTTCCCCCACCCCCACCCCTCAGGCCCCCAGAGACCTGGAGGAGAGGGTGTCAGGGTGGGGGTGAGGAGGACAGACGGGTCTTGCGAAAATGACGTGCGTCTTACTTGCAACCTGTGGCTTGCCAGTGACAGTGTTTTCTGCTGCCACCCTTTACGGTTTTATTAGCAACAGGAGCCTTTCGTTGCTGTTTGTTGCTCTGGGAGTTTTTAAAGAACTGATTTTCTGTCAGAAAAGATTGGAATCAATTGCAGTCTTCCCCTTCCAGATAGTGCTAAAACATTTATTTAAGGCTTTAGCGGCTTGCCTGGCTTTATCTGTATTCTGCGCCGCTTGTCCAATGAGATGAAATTCATTCATGCTTCGGCTTCCCGTGTTATTGACAAAGCACACACTCTGTGTGACTCGAAGCCAGTGACCATCTTCTGGGAAAACTTCCATCTAAATGTGTCTGAAAGAGTTATTTTATTACATTGTTCCCAGGCCAACTCAAGAACGTCAAAAGGAAAATTCGAGGGCGAAAAGGGGACCATGGAAGGGATACTCTAGGGTTTCCAGAGGCCAAGGTGGGGGCTTCTTCTCACTGACCCAGTTCTTCCTAAGAGACCTCTGGAGGGAGCAAACTGTTCTCAGAACAGTGGACGTAGGAGGCACAGCTGCTCATTTGTGTTGCTGGGTGAGAGGATGTTTTAAATACATCAGATGTAAAAGAATGTACGTCTGCCCATGGCCATTTAGTCAATGTCTTTTTTGTTTGTTTTTTTACTTGGAGAAAAGTTTACAAATCATATTGGTTTTTCATTCAATCTTGAATACATATTTTGGTTTAGAACATTCATTAAAATTGATTAATGTAATTAATGCATTGCAAAGTCTGATCAACCCTTTATTATATATTGCCTTTCCCATAAACCAACTTTTCTATTTATTAATCTTTAGCCCCCTTCTCCCTCCCTTCGCATCCTGGGTAACATTCCAGAATGATTCAGTCTGTGTAAACATTTTCTTAACTTTTTATAGTAGTGGTCTTACATCATAGTAGTTCTTTAGTGACTGACTTGATTTTCTTAGCATACTTTCTATTGATTGTGATTGTAAAGAACAGAGGAGGCCGAGGTGCCGAAGGCAGTGAGTTTTAACTTGCTGAATGAGCTCTCTCTTGGCTACAAGACTTTTCTGGTGAATGGCAATGGCTCAGTGGTGGCCAAGACAACAAAATTTCACTGAAGATGAACTCTTTACTGACAGTAGCTGGTGGATTTGAACTACCAGCCTTTCAGATAGCATCTGAGCACTTAACTACTATTCCACCAAGGATGGATATAGATATTTAAATAAACTCTTATACCATATATATATGCGAGATGTGTGTAGAGAATCAGCTATGTGTCAGTTCTAAGTCAATGGTAAACAACAACATGTGTATTATTGTTATTAGTGCCAGTTGGCTTCAATATATATAATCTCTCT
>NW_006399830.1:10327718-10358206 GCF_000299155.1 Elephantulus edwardii | reverse complement strand
TTTTCAGAGGCAGTTTAATTGCACGGGAGGACATTGTCCATCAGGATTGCAGCACAGTTTCTCACCACTAGGCCACAAGTTATATATAGCTCACATAATATATTTTTTATATATATTGCACATAACATACTTTATATATAATATATATTGCCCTATATATATAATATATTGCACATAATATATTATATGTATAATATATATTCCACATAATATGTATATATATATGTTGTTATGTATCATTGAGTTAACTGGCTCATGGTTGACTCTTTAGCAGTTTGTTTGTTTGTATGTTTGTTTTCATGGTCATGAGGTTTATGAGGGAAATAGATTTGAGAGTGGAGAAGGCAAAGAATATCCCACAATGCAAGTCCAGGTTTAGTCCAGCAGTCCCAAGGCAGATTAACAAGGCACAATTCCTTAATTAGTTCAGTTGGCTTCTCAGTTAGCAAGTGAAAGTCCAAGTTCAGTCCAAATAAACACAATAAAACCAGCACAAATAAGCCTCTGCTTTCCTCAATTGTCCAGAAAACTTTATCTCAGGACAGTTACAAGTCAGCTATTCACTCAGTTATCTAGAATCCAGCAGGCTTTCAGAAGCAACAAAGCTCACAGGAGATTGCCCTTTTTCTCTTTTGGAGTGGCTTGTGTATTAGAACTGCATACCTTTTGGACTGGCTGCACAACTCCTTACCATTATGCCACCAGAGCTCTCACAGGATGATGAGAGAAATACCTTTACAGCACAGATCATGTCATGGAACATGACCACATCATCTTCTAACTGTCAAATGACATAACTGCTTAACTGTGCGCCAGACAAGATGACACACAGCCTAAACCTCACAGGACCTTTTTAATAACACTTTCAGAAGTGTTGATTTTAACACTAAAACAATATCACTTTGAGAGCTCAGGTGTGATTGACTACAGATATATTTTCAATTGCCTCATACTCATGTGAAAGCCAGACAATGAATAAAGAAGACAGAAGAAGATCAATGCTTTTTAAATTATAGTATCAGTGACGAATATTGAACATGCATTGGACTGAGTGAAGAAGAAACAAATCAGTCTTGGAAACGGTGCCACCAGAATGCTCCTTAGGGGACAGGATGGTAAGCTTTAGACACATGCACTTCGGGAATGTCTATTAGGAGGTTGAGTACTCGGAGAAGGACTTCATGCTTGGAAAAGCAGGGGGCCAGTGAAAAAGAAGAACCTTAACGAAATGGACTAATGTCGTATTTGCAACAGTAGACTCACACGCAGGTCCTGGTAGGGCTGCTGGTCTACCTCTCTCCAACCTCTTCCTTGGGCAAATACAACCTTCTGGGCCTGACATGGTTGCTTATTCTAAGGTGTGAATGCCTCCCTCCCTGTTGTTATTAGTTATATTATAGGCCCATCTCTTGTTTGACTGAAAATTAAGCCACACATGAGTTTTGTTCCAGTTTAGAACAATGCTGAAAAGCGATACCTTCGGGGTTCCACCAGTCCTTATCAACTGCATCTAGTTCTTGATGGGCGATGTTATTGCTGTTAGTTGAGTGTCTCTAACTCAAGGCAGCCTTGTGTACAACAGGACAAAACACTGCGTGGTCCTGCGCCATCCTCACAGTTGCCGGCATGCTCCAGTCCACTGTGTATTTTGAGTGTCTTCCAGCCTAGGGGACTCATTTTCTAGCAGGGTCTGTGTCAGACAACGGTCTCTTATGATCTGTCCGGTTTTCACTGCCTGATTTTCAGCAGATCACCTGACCTTTTTATAGTTTGTCTTAGCTGGGAGGCTCCTGTAGAATTTTCCCACCGTGAGCTGCCCTGCTAATGTTTGACATCTCAATGTCATAGCTTCCAGCATTACACATCCAGTATGACAGATTGATGGAAGGATGACAGATCATGGTCCACAAGCCATTCAGGTCAACAGAGAGGAGGGGATGAGCAGGACAGAGAATGAAGCAAAGAGGGATACAATGAGAAATCACGGAAACCCCCGGAGGAATGAGGCATATGAGAGGCAGGTCCTTCTTCTGAAGATGGCACAGACCTGCCTGGATGGTGGGCATGGAGCTGTCCCTCTACTTCAACCGTCCTAGACGCCTTTCTGTGTATGGAGGAGGCAAACCAGCTATCTCTGGAGGACGTCCTGGCTGTCATACAATGCGCTGAGCTGGGATGTGCGTTTGCTGGATGGCGCTTTAAGTAGCCAACACGTTGCTTCAGACAGAATGGGTAGTTAACTCTGTGGTTACACAGTGATAATCCAAGATTACTTGTACCTTGCCAAACAAATCCATCTGGATAAATCCATGTGATATCCCAATACAATTTCTAATCTCTTTTTAAGGAAGAAAAAAAAAAGGAAGGAGTACAGAGAGTCAGGCAGTTCTAATATTCTTCTCAAAATAATTGGATACACTCACATCCAAGAATAGCCCTTCAAGAAAAAGTCTGGTTCACAAGTCTTTGGCAGCAATCAGAGAAAGCTGCTGAAGATTTTAGAGGGTCCCTGGAGGGGGCATATTAACATCTCTAATAGAATGTGATTTTCTGCTACTCAGATCTTTTTGACTAAAAATTGTACACATTTTAGTTGCAAATTAAGTCATTGTTTGCTCTTGGGATAAACCCAACAGAAATGCCTAGGGAATGATGTGCTCTATGTGGACAAAGAAAATGGCTTTACGGTTTATTCAGATGCTTGAAGCTTGTAAGTGGGTTTTTTTTTAAACTACAAACACAGAGAAACCAAATTTATTTCACATGGCCATGAGAAATATTCTGTACAAATGAATTAGATAACTAAAGTCTTAATTGTGAAAATCATTTGGAATATGTTGCCGTAAAATTTGTTGAAGGAACTCTGGTGGTAAAGAGTGGTACATGTTATGCTAACCAAAAGGTTGACAGTTCAAATCCACCAGTTGCTCCAAGGGAGAAAGATGGGCAATCTCCTCCTGTAATGGTTATAACCTTGGCAATCTGATGGAAGGGCTGCTGTAAGTTGAGCGTAATTTGATGGCGCTGATCTTTCGCTTAAAGTGTATTAAGAATTTCCCTTTTTTTCTCCCACCACCTGTCAGTGTGTTGTACAACAGAGACTCCCGTGTTGCTGCAATGTTGGAATCTGTGCTGTTGGTATTTCTAATACTGGCCAAGTCATTCATGGCGGATAGGGCTCCTTGGAGCTTCCACACTGAGAAGATCTAGAAAGAAAGGCTTAACAATCTACTTCTGAACATCCAAAACCAAAACCAAGCCTGTTGTCAAATTGATTCTGTCTCCATCAAGTTTCCAAGGCTGTAAATCTTAACAGGAGGACCCTACCCATCCTCCTCCCTCAGAGAAGCTGGTGGGTTTGAACTATTGACCTTCTGGTTAGCAGCGCAACATATATAATTCACCACTCCAGTCAGTCAATGAAAAGGCTACATCACAATGTTCCAATCTGGTCACACAAGGTCACTACGAGTAACTAGGAGACCAGCTCGATGAAACTGCATGGATATTCTTTTGAAATAATTTGATTTTGATCTTTTTTTAGCTTTAACTTCATTACAGCTGGACCATGTATGTGCAGAGAAGGGGGTGGGGTAGGAAGGCAGGGAAACCCCAGCAATACTGGAAAGGAGGACATTGCCCATTTTTCTGGTGCAGAGCAATCAGGATTCAAACCTTGTGCCTTTTGGCTGGCAGGATAACAAATTACCACTGAGCCACCAGAACAGGTGAAAAGATCTTTGCTCCTTTTCTACAAATCCTTACGCACCCCACCTCCTCTCATGCCCAAATCATGCTGTGTGTCTGCGGAGGGGATTCTTCCCCAAAGCAACCCTGTTGACAGGATAGGACTAACCCATATGGTCTTTATCGGGGCAGGAAAGTGGGGCTTTTCTTCCATGGATCCCTGGGTGGGTTCAAAGCACCCTCCTTTTATTTAGCATCCCAAAGCTGAGCCATTGCATCCCCAGGCCAGTGTGTGGTGTGTTGGTGACTCCACATATTACATAGTAGACCTGCTCCATGGAGCTTTCTTGGATGGACTAGTTATGGAAGTAGCTTTCCCTGCTACCATGAGGCAGATTTGAACAGCTAACCTTTCTGTTAATTGATAGCAGACCATTTATACACCTGGAGAATCTACTTAAGCGCACACCTCAGTGTTTTTTATAGACGTTCATACTTGTTCTAGCCAGGTGGGCTATTTGGTAGAATGCTAAATGAAAGGTTGATGGTTCTAATCTGCAGTCCCCCTGCAGGAGAAGATAGGCAGCCCCCTGCTGTAAAGATTCACAGCTTCAAAACCCCAACTGGATTGCCATGAACTTGAAGGCAGTGGGACCTCGGTGGGTGCTTGTTCTTGTTATCTGTTGCTAAGCAACAAAGCACCACAGAACTTCATTGCTTGGAAGCAATCACTCCTTATTTTCTGCCATGGGCAGTTGTTCTCTCCCTCAGCTGCTGCCGGACGGTGGCTGGGCGATTGTGTGAAGGCTTGCTACTTGGGTGTCTGGTGCTTGAGTTAGAGTGGTTGGCGTCTCCGCTGTCTCCTTCTGTGCTCTCCAGGGGACAAACTTGAGCTTCCCTACAGTATGGCAGAGTCAATTCAGAGTCGTGCTTCTCCCCACACGATTTCCTCCGCAGTGAATAACCCAAGGAACCCGAGTGGTGTTTATGAGGTCTTAGAAGTCAAGAAATGTTAGTCTCACCAAAGTCTATGGCTCAACCAAGCCATTGAAGCCACCCTTTCATTAGGAGGGACAGCTAAGAAGTCAGGGCCGTCTTTAATGAACAATGCCACCAGCACAATCATTGTTCAGATCCCCTGTGTCAATTCCCTTCGTGGACAGATCTCAGCAGAGCTTCCACACTGAGCTTCCACACAAAAGCAGACCAGGAAGAAAGCCCTGGGCGTCTCCTTGCAAAATCCAGGCAATGGAAACTTTGGGATCGAAACGGAATGTTGTCCATTATAGAGCTGAGAGGAAGACCTCATGTCAGAAAACACTCATCACACAATGGCCATGACATTACACTTGAGCGTACTGGTGATGGGATGTGCAGGACACCGGGCAGCACGTGGTCCTGTTGTATATGGGTTGCCATTACTCAGAGGTGGTTGTTTTGTACCATTGAGCTGGCACTGACCCGTAGCTGACCCTTTGGCAGGTTTTATAGGCAATAAATCACGTGGGAGGATATTGCCTGTTTTTCAGTAGAGCAGCTTGTGGGTTCGAACCACATACCTTTACATTTGCAGTGCAATTCCTTACCACTGAACCACCAGAGCTCCCAGAGGAGTGGACAGAAACTATCAATGACATCATTTATTTATTGTCTTATGTATGCAAGATGCTGGCTAGGGTCAAACCTATTTTTTATTCACAGCACATTGTCATTCCCATTAACTGAGACCCTTGCGGTCACTCCTCCTGTGTGGTGCAGTGGGTACAGCTGGAGGGAGCTCAGTGACCATGAGGTGGATTACCAGTTGTTGTTGAGTCAGTCCTGCCCTGCATGTCAGAATAGAACTGCGCTCCACCGGCTTCTCGGGGGCTGATTTCCAGAAACAGATAACCAGGCCTTTCTTCTGAGGCACCTCTGGGTAGAATTGAACCTCCAGCCTTTCAGTTAGTAGCCACGCACTTAACTGTACCACCCAGTGTCTCCGGTGGTTGGACCTGGTTACACACACAGGCATGTACAGCTGACCTGCTCAGAATCTGCCTGCACTGCCTACGGCAGCCCTGTGGAATAGCATCTGTGAACATTATTGTTTGTCATTAGGGAACACGCCATCCATAGCTGTCCAGCTGACTCTGACTCACAGCAACCCGTCAGGTTTCTGAGGCAGTAAATGTGTGGAAGTGGACAAACTGATTTTTGCCTGAGGAGCTTCTGATGGGGCCCAGCTGCTAAACTCTTAGAGAGCCAGCCTATACATTATGCGCTATGCCACCAGAGCTTCTAAGAAAAATGCTTTTGCATTGGGAAAGCCTGCTGTCACGGACCTCTCTAGAGTGCTAAAGAACAATAATGCCAATCTGGAGACTAAGGTGTGCCTGATCCAGGCCATGGTCTTCACAATTACATTCTATGCATCAGAAAGCTGGACAATAACTAGGAATGATAGAGAATTGATGCCTTTGAGCTGTGGTGCTGGAGAAGAGTACTGAATATACCATGGACTGCTATGAGAACAGGTTTGTCCCTGAGAGGGTGAGACCAGGCTGTTCTTTGCAGGCAAAGATTCTGAAGCTCTGTCTGACATACTTTGGGCTCTTTGCAAGGACATTAAGCTTGGGAGGGTGGAGGGACAGCACAAGACAGGAAGATCCTCGATGAGATGGATTGATTCAGTGACTGGGGTAATGGGAGAGGTGTGTCAGAGATAATAAGGTTGGCTCAGGATAGAGCACGGTTCAGAGCTGTTGTATGCATGGTCACTATGAGTCACAGACGATTTGACGGCATTAACAACAATAATGACGACAGCAACAAGACAGGTTATTTGTTCATGTTGCCCTTCCGATAGTTGACAGCAGTCAGATTCACAGCTGACTCCTAGGGGTCGTGCACACACTCTCACCCGCTAACTGTGCTATTCCTGGGGTCGGTCAGCTCCATTGTGGTCATGCAGGGTCTCCAGAGAAGAGAATGTATCAAGCTTGATTCTAGCATCCTATTTGCATGCAGGCAGGTGTTGAAGGTGCAACAGGGGGTGCCAGGAAGGGGCTCACAGGTGGAAACACAAGGCGTATTGCAGACAGCAGCTAATTCCAATTTGTTATTAATAAAGACAGCCCAGAAAACATTTGGCACGAGATGTGGGACGCAGGGATGCTGATGGGAAGGTTTGATGATGAGCTCAGCTGTGGCAGCTGGGTGTCGGCGGGTCTTCACAAGACTGTGTCATTCTGTTTTCCTTTGTCTTTGGGTAACTGCGGAGCATACCACGTGTGAACTGGGGTGGATGGTTCTGAAGGACAGATAATTAACATCACTGCTTCCCTGCGGGTTAACTCTGAATGAGGGGTGAAATGATTCCACAAATCCTCATTCACTCCCTGGATTAGACAGGCTTTGAACCCAGGAGCAAATGCATCTCTTGATGGCATCAGGCCCACAGAGGGAGGCAGACAAAGAGCTCCTCTATGCCTCCACCTTGGTCAGCCCTACTGGTTCACCTTAGTGGGGCCAACACTCCCACATGCAGACTGAGGCTCCTCTTTTGGCCATGAACTTGAGCATGAGGGGAAAGATATTTCAGGTGCCCTCGAGAAGAGTCATTATAAAAATTATTTTTGCAAGTGTGACTAAGGGACTATTATTTTTTAATTGCATTAGTTTGACATGCAAAAAGGAACTTTGAAAGTTATTATACTTTTTATATTATACATTTGCATTCTCTTTTCTTATCTGTGTTAACTCCTTTATTTTTTTCACTTGAAGCATTTCTTTTGTTGCCTTGTAAGAGTTTTTGTACTAAAGATAACCTTACACATGTAATATATGTTCCATTTCTTCACAGTTTATTATTTACATTTAATATTTTAAAGTATCAATATGGCTAAACTCATTGGTCTTTTACATTATGATTTATTTATTTGCTTTTGCATTTATAAATTCTTTCTCCATTTATAGATCAGATATTCATAATTTTTTGATCATTGTCTTTCTATTGCTAAAGAATTTACATTTAACTTTTAAAACATTTTTTATTGGTTGCCTACATTAATTTGTTTATATTGTGTTTTATTGATCTATTTTTTTTCCCTTCACCCCCTCCCTCTACCCACCAAACTCTGTAATCACATGATTTATACCCCTAACCACCCTGAACCCTCAGCCACCTCCCTTCCCCTCTTTGGATGTCCCTACACATCTAGTTATTCTTCCAGTTTTAAAATAATGGTCTTATACAATATTTGTTCTTATGCACCTGTGTTAGTTCACTCAGTATAATGCTCTGTTCCCTTTCCCATGTAGTATAGCATTTTTCCCCAAATCAATGATCCTGAGTGTTGTATGTAACTTTTCTTTTTTAAATTTTCTTTTGTATGTATTTAATAATGTTGTTATCTTGTGCTGTCAGGTTAGAACTGACTCACAGCAGGTTTTCAGGGGCGGTAAATTACATAGGAGGAAACTGCTCCTCTTTCTTCTGCAGAGCAGCTGGTGGATTTGAACCACGTATCTTCACAATGGCAGCACAAATAAGCCAAACATGTCAACATTTATAAAAAGAATTTGTCTCAGAGAGCTGGACAATGACTGGGGATGATAGAAGGAGAATTGATACTGTGGTGTTGGAGAAGAGTATTGGATATATCATGGACTGCTAGGAAAACAAACAGGTTCATCCTGGAGAAGGTTAAATCAGGCTGCTCCTTGGAGGCAAGGATTCTGGGGCTTCGACTGATATACTTTAGACATGTTGTAAGGAGGGACAGGTCCTCGGAGAGCGACAACATGCTTGGGAGGGTGGAGGGACAGAACAGGAGAGGAAGACCCTCTATGAGGTGGATTCAGTGACTGGGGAGGTGGGGGGAGGTGTGTCAGAGACAGTGTGATTGGCGTAGGGCAGAGCAGAGTATAGAGCTGTTGTATGTAGGGTCACTGTGAGTCACAGGCGACTCGACGGCACATAACAACAATTTATGTCTCACGTGACATGCCAGCAGCCTGTCCCACCAGTGATAGCTCTGTCACTGCCCTGGGACTAAGTGCTCTGGTGACAAGCCTTGGGACCCAGGAAGGCCTCTGGGAAACCTGAGCTCCTCCTGGAAGCTGCTTCATTCCGGTTTCCTTTCCTGTGCGGGCACCCAGCCCATCCACAGCACCTTACGTTTGCATATGAAAAGCCTAGTAATTACTACTTTCATCCTTAGAGCATGCCAGTGACATGCAAAATCAGCACTTGAGAGCATCCGCTTTTAGACCTTGTTGTAAAGCAAAACTTATTATTTGAAGATAAATCAATTCCTGTTGCCTGTATTTGCCTTCTCCCCCAGATGGCTAATTACCAAAGATGAATGTGTATAAACACGCGTCTTCTCCCCCCATCCGTCTTCTCCGCTGCCTGTTTATCCAGAGGTTAAGCGAGCGGGCTGCACTGCATCGCTGCAGTAATGGGCTTGATGGGCCTGACAAGTTTATGACCCGTTATTACAACCGGAAGGACATGCATTTAAAGGAGCAAGGTCATTGTAGAGATGGATGGGAGGAAAACCAGCCCCTCTAGAAGGAGGCTGAAAGGGAAAAGAAAATCAAAGAAAAAGAAGGAGGGATTTCTTTTTTTCCTTTTTCTTTTCTTTTTTTTTTAAAAAAGAACCTCACACAAGTGCAAAATGTGAGCTGAGCATAAACGTCAGGGAAATTGGTTTACAGCAAAATTAAATAAGGTTCCTGCAAGCATTAATTTCTGTATTTTCTGTTTATGCACTGTTAGAATTAGTCCTAGTTTGGCTTTATGGGCGAACAAGACAGAGCACCATTATTCAGATACTCTTCGAATTCGGTTAGGACAGGAATGGCCGCTCAGGGGGAGGGACTCCCTGCCCCCGATCAAAAGGGTTGGTCCCAGGGGTTCTGGGAATTCTAGTGGCCTCATGGGGAAAGGAGCTGCACTGTCAACATAACGGCAGGCAGTTCAAATCCACTAGCTGTGCTCTTCTCCCATGCAATTTACAGCCTGTACAAACCCGATGGAGGTCAGCTATGAGTTGGTTCCGGCTGGAAGACACAGAATGACTAAACACTTTCAGCCTTTCCATTCCACCTCCCCTTGCCCAGGACTGGTGGGCTTCAGCTCCAGGGCTGAGTTTCCGCTCTGGCTTCCTCACTGCCTTCCTCCTCTTCCATCCCTCTCACCCTCTCCTTCTCTCCCCCACCCCTATCTTCTCTTCCTAGCTGATCGTATTGTAGAAGGAGGACGGAACTTAACAACAACAACAGCAGAGAGAGAGCGAGAGCGCGCATGCAGTTGGCCTAGTGGACAGAAAGTTATGCTCCGGAGCCAGAGGTAGGCAACTCTACTCCGCGGCCCTTGGGCCTGCCTTTAATTGCTTTTGGTGAAACATTCTTCTAGATCGTGTAACCCTGGTCTGTCCACTTGCTGTACAAAGGTAGCTCGTGGTTGCTGTAAAGCTAAATTCTGTGACACTGATATATCAAATGTGAGAATGGTCACCCATGGTGGACAGTGTTTGGTGGAACTCCCCGATTAAAACAAGCTTAGAAGCAGGAGTGGCAACCGCTTCCATAATAGCTTGCCTCCGGAAACCCTGTGAATATGGAGAAAGGACGAAAGTTACACCGGTGTCCAGGACTTTCATTCGTAGGGTCACTAAGTGCCTACGATCGATGGCATTTAACAACAACAAAAACAACATGAGGATCCAGGAGGGGTGGGAGAGGCTGGAAGCGGAGGGATGTGGATGTACATGGGGAAGAGGGGATTAACCACTGGATTGTACCATTTGATGGGGGGGAGTGAGGGAAATGGAAAGAATTTGTTCGAATTGGTATTTAAATTTTGTAAATAGTGAAAAAAAGGATGATACACAAACAAACAAGCAGAAAACCTCACTGCTGTCCAGTCGGTCCACCCTCATCCCGATCCCCCACTGGCTTTGCGATGCTGTGAGTCTTACCGGGAGACTGTCCTTCCAAGGAGCCTAAGGTGGATGGGGTCTGCCTGAGACTCAGAACCTTGGGGATATAGTGCAACATACTGCAAAGTACTCTGTGAGAGGTCTTTCATAAACTGATGATGTGCTCACTATAGCAATCACACCCCACAGAGGGGTAAAAGAAAACCCACTCTTTAACCCACCTTCTGTCTCACCTTTGGAGAGAGCAGTGTCAAAAAAGCCAAAGGAAACCCCCCCCAAAAAAAAACAAAAACCCCCCACCCAACCCAAACCAAAAACTCCTGAAAACTGATTGCTGTAGAATCAGAACTGACTCAGAGCTGACCCTCAGTGGTTTTCAGATGCTGGGAGGAGATTGCCCGTCCTTCTTCTGAGGAGCAGCTGGTGAATTTGAACTGCCTGCCTTGGGGCTGGCAGCACAACTTCTTACCCATTAGGTAACCAGAGTGTCAACCAGTTTAAAGAGACGATTAGTTGAAAACAGAGTGTTATGTGTCCCGCTTGGCGACTCAATGATGCAGCCATTCCTTTGATAAGATCTGATATGTCACCATTTGCTTGGTGAATTTGATATAATGCAATGTCTTTCTTTGATGAGATTTGATCTAATGTGATCAGATCTGCTATTAGCAGTCTGTTAGTTTGAAAGGCGATGTGGCCTGAGTTGGCTATATGGATGTTGAGCCAAACTCTCCCGCTTTTCGCTCCACCTGGATTCTGCATCTGGCTGGTCACCATCAGACTTCCCATTCTTCGGACCCAGGCCGATGCTTGTCGTATTACTGGTGATCTTGTATTTATCAGCCTTAGAAACCAGCAACCTGCTGTCTGATGTGCTGGTCGTGGGCCCGTTGACCTTTGCAGCTACATAAACCAGGAGACCCTTGGACTTGGGACTTGCTAGTCTTTACAAGCACCTGGACCATTTCCTTGAGCTAAACATCTCTTTCTTTCTCAAATACTGGTTTCGCTTCTCTAGGGAACTCAGCCTAAGATGTTTGTGCAAGCAGGTTTAAGTACAACAGTTAACAAGGCCGGCACAGGCTGGGGCGGAGATTTTTTCTGCGGTGCAAGGGGTCACTGTGACTACAATAATTACAATAACGATCTGTTGTACGTCACTGTTTTTCTTTCCTATGGAAAGAGGTATGGAGAATGTTGGTAGTAGGACCCTAGGACTCTTCTTTGCCTGTAGATTTCCAAGGATGATGTGAGGAACGCTCCAATGTCTTCATCCCAGACTCTGCATGGTGGCTTTTCCTGACCCTTTGCACTTGTTAGCTGGTGTCGACTTGACCCACAGCTCACCGTGGGCTTGTGCACAGGAGGATCAGGCCATTAGGATCCATGATTTTCACTGATTATCAGAAGTTGGTTTCTAGTCCCTCCCCTCTAGCCTTGGAAATGACAGCACATAAGCCTCCAATGACAGATGCGTGGTGGCTGTTTGAGGTGCCCTGGCTGGGACTTGAGCCCAAGTCTCCAGCATAGAAGGTAAGAGTTCTAACCATAAACCATCACTGTTGTTCACAGGGTTGCTTTGCTGTGAGTCTTAGTTGATTTGATGGCACCACACGGCAACAACTTGAGATCAACACTTATTCGTGGAGGAAGCATGACAAGACAAATGGAGAAACTGCACACTTAGTCCTACAAAGAGCCCTGGAGGTGGGAGGGCCCTTCAGAGTAATTCTGGAATGGCTAAGTGGGCTCTCAGGACACAAACTCATTGTCAGCACGTCAGAAGCAACTCATAGCTAACGCTCTACCAGGTTTTCAGAGGCTATGAATTGCACAGGAGGAGATTGCCCATCTTTCTCCCTTGCAGCAGTGGGTGGACTCCGTGAATCCCCATGATTATCTTGTATAGCCCATTAGGCTGCCAGTGAGAGAGCCATGAACTTGAACAAGGCTGCTTTCTCCAGCTGAGGGCAAGTTCTGGAGACGGAGCAGCTAGGGCGTGAGTGCTTCACCCAGGAGTGGAAGAGCGGGCAGCACAGGGCAGTGCCCACTGGACCACAGAAGCTGGCTTCGGCGGAGCATCTTATGAATCCAGCTCTCCACAGAGCAATGCACTGAGAGAACAGCCCAGGAGACCAGAGCTGAGGGCTCTGCAGATAGAAGCCGCGGCTCTTACATTCCCCCATTCAGAGCCTCTGCCAATGTGACACTGCGTGAATCTACCCAGTTTAAACCCAAACCAACCACGTTCCCTAAAACTGACTCTGACCAAGAGGGCTTCTCCATCAGGTTTCCAGGCTGTAAATCCTTATAGGGGAACACTACCCATATGTCTCTCATGGAGCAATGGATGGATTCAAACTGATGGCCTTTCTGTTGGTAGCCCAACTCATTAAGCCCTATGCCACCAGATCATCCTCTAACCAGTCTAAGTCCATTTAAGCTAGTGTTTCCCTGAAGTGAGCTAGGCTTTATCACCCAGGAAAAAAAAGCTATTGAGTGTGCTACTCTAGGTACTTAAAGCCCTTCAGTGGCAGACCTGGGGCCAGACCTGGTTCTTCTCATCACCTCTGCCAGCCCAAAGTTTCAAGGACCGGGATGGGTAGAATCAAGACCCAGGAATCCCTCACTAAGAGCTTGGGTGACCCGAGGATTTGAAAGTTCTATTTTGAGAACAGCTGGGGGGGGGCGAGAGAGAGAGATTTTGATTCCACTTCATTACCCCTTTGTCATTCGCCAGGGCTGCGGTGTCCCTGGGCAATGCTGAGCCCACATTCAGTGATGTCTGCAAGATGACACTCAATATGCGGAAAGGTTCACGTTAAAGACCTTTGACGGTGTTAAAAGAGGGTTAACGCCACCTCTCGAGAGTGCTCAGAGCAGGAATAAATGTGGGCGGAAGATCAGCTGTCAGCCTGTTACCAGAGATGAGGCTGGAACCAAACAGCCAGCCTCCTTGGAGGAGGAGAAATGGCCCCAGGACTAGGCTCTGAAGCAATGACTGATCTCCAGAATAAACAGAGGGACAGATGACAGCCGGATTTAGGTGCATCTTTGAGACAACTGGCAGGAGGTTTATTTTGGGTTGTTGTTTTTGGTTTGTTTTTTTTTTTTTCATCTTCCCTCAAGGTCATAGCTTTGCCTTGATATTAAGATAAAGAGAATCTATTGAGAAGAACCCTTGGTGGCATTTGTCTCTATCAAAGCCCAGAGAAAGGCAGTGATCCACCTAAGTCAATAGAGCAAGTTAGTAACTGGAAGGTTAGCAGTTTGAATCCTGCAACCACACTGAGGAAGAGAGAAAGGTGAGAGGCCTTTTCTATCAAGAGCCACAGCCTCAGAAACTTGGTGGAGAGTTACCGTGAGCTGGAAGGAAATCAATGGAAGCGGACTGTGTTTGTTACACTGAGAATGAAGAGATTAAAGAGATCCAAAAGGCTTTGCTGTTTGTTGCTTTGTGCCATCAAGTTGACTATGACCCATAGTGACCCTGTGAACAACAGCTCTTGACCTTGTCCTCTCCTGAGCCCACCTCACCTCATCATCTCCTGCACACCTGCCCCATTACCATAGTCCCTATGTCAGTCCATCTTATCCAGGGTCTCCTTCTCCTGCGCTGACCCTCTATCCTGCCAAGGTGGATGTCCTTCTCCAAGGACTGGCCTTTCCTGGCAATGTGCCTAACGTGTGTGAGATGGAGCTTCAAACTTACGTGGTCTTTATGATGACTGTGATTTAAATGCTCGGCTGCTGACGGAAAGACTGGAGTCTTCGCAGAGGCTCCTTGGAAGCAAGGCCTGGTGATCTACTTTTCAAAACCAGCCATTGAAAACCATCGGGAGCATGGTTCTGTCTTGGCCCATGTGAGGTTGCCTTGCTTGTGGTCAGCTTGATGGCGATGGATTTTTATTGGTTAAAAGATTTTATATCCCTATGCTACTTAATTTGTCAGGAAATCAGAGTCAAGGAAAATTTAGTGATTTGCCTAAGTAAACACAACCACTTAATAATACCATGGGGTGAGGTATTTGGCTTCTTTTGGTCAGGTAGTAATTTCATCTACACATTAAATATAGTAGACACAGTTCCTGGAATCAAATTCAATCCACTGTAGAGTTGGACACGCTTCCCATCCTCCAAATAATTAGAGGACAGATGGTTGTTGCTTGCCTTTGATCCGGAACTGACCCATACCCGACTCTCCAGCAGGGTTTCAGAAGCAGTAAGTCACCAAAGAGGAGATAGCCCATCTTTTTCCAACAGAGCAGCTTGTGGATTTGAACCATGTGCCTTTGGGTGGGCAGTCCAAATTTTAACCACCAGAACTCCCTAGAGGACAGACTAGTAAATATAACATCAAAAGCATTTCTACAGTGAAATACTTATTTCCACAATGAATGTTCCTTAGAAACAAGGATGGTGAGACTTGAACTTGCTTACATCATCAGCAATGACAAATTGCTAGAAAAGAACATTATGCTTGGTCAGGCGGAGGCTTGGTGACCCTCAAGGAGATGGACTGAGACAGCGGCAGAAATGACAGACTCGGACTCAGTGGTGATCAGGAAGGAGCACAGGATAAGACAAGGTTTTGCTGTTTTGTATACAGTCGCGTTGAGTCACAGCCAATTTGATTTCATGGCGTTGAGTCACAGCCAATTTGATTTCATGGCACTTAACAACAACAACATAGAGAGAGCTCTGTGGGCCTGGTGGATACAAAGTTATGCTACCAAGTCAAAGGTGGGAGATTTTAATCTGCAGCCCTCAAGCCTGTTTTTAATTGTTTTTGGTGAAACATTCTTCTAGGTCGTATAGCCTTCGTCTGTCCATTTGCTGTACAGAGGTAACTGATGATTGCTGTGATGCTAAACATTGTGACAATGATGTGTCAAATGTGATAAAGGTTATCCATGGTGGACAGTGTTTAGTGGAGCTTCCTGATTAAAACAAGCAGGAGTCGTATCCACTTCTGAAATAGCTTGCCTCCAGAAACTATGAACTTGGAGAAATGATGAAAGTTATACAAGCATTCAGGTCATTTTGTTCATAGGGTCACTATGAGTCATCTACAATTTGATGGCACTTAACAACAACAACAATAACAACACCAACACAGAATAGGTTCCAGGTGCAAGTGCCGGTGGAACATGGAACCTCAGAGTGATTGGCAAACTCAGCTGGTTGAAGAATTGGTAGAAGTGTCATACTGTGTTTGCAATCTCTGTCTACAGAAGGAGAGAGAGTCTCTCTTTAACTTTTATCCCCAGTCCTGCCCCGTCCTGCAAAACGCAGCTCTGTATTCTCTGGTGGTATAGTGTGTAAATGGTTCACAAAAGTTAGGCTGCTCACCCGAAGGTCAACAGTTCGAATCCACAAGGGGCTCCATAGGAGAAAGACGGGCCGGGCAGTCTCTTTCTGTAAAGATTTACAGGCTCGGAAACCTGAGGAAAGGCCGCTGTGGGTTGGAAGTGACTGGCCACAGTGGGTTTGGTGGTGGTTTTATTTGCGTGATTTTAGTTCCTAAGCAATTAGGATCTGGAGTTCCGTCCATGAGTCCAGTGTCCCATGCGTATGTCTGCCCATCTCCAGCATGACTTGATTGAAGTAGCTCAGGCTTAAAGGAACCTGTAAGAAGAACAGAAGGGAAGTCTATGGTGCACGCAAAGATTTATCCTCAGGTCTCGCTCTATGTGCTGCTTTCTCTTTCTTTTAGGTTTCTTGTATACTTTCTTTGTGCATTTTTTTTATGTGTGTGTGTGTGTTTGTGTGTGTGTGCGCGCTTGCTTGTGTAAATGATACACATACTCAGCTACTAATCAAAAGGCTGGCAGTTCAAGTCTACCCAGAGATACCTTGAGGTTTTACTTCAAAAAATATTGTTGAAAACCCACTGGAGCAGAGTTTTGCTCTGATACACAGGCTGGAATGGACTTGATAGTGTCTAGTGTGATTACTTTTTATGCTTCAGAGAGTTGGACAATGACTAAGGATGACGGAAAAAGAATAGATGGCTTCCAGTTGTGGTGCTGGAGACGAGTCTTGGACATACCATGGACTGCCAAGAGAACAAATAGAAACCAAGTCTCTCCTTGGAGGCTAGGATTTTGAAGCTCTGTCTCACTTTCTTTGGGCACGTGGTCCGGAGAGATCTGTCCTTGGAGAAGGACATCATGCTCGGAAGGGTGGAGGGATAGTGCAGGAGAGGGAGACCCCGAATGAGATAGATTGATACAGTAACTGGGGTGATGGGGGTTGGTGTGTCAGAATTAGTGAGACTGGCTCAGGACAGGGAAGGGTTCAGAGCTGCTGTACATAGGGTCACTATGCATCGCAGGCAACTCAACCAATAACATTCTAGGACAGGTTTGGAAGCAGGAGTGGCATCCACATCCTAAACATCATTCCTCTGGAAACTCTATGAACTTTGATAAATGTCGATAGTTGTAGTGGGTTCATAAGGTCGCTATGAGCTGTGCTTGACTTAAAGGCAATCAACAACAACAACAACAGTGTACACGTTCCTCATCCAGGTAGCTTCTGCAGAGATTATATGACCCTGCAGGGCCCACGCTTCACTAGAGTCTGCTCAGACCTTCTTTGTTGTTGTTTTTTTTCCTATTTGGGTGAAAGTTTATATATCACATTGGTAATTCAATAATTTATATTCATTTTGTTTTATAGCATGAATTACAATCTATATAGGAGAAACTGTCCCTATTTCTCCCAAAGAGCAGCTGATAGATTTGAACTGTTGGCCTTTAGGATAGCAGCCTGGAATGCTACGTACCACACCACCAGCAAACCCCTTGGATCACAATGATCCTGTTGGCAAGCAGTCATGATGATGGAGCCGAGAACAAGAGCTTGTTGTACATGGGGTTTCATGATCTAGGGGCTAACCAATTGTTGTTATATGCCGTTAAGTCTCCTGTGACTCATAGCAATCCTATGTACAATAGCTCTGAACTCTACTCTACCCGGAGCCAACCTTATATCTCTGACACACCTATCCCCATTACCCAAGTCACTGAGTCAATCCATCTCATCCCGGGTCTTCCTCTCCTGTGCTGTCCTTCCACCCTCCCAAGCATCATGGCCCTCTCCAAGGACTGATTCCTCCTTGCAACATGCCCAATGTATGTCCGACGAAGCCTCAGAATCCTTACCTCCAAGGAATACCCTGGTTTCACCCTTTCTAGGAAGCTGATTATTCTCCTGGCAGTCGATGGTATATTCAATACTCTTCTCCAGCACCACAGCTCAAAGGCATAGCCCATTAGAAGCTGACAACAACAAAAACCAGAGGTGTGCTTTAATAAAAACCGAGAGGCAGAAAGTACCGCCAGGAACATGAAACTGGAAAGCAAAGAACAACAACTAGTCTGGGAAAAACATGACAAATAACAACACGAAGGCTAAAGTTGTAGCCTGCATCTTAATCCACTAGGTCTTTATCCCTGACTGTGCCCTGGTGAAATTCTTTGACATGTGATCATCTTCTGCGCAGGAGGAGCATAAACAAAGATCCAGCGGTAAAGCCACACTGCGCTCGGCAGCAGGTCATCACACGGGGCCGGCTGAGGCTTACGGGTGTGTTTCCCCCCAGTTTTCTGTGATCATAATGGGTAAAGGGAACATGATCTCCACAACAGGAGGCTGCAGTCTGCAGGAAATGGAGCATGAAAGGGATTTGTGCGCTGATGTAGAGATTAGGGGAGGCAGCCGTGTGGGTTAATAAGTGGAATGCAAATACAGCACATTGGAGCGTCAAGTCCCACGCAACCTGGCAGAACTTGTTACATGCGGGGACATCAGTTCTCTAAAGCAATATTAAATACGGATCTTTTTCTTCTTTCAGACCGTAAGAGTGGTGTGGAAAGCTTTTGAATTCCCAACTGATGTCACAGTGCAATCAATCCCACGGAAACACTGATGTGGTTGAAACACTCCAGCTGTGGTTCCTCTTAACACTGTAGGTCAAAGTCAAATACAGGTGCGAGGGTTCCGTAGCATCGCCGGAAACCAATCCCTCTGCTCACATCTGGCTGGAAACCCCTGGCGCTCAGTCACTAGTCTCAGAAGTTCTCAGTCATTTTGCATCCTTTCCAGCCCCTTCTCTTTTGTGATCCAGACATACATCGCTCTAGCTCCTGACCTTTCTGGTCTGCTATGCATGCCGTTTCATCCTTCCCCTCAAACTTGAGGGCACTTTCAGTCTCTCCTGTCTTTTCTCTCTGAGAAACGGCTCTCTTCTGTTTTTCTGTTCTATTGTTGCCATTGGCAGCATTGACTCCATTGGTGGAGTCTGACTGGTGAATGTCTGTACTCTGGTGTGTTCAAGTCCACTGTTGCATTCACTGTGTCAGTCCCACTCACTGAAGGTCTCCTATCCCCTCACTGACACCTGACTCATCAAACGCTGTGCCCTCCTCCAGTGACTGAGTTCTCCTTATGATGCATCTGAAGCAAGTGAGTTGGAAAATGTTCTCTTGATCCTGTGAGGTTTTTCCTGGCTTTTGCTGAGAAGTTAGATGCCCAGGACTGTCCTCCTTGTCTGTGTTGGTCTGGAAGCTCCACTGAATCTCGTGTACCGTTGATGCCATTGTTGGTATTTGGAATAATAGTGCAGTGCTTCTGGTACCGTGGCAACACCTAAGGCCCAGAGTGCATTGTGCTGATGGGTGGCTGGTGGTCTTTTCCCATAGCAGGTCTTCTTCTTGGCTGTTTCAAATACTCTGTCTACTCAGATGACTTCCTTTTACTTGTATCCATAATCAACACCTATGGTAGCAACCATTAGGGAATGCAGTTTTGTGTTTTGTTTTTTTTTTTTTTAAATCAAAATAATTTTGTGAGGTTCTCACTGGTAGGTTTTTTGGTAGAAGAAACAGTCCTCCTTCTTAAACCCCCACCCCCTTTCCATGAGTAGTCAAGCCTGCTTGACATTTGCAGCAACGAGAGACTGCCTTCTCTTTATATGAAGACAGGCCTAGTCTCTTTGGTGTTTTCCCTACAACATCCCCAGTGCAGTTTCTGGAGTCTCCACTTGTATTTGTTAAAGGGAGTCTATCTCATTTATCATTAAATTATTTAGATGCAAAATTGGTTACTTTCAGGGGAAAAAAAGCCATGTTACTGAGTTCCGTTTCTATCTAGGATGTGTTTCACTTTCCAGCGGTGACTGTATGTATCGCTTGGTCCTGTCAGCGTGGAGGACAAGCAGTACCAGGCGTCTCACGTAGAATGGCAAGGCCACTGGCAAGCTGTGCAGAGACAACTGATTGGAGGCCCTCCTCACGCCTCCGCTAAGCACGGCTCTCTGAAAAAGAAAACAACTCTTTTTTTTTTGCACATAAGGAAAGAGTACTCTGTAGCTCCTGCCACTTAAAGATTGTCTGTCCTGGGAAGGTGGTTTGGAGGGAAATGAGGAGAACCTGGTTTCGGGCAGCAAGGGCTTGGCAAGTGCTGAACTGGCGCAACTCGGAAGACACACTCACCCCGCTGATGCTGAGTGGATTCTGCCTCATCGCGACCTTCCTCTGGTTTCCTGGGCTTACATCTTTAGGAGAGGAGACTGCTCCACTTTATCTCACAGAGCAGCTGGTGGATTTGAACCACTGACCCTTCCATTAGCAGAACAGCATGTAACACACTGTGCCATGAGGGTTCCTTGGAAGGACCTCTCAAACAAAATCATCTGTCTCAACAGGTTGATTCTGCCTCGTAGTCTAGACCCTTCACTGAGTTTCCCAGGCTGTGAATGGTAACAGGAGGAGATTGCCCATCTCTCTCCTGTAGATCTGAACTACTGAAGATGTGTGATCAGCAGTGCTGCTCACTATGTATCATGCCACCAGAGCTCCTCGGGAGGAAGCCCTAGAGATTTTAAAATTTCTGGGCAGGAGCCCCAGAGAGCTGACAGTCTGCTTAGAGCCCAGGCAAGCGGCTTGGCTTGAAATGAGCTGGTTTTGCAAACTCGGGATCTAACTCTTACTATTAACTCTTATTGTAGAGTCAATTTCAGCTCACAGCAACACCCACATGATAGAGTAGAATGGCTCCAGAGGGTTTGCATGGCTATAATCTTTGCAGGAACTCCTGTACAGCTACTGAATGGGTTTGAACCACTAACCTTTGGATGAGCTGGTGAGCACTAAAGCCCTGGACCACCAGGGTTCCTTTGAACTCAGACTGCATCTTGTTTGTTTTTGGAAGCTCTGTGTGTTATAAGAGGCCCTGGTGGTGTAGCACATAAGGTATCAAGCTGCTAACCAAAAGGTCAGTGGTTCGAATTCACTGGCTGCTTCACAGAAGAGAAATGGACAATCACCTCTTCTAAAGATTTACAGCCTCGGACACCCCGTGGGAGCTTGCAATGAGCTGAAACTTCCCTGAAGGCAGCGAGGCGCTGTTGGTGTGTGTGTTGTGGTTGTTGATAGAGGTAGGAAACAGAGCTAAGTGCCCCCAAAATACCCTTTGGTGTTTCTCCTAGAGGAGAGGATTGAGATAAGTTAGGAACAAAAATTGCTACCCACTTCCATCTGTCTCCACGAGGTCCCAGACGTAAGTTTCCATTGAAAAGGGAGAATTGACTGGGTGACAAGGAGCTGCAATGCAATCCCAAAGGCAAGAGGTTCAAATCCACCAGCTGTTCCATAAGAAAAGGATGGGCAGTCTCCTCCCGTGAGACTTATTGCCTCTAAGAACCTGCCTGAGGACCAGGTATAGGTCTGTTCCGACTCATCAAGGCACAACAACAGCATAGCTCCTTTAATGTCCTTTAATGTTATGATTCCATGGATCTTACACTCAGTCGTTTTAAGAATCTGGGCTATCTCGTCAGTGTTTGTAGCTTGCAGAGTTGCTTCTAGCTCACGGGAGCCGGAGAGGCCTTGGTCGTGGCTTGCAGGGGAATTCTCCTAGCATTCTGCGGTGTACACTGCTATGGCTTCCACTTACCCCGGAGCTGCTCCATTTCCCCGAAGTCCCTGCCATCTTAGCGGCACGTGCAATCTGTCACCTGCTCCAGACTGTAGTAGCTTTGTCGCTGCTTGGAATGCACATGCCCCACTGCAGCAAGATGCAGTCCACGTGCTCCTTTGGAAAATAACGTACGAGGGAGTTTGCAACGCATGCAGACACCCTGGAAGCAGCCGGTTCCCAAAGCTCGTCAGTGAGCCCTGGTGCGTTACTGTCATTGTTAGTTTCCATCTCAGATGTTTGTTTGCTCTGCTCTTCCTCTGTCAAGAGGACCTCTTTTGGCAACAGAGGCAGCCTCACAAAATCAGATGCAAAGAGCAGGATGGGTCGTGAGATCTCTTCATCCTTTGTTAGAAACCTGCCCAAGTTTTAAATTCCTTGTGTCTGGAGGAGGTAGGGAAAGTGCATACACCCCCAGATTTTCTAGAAGTATTTCATTGTGAGTCCACTTGAACCTATAACCAACTGGACGATGTGTACAGTGAATACTCGTATACCTGTTAATATTTTAATCATGGTGTGCTTTATTGCTTCTCTATTTACCTCCCCATTTTACTTTCTATGTAATTTAAAGTAAATTGTGGGCATCAGAACAAAAAAAGCTGAAACCCCCAAATCAAACAGGCGTTGTTTAGTTGATTCTGACTCCCGGGAAGCCGTGTATCCGAGCGGAACTGTGCTCTGCAGGGATTTCCATGACTGGGAGCTTTTGGAAGTAAATCACCAGGCCTTTTTTTGAGATGTCTCTGAGTGGGCTTGAACTACTTACCTCTGAGTTGGTAGTCCAGCATTTACTGATTTGCACCACCTAGGAGAACCTAGTTGTCTGTGCCCGTCCTTCTAAAACCTGCAAACCTCATTTTCGTAACTGAGCCTTTGGATTGTGACGCTGGTGAAGAATGTGGAATATCCTTTGGATCGCCAAAAGAACAAACAACTCTGTCTTGGAGGCAGTGCATCCAGGGCGTTCCTTAGGGACAATGATGGTGACACTTTGCCTCACAGACGATAGGCATGTTGTCAGGAGTCCTTGGAAAAAGATACCACGCTTGGAAAGGGTCAGTGAAAGAGAGGAAGAAGACTCTCAGTGCGATTGATTGACACAGTGATTGTAACAATGGACTTAAATATGTTGGAGAAGATGAGGAAGGCAGAGGCTAGGGCGAGGGTCAGATGTCTTGTTCATACGGTTGCTGTGTGTTATAGTTGACTCAATGGCCCCTAACAACAGAAGCAACAATTGATAGCATTTATTGAGCACTTACTATGTTACAGTCATCAAGCATCTCCAAACGATGATCCGTAAAAGTAGGATTTTCTCTATTTGCCCACAGTCTCCATGCAAAACATGAAGTTTGAACCCAGGTTGACTTGACTCTGAAACACTGCGATGACTACAAGAAAGCTTACAGCGAATAATGGGCAGCATCCCTGGGCATCATTAGGCCATGAAACTCTAACAACGCAGGTGCAGGACCAGGTTACTGTTAGGCTGATTACTCAGGTCTAAGAACGAGACAGCAAAGATGCAGGCTGGAAATGATGTAAAGAGCAAGAGAAGCGAAGACATCGGAAGATCCAGAGCCTCTTTTTAAGTTTCATTTATTGAGTTAAGATTATAGAGCAGGTTGGTATCAAATCCAACCACTCACATAAATCGACTAGTCCACATGCTGTGCCATCACCCTCCCCACTGTCGTTCTGTGCTTCTTGGTTCCACTCGTCCCTCTGTCCTCTCCCTTCCTACCTTCTGATTTTTCTCTATTTATAAATGCTGCCACGTGGAGTTGAGGGATAAGTCTCTTGGGCTTGCTCAGGGCGTGGTTCTAGGACCTGACGCAGAGTCAAGGCCAGGATACCAGGTGTGCATGCTGGGAGCATAGATGAGAGATGGTCTGACCCAGAGCCCTTTATTCTCATCTCCAAGTTCCAGTTACGTAAAGACTTTAAAACCAGTTAAGTCTTGGAGCTCTGGTGGCCTAGTGGCAAGAAGCTGCACTGCAATCTCAGAGATAGGCGGTTCAAATCCGCCAGATGCTCTGCTGGAGAAGAGGGGGAAATCTCCTCCTGTACTAGTCAGATCCAGTTTCATGGTACACACACACAAAATAATAAAAGAAATTTTAAAAAAAACCCACCCAGTTAAGTCTTAAGTTGGCAAAGGATATCATCATTATCATTAAAGTTCCATGCCAAATTCAAGGTGCCAGAAGGGAAAGTCAAACTGACACTTCTGTATAAAGAATATTCCTTACAATAGAGGAAGTTGTGGTTCTATGTGTATCTATGAACCACCTCATCCTAAACTATCCTAATAAATTCACAGTTTGATGGATTTGGGTCTGGAGAATCATCTGTGACCAGAAGTGATGGTACTATTTCCAGGCTTAAACACTGAGAGGTGGTAGTGACCACAGCAGCCTCGTGCTGTCCATCTGCGGCAGAAGGGATCAGGTCATTGTATAGAGTAGGTAGAAAGAAAAGGGGAGGGGGGAAGAGTTGACAAATTCTCAGCAAACTTTGTGTGAATTAAAAAACGAACCCTTATTTTTCAAGCCATGGAGACTTGGGGGTTGGTTTGTTACTGCAGCAAAAATAAGCCGATCCTGACTAATACACACTAACAAGACAATACAGGGTGGAAGCTTTGGGGGAGTAGGAGGTGAGAAGGACAAGTTTTCTAATAAGGTAACGAAAGAAAGATAAAATTTAGACAAGTCGAAGAGGCTAAGGAATGCATCTCAATTGGGAGGACGGCGGAAGGCAAGGCCCAGAAACTGAAGCATCTCCAGAATTTTCTGGGGGTGACTAGGCTGGCACCACAGTTAGGTGTCCTGGGTCTTTAAAATCCAGGGTGTAATTTTGTGACCCTCTTTGGTGCTTATTTGCTCCATCTCAAAATGCTTCCTTTAACCCAATCTGCTTTGTTGTTGCATAAGGTATTCTTGTTCTCCGAAAAAAAAGAAAAAAAAAAAACACAGTTGCTCACTATCACCCATAAAATATTGCTTCATTAACTTGAAGACTGTAATTAACTACATATCAGCCTTCTTGGCTCCAGGCAAATTCCCATAATTCCTTTCGTCTTTCCTCACAGTCGGCTTAGAACCTGTTAATCATTCTCTTTGCCCTCTTACCGTCATCAGTAGAAAAACCCCCCAAACAATCCTTTAAATAGAAGCTAATCATACATGACATATTACAGATGTTCCCAAATAACATTAAAACAATCATGCAGGCACAGACACATATGGATACACATACGTACATCCACACACTCATGCATACATATACAACCATGCGTACATAGAGAAATAACACAGACACACACACACGCAAACACATGCATGTGCGCGCGCGCGCGCACACACACACACACACACACACACACACACACACACACACGTTGTTTTGTACCATGGAACTGGAACTAACCCATACGGACCCTCCAGTGGATTTTCAGAGGCAGTTAATCATATGGGAGATTGCCTATCTTTCTCTGGTGAAACAGCTGGTAGATTTGAACTTCAAACCTTTGTGTTGGCAGTGCAGCTCCTTACCACTAAGCCACCAGAGCTCCCTAGATGTACATATGTGGACACATATACACTCATACATATACAAATGCATTCACATATGTAATAGACAAAAAAGCACATTCATCTGTTAACATACATAGACATATCCACTCATTCAGATATGTTGCTGTTGATTGCATTTGAGGCGAGCACGACTCATAGTGAGCCTATGAAGAAAAGACCTGAAGCTCCTTTATAACTATCGACATTTATCAAAAGTGATAGTTTCTGGAGGCATGTTGTTTAGGAAGTGGATGCCACTCCTGCTTCCCAACCTGTCCTGAAACTGGGCGCTCCACCAGACACTGTCAACCATGGGCAGCCTTTATGGCTTTTGAGACCCCAGTGAGTTGAGCATCACAGTCAACCTAGATTACCTCAGCACAGCAAATTGACAGAAGAGTGCTGTATGACTTAGAAGAATGTTCCTCCAAAATATAGTATCAAAGGATTAAAAGATAACCCCTCTGACCTGACTTATGAAAAATAAGGGCCCTCCAGAAGGTTTTGTTGACTCTAACCAAGAAGCTTTAATAATAACAAAGAGGTTTTTTTTTAAAAAAACCCAACCAAAACAACAACAAAACCCCCCAAGCCCCAACATTCCACAATGACCCTCAACCAAAATTTACAGACCCTCAGCCAATCTTACAGAGTCCAGTCACTTCACCCAGTTTCCAAAATGGAGACAAGGGCTTGGCCTTAAATGCAAGTGTCCTCCTGGAGGTAACAAAGAAATAATCTACACAGACCCTCAACCAAGACAAGAATGCCATCATACAGGGTCAAGCCAATGGAAGTCCATGGAAGAAAAGGGCTTGTCAATATATATTGTTGTTGTTGTTAAGTGCCATCTACTACTGACCCCATAAACAAAAGACTTTAACCTTGTTCTATAACTATTGTCCTTTGTCTAAGTTCATAGAGTTTCCACAGGCATGTTTAGGAAGTGGACGCCACACCTGCTTCCAAACCTGTCTTCATCTGTGAGCTAACCAGATATTGTCAACCATGTGTAACTACTAGGGCACTTGACAGACCAACGGCACAAGGTTCAGTATCACTGCAATCGATAGTTACCTCAATACAGAGAAATGACAGAACAGTGCTGTACTACCTAGGAGTGTTCATTTCAAAAACAGTTAACAACCAGGCCCGAGGGCCTGCGGCCTCTGAAGCCACATGGAATTTAAAAAGGTGGCAGGTCTGCCTATGCTTCAGCAAAAGGCCTCTGGCCAGCCAAACAGGACCCAGAGAACCCCCCACCAACACCGAAAGCCACACACATACGCACCCAGGGATACACACAGTATACACACATAACCTAATACACACGTAACCTAAACACAAATACATGCACGGACACACACATTATACTTACGTGTATAAACACATATAAATATACAGATATCTACATGCAGATAAGTACACATGTATGTATATACGTATATACTTAGAATCACATTCATACAATCCTACATGCACACGTGAGGAAATAACAGGTGTGGCAGGTGAGAGGGGAGCTCCAAACCACCACATGCATTTAGTGTGCAAGGCCCTGCATAGTGAATTTGTCAGGATAAGCCAGCCTGTGTTCTAATTACTAACTCCTGACTTGGAGTCCTAGCCCTGCCTATGATAAGATATAAGAGCTTCTGTTAGCATCCTAGGATAATGTACTTAAGAATCATCTCCTAAGTTTGCTAAAGTGATTACTCCAATTCTCCTTCCCCAGAGATTTTGTTCTGTGGGTGCAGGATCCGTAGATTTGTTCAGTGATTATTTAAAATGGAACATCTCTCCGGGGGCTTCCTTGTTGGTAACCCTAAGAACCAGGAGAAAGAGGCTGGCACAGTGAAAGGTGGAATGAGTGGGCTCTGGGGCAGGACTGTCCTGACGGGGAAGGAGATCCCTCACATCACTGGGGACCACGGTGTCCTAGCCAGCATCCACCAGCCGCTGGAGTAAAAGAGTCAGGTCGTGGAAAGAAGACACGGGTGGTAATACCTGGGAGGGGCAGCTGCAGGAGGTGGACAGAGCACACTGTGTGGATGCTTCTAAGGGGCGGAGTCTGTAAGGAGGGGTGGTGCTGATCCAAAGACCACGCCCTCCCCCCACTCCCCTGGGCAGTTTGCGTCCACCCCGCAGCCCTGAGGGTGAAAGCTATCTTGCTAACAGACACACAGGGATACAAACCTGTCCTAGAAAATGTCCTTGTCTTCTGAGCAGACTGCTCCTCCAGGCAGTGATGTGATTACTACTGCCTTTAATATTTTACAAAGGACTGCTGGTGGTTCAGTGGCTAACATATAGGCCTATTAACTGACCGGTTGGCCATTAGAATCCACCAGCTGCTCTGAAAGGTGAGCCATTCCATCCTGTAACGATCTGTGTCCTCAGAAGCCCCATGGAAGGTCCCTGTGTGTCAAAGTTGTTACCGTGGCCATGCAAGATGTTTGTTGTTGCTTATTTTAAGACCTTACAGAAAATGAGAAAGGATGTCCACATCTTTCCTTAAAACGTAAAGCAACGTGTCAGAGGCAGGCTTCTGGTTAGTAAATGCCAGCAGCTTGACCAGAAGGGGAGGGAGGTGTCGCCAAGGCCCCACTAGTGAAGACCGGTCACCTGACCCCACGTTGACCCTCAAGGCCATCTCACTCCCTGACTGCGGTCACTCAGCCCCTCCACTTGGCTGGACCCTGCCCCAAGTTCTTCTGTTAGCGGCTTGCCACTCTGCTGTTGTCAGTCACGGGAGACCAAGAGCAGGAGGCAGTAATTTATACATGAGAAGAGGAACAATTTAGAATTCCTAGAAATGTAGCTATGGCAACAAATTAAGAAAGTTAGCTACAATTTGTCATTCCTTAAAGTCATGCATATTACATTATCCTAATAATTTACGTAGTAATTACTTAACAAGCCCAAATGAGGGGAATAAGTAATTAGGAGCGCCGAAGGCTGAGATTTATGTGTGGCCTGAGAGCAGATGGTCTCATGTTCAACCCTACTGTCATCTGTGCTTTGCAGATGCCGTGAAAGAGATGCCTTCTGCTCTTATCAAGGTCAAGGCTACAAAGGCGAGGCACTGTTTCTGTAAAGACAGCTGCAGAGATCGCTTTGGAAAGACACCATCAAGTAGGGACTTTATGCACAGCAGAACGCAACAGTTTAAACATCCTTAGAACTCTTTTTTTTTAAAATTATTCTTTTATTTTAATGAAAGTTTACAGAGGCTCTAGATTTTCGTCCATTGTAGCACTTTTCTGTCTGCCCACCCCTCCCCCCAACATGCTTTCCTTTTTGAAAAGTAAAAGAACAAATTCATTGTTATTCAGTCCCTCCCCCCAAGTTACCCATTTCATCCACATCACTGTTGGATTGCAAACAACTTGTAGCTGAGGTTTGTTGAGTTCTCAAAGCTGTAAATCAAATAGGAAATTGTCAGTCTTTCACCCTCAGAGACACCAGTGGATTCAAACTGCTCAGCATCCTATAGAAATCAAGAAAAGAATATCTTTCTTGACTTGAAAATTGACTCTATTAGCATATAAATGTGCCTATGGTTAAGCTGCATTGTAATCCCAAAGGCACAGGGTTCGAATCTTCCAGCATCTCCATGTGAGAAGAAGGGGCAGTCCCCTCTCATGCAACTTACTGCCTCTGAAAACCCACTGGAGGGTTAATCACAGGTTCGTTCAGATTCAATAACACACAACGACAATTCACAAATGAATGTATATGTAAAAGCAATAGTAACAGAATTGTTAGATGATTAGGGCCCCTCTAATTTGGGCAAGATTTCATTCTGAGGAATGAGAATAAGGAAAACAAAGGAATTGATGCCTTTGAATTGTGGTGTAGGTGAAGAGTATTGACTGTGTCATGGACTTCTTAAAGAACAAACAAATCTATGTTGGAAGAAGCGCAATCAGCGTGCTTCTTGGAGACAAGGACGGTGAGACGTCATCTCACACACTCCGGACATATTCTCACTTGGGGCCAGTTCCTGAGGAAGGACATCATGCTTGGGAAGGTCAGAGAAGGTGAGGAAGCCCTTTGCTGAGATGGACTAGAGTAGAGACCGGGGCACCAGGCGCGAGCAGAGCAGAGAGTTCAGAGAGGTTCAGGATCGGGCAGGGCTTTGATCTCGCAAATAGGGTCACAGTTGACTCAACGGCACCAAACAACAACAACAACACAACAATATGCATTGGAGCAGATGCAACAGCGCCTAGTTTTGATTCATGATTCTGAAAGCCTGTCCAGAGTCTGGAGCCACCAGACAGGGTGGTGAAGCAGAATAGAGAACTCGAGACCTGATTCTGGCTTGTGAGATAAAGAAAGATAAAGCAGAGGTCGCAGAGAAAGGGTACGTGGTGCAGTCAGGAATGGGACCGCTGATTGGAGGCACAGTCACGTTAAGTCAGTCTCTTACACTCCATAATGAATTTCAGATGCATTAAAGGGAATTAGGAGCCCTCTGAAAGGTCACTTTCAGCCCGCTGAAAGGTCAGTGGTTTGAACAATCTCCTCCTAGAAGGGTTTGCTGTTATTGTGTTGAAACTGACCCACAGCTGACCTTCCCGGGCTTTTCAGAGGCAGTTCATTGCATGGGAGGAGAGTGCCCATCCTTCTCCAGTGGAGCTGCTGGTGACCTTGAACCGCATGCCTTCGAGATTGCAGTGCAGTTTCTTACCACTAGGCCACCACAGCTCCCTAGAAGCCCAAGAAATCGGATAGAGTCAGAATTGACTTGGTGACAGTGGGTACTAAAGACACTAATGCCACCAGGGAGGTCCATGCTCCTCGGTACGGTAACCCATACAAGACACAAAGGGCAGCCAGTTTCATTGCTACTGACTCATAGTTGATCCTCCATTGGTTTCTGAGGCTGTAAATTGCGCACAAGTGGATTTTCTGTCTTTCTCCCTCAGACTCATTGATGGATTTGAATCACAGGAGGTACAAGCTTTGGGTGAGCAACATAACCTCCCCATGGGCTCTGCTGTCAGATACAAGCCCCAAATAAATCCCACAAAGCAGAAAGAGGCCAGACAAGAAAGAGAACTGGAAACAGGGAACAGTGGGGTGAAGGTTGCTACAGTGAGAGGGAGGGGCGGTCTACATTGTCAAACCAACGTGTCAGTTGTTGAAGGGAAAAACGAAATTGTTGTTCACCCAAACGACAATAAAATAAATAACAGATATTTAAAAAAAGAAGTTTCTTAGAAGGTCCCATTCATCTATGTTATCTTCTCCTGGTTGTAGCTTTTCCAGGATACTGGGAAGACTGTTTATGTTGTGGATTAGG
>NW_006399830.1:10298096-10326073 GCF_000299155.1 Elephantulus edwardii | reverse complement strand
AGAGAGAATAGTGCAACAATGAATGAGTGGAAGCCCAAAATCTCTGTAAATGTTTATGAAAATTAATAAAATATAATAAAAAAAAAAGAAGTTTCAAGTCTCTACGAAACAGAAGCTCTCGAAAGATAAATGAGCAGTGGGCATGTAAGCAGGCAATTAACCAATAAGAAACTATTAAAATGGTTCAACCTAATGAATAAGCGGAGAAATGACAAAATGAAGTGATACAAAAGATAATTTATCTGCCTCTCAAATGGGTGGAGAAATAAATTACAGATGATAATGCTGGGTGGTGGTGCATGGTGAGATTAGCATTCTCCCAACTGCTGATGTGAGTGGAAACTGGCCCCAGTGTTGAACAGCTTTGCGGTCATGCAGGTGATGTTCCTTTAGACAGTTCATTTCCTTCATGCAGTGACTTAATACCAAGAAATCTGAGAAAATAATCAGAGAGGTAGACCAAGATTGAAGAATCGGGTTATTCCTATTCCGTGTTCTTAATAAACTTGTAGAGATTATTTGAGGGAGACTAGGTGTTAGAAGGAGAATTGATGCCTTTGAGCTGTGGTGCTGGAGAAGAGTATTGAGAATACCATGGACTGCTAGGAAAACAAACAGATTCATCCTAGAAAGGGTTAAACCGGGTGGCTCCTTGGAGGCAAGGATTCTGAGGCTCCGTCTAACATACTTTGGACATGTTGTGAGGAGAGACCAGTCCTTGGAGAGGGACATCATGCTTGGGAGGGGAAGGCCCTCTATGAGGTGTATTGATTCAGTGATTGGGGTAATTGGGATGGGAGTGTCAGAGGCAGTGCGATTGGCACAGGATAGAGCAGGGTTTAGGGCTGTTGTACATAGGGTCACTATGAGTCACAAGTGACTCGACGGCACATAACAACAATAACAACATGATGTTTGACCTCAGGAGAATGACTGGTTAGCCTGAGGCATGGTCATAAAGTGATTTATTGCTTCTTGTTGTTATGTGCTGTCAAGCTGATCTTGATTCACAGTGACTGTGAACAACAGGCCTGATCCTGGCCCTGTCCTGCTCAATTCTCACTATTTTTTAATATACTTGAGCCCCTTGGTACAGTCACCACATCAATCTGTCTTGTTGGGGGTTTTCTTCTCTTTCACTAACACTCCACCTTTCTAAGCATGAGGTCATTCTCCAAGGACTGACCCCTCGCCTCCAAGGAACACTCTGGCTGCACCTTCTCCAAGACCTATCTGCGTGTTCTTCTGACTGTCCGAAAGATATGGGCTATTCTGTGCTCTTCTTCAGCACCACTGCTCAAAGGCATCAATTTGTCTTCTGTTGACCTTAATCACTGTCTGCCTTTCAGATGCATGGTGATTGAAAAGGCCCTGGCTTGGATCAGGTGCACTTTAGTCTTCAAACTGATGACGTCTTTGCTTTTCAACATTTTTTAGTGGTTCCTGAGGGAATTATTGCTTGGTCACTAAAAATTATGGTTTTTAGTGACAGTCTAATGACACAGGATAATGTTCACTATTAAATAGTCAGAATATACTTGACAACCATGGTCTGGCTTTTCCAGACCTTGCGCTGCACTTCCAAGAACCAGCCAGTCAGAGTTCTCAGATGGCAGCTGTCTGACTCCACCAACCACAGGCTGGCTGGGGGGTGGGCAGTGCACGTGCGTGGAGTTGTCATGGGCTGCGTTCAAACTGAAGGCAGACCAAGAGGACAACTTCACATTACCAGGAGACTCAGTGATACTGAAGCAGTGAGTAAAGGAGTGATGGGCTGACAGCGAGGACATGGTGAGGGACAGGTACATTTCTGTACTTGTGCAGAGGCAGGAACCCTGAGCCCACCTAGCTCTCTGGCTGTGTGTGTAATACAAGTGCAGGTCTTACAGTCTTACAGAAGACTCCAGGCCGACCCCTGGGAAGTCAGAGCCTCCACAGATTGCCCCACCAGTCCTGGCTTACCGGAACCACAGAGCTGGTTCTCATTCACGGAGGCCCATGTGTCCAGAGAAGAGCTCTGCTCCATGGTTGATTTTTAGGAGGTTGTGACGTGTCAGTGAGTCAGCCGTCTGTACCATTCAAGGATCCTTCAAGCTTGAGCCAAATTCACTGCCTTAAAGCTGATTCTGACTGAGGGCGACCCTCTCTCACTCGGGTTTCCAAGTTTGTAAGTCTCTGTGGGAGGAACTGAGCCCTTTGTGGGAGTGGCTGGTGGATCCCAGCTGCTGGCCAACAGTTTAGCTGTCCACCACGTAGCACACTGTGGATGCCACCGGAGCTCCATTGGGGCTTCTCAGGCACTTTAGGGGTCAGAGTTTTCTGTCCTACAAGTAGCCTCCTGCAAGAACACTAGCTCATTCCTTGACCAAGTGGCACATGACACGACGGTGGCATAATGCATCCTCCTGGGTTGCTTCCAGTGGTCACCTCCACTGTTCAGATCTGTCTCCTTGATGTCCAGGGTGCTGGTGCAGCCTGTGCCACTGCCTTGCAACACTGGTGAGCCATGACTTGACTACTGCAGTCCTGGGCCGGGCCTACCTGGCTGCTCCCACAAGCACATGACCCATTTCTTGTCTGGAAATCTGCTCCTAGTTACTCAGGGTCAACACCTTCTTGCCTCCAACCCCCCTAAAACAACTTCTTGCCCTCCAGTAGTTGCTGGCTCACCTCTCCCTGTAGGACAGAATAGAACTATCCCTTGGGTTTTCCTGTTTGGATGCAGACTGCCACACCACTCTTGCATGGAGCCGCTGGTGGGTTCCAATCATGGACCTTTGGGTTGGATGCTTTAACCAGTGTGTCACTAGAGTTCCTTCTCCTCCCTCCAATGTATGGAAACCTCAAGGAAGTGTCTGTACTCCAGGCACCGCTTGGTGGGTGCAGTCACATCCGCGGCACCTTGGGGAACACCAGTGCACCTTAAAGAGCTATAATGGTACAATGCATTATGTGTTGTGCTGATAACCAAAAAGTCAGGAGTTCAAAACCTCCTGGAGATAAAGCTGGGCAGTCTGCTCCCATAAAGTCAAGCTCAGAACCTGGTAGAGGGTTGTGGTAGCTCCGAATTGACTCAAGAGCAGTGGGATGAATGTACATTAACTTGAAAAATCCAAGATTGGCAGGAGATCAGCCCTCCAAGAGCAGATGCCTTACTCCATGGCTGGGGAGGCCAGCCCGGCCTTTGCGTCTGTCCCTCCTTGTCCTACATGGGAATGACAGGAGGCCTCAACTCCCGACGCCGGCCCCTCCCAGCCCTGTCCTAAAAATGAAGCTGGCTTCAGATCAACTGGCTAATTACTTGTGCTGTAATGATCAACCTGCCTAATTTATCACTTCTTTGAACATTTAATTAGCCAGCAGTGCAAGACAATTAGGTTCTGAATTAGGATAAATTAAACTGCTAGCTTAGCAGCTCTAAGGACATGGAAACTATAACCAATTACATCGACAAAAAGGTTTGACAGAGCCATCAAGACAAGCAGCTGACACGGGCGGACAGCCCGACAGGCCAGGCCGTCCCGAGCGCGAGCCCGCTGGAGCCAGGGCTCTTCAGAAAGCACCATGGGGAGGCGCAGGCCGGGAGAGCACAGCATCTGTGCTTCAAGTCCTTACCTTTGGCTACCAGGCCCTTACTGGTTCTGGAATAATTAATCATGTTATTAATTTTAAAAATATCAAGGAGAGCTGGGAATTTGCTTATTAGTGTGGCAGATGGTCACACTTGGAACCATTGTTTTGCTGGTCCAGAAAGTATATCTGTTACCCCGACAGAGCTACATACCACACAGTGCATGCCAGCACTTGGGAGCAGCGGTAGCTCAGTGGTAGAATGCTCGCCTCCCATGCGGGAGACCTCGGTTCAATTCCAGGCCCGTGCAACAACTTGAGAGCTATCACTGGAGGTGGGCAAGCTCCTGTGAAGTTGAACAGGTTTTAGTGGAGCGTCTAGAATGAAAGGGACTAGCAAGAAAGGCCTGGAGGTCCATTTCTGAGAATTAGTCAATGAGAACCTAATGAATCCCAACACAAAGACCTGCAGGGGATCATTGGGAGGAGACAGCATCTCATTCTGTTTAGATGTTTCCTCCTGGGCTGTACAGCATGGTGTGCTGGTAATGGAAAGTTCCTGTGAAGATTGTTGGGGCTTGTTTTAAAGGAGATGCCGCGGGCTCCTGCACCCTCACTTGTCACTCACAGTGTTGGCAAAAGCAACATGTGAGAGACTCAGATGTCAAAAGCAAACCCTAACTTAAAGACTTGACAGTATGCCTGGCTTGTCTTCAGTACCGTAAGGAACGTGTCTCCAAGACTTTGTCATTACTGTACCCTCCAAGATCTCCAAGGTGCCAATCCCCAGACTCAATCTCCTGCCCTCCAACTGTGCCCCGTGGGCGTCCTGTGTGCTCAGGGTAGGACGGAGCACCACAGGGCCTCTGGCTCTTGTCTTTGTGAAAACAGCTCACCAGGCCTTTCTCCTGCAGTGCTGCTGGGTGGTTTTGAACACCAATCCTTAGGTCAGTTGTGGGACGTCGTTGCACTCATGGGTGTGGATGCCCGCCCCAGAGGCACTGGTTCATGATGGGAGGGACCGTGATTGAAGGGAGTGGTCCACAGCTGTGAGCTCAGCAAAGACAGAGTCCGTCCAGAAGATCTTGGCTGAGGAGCGGCGGCTGCCGAGGACACTGTTTGTAGCACGATCAAAGGACAGTTTGATCATCTGAGGAAGAAAAGCAGCTGGAGCGCTGTGAAGGCGCGGAGGGAAGCGGCAGAGCAAACACAAGCAAAACGCCGAATGTGGGTCAAATCCAAACAAAGATACACACATCGGCGCTGACTGGTCAGGTGACTGTCCCCAGACCAGCTCTCTTTATAGTTCTGACCTTTACAGAGACAGAAGCACCTTTGTTTGGTTGGCTTAAAAAACCCACAAAGAAACTCCAACACCCAGACTGATCACCCATTCATTCTGTGTTATCTTTCCTGTCACCCATCTTACTGCTTCAGTCACCTCAACTCTTTGCTGTCCAGTTTAACCGACTGACAGCTGACACCCCAGCATATTTTCAGATGCTGTAAACCACACAGGAGGAGACTGCCCATCTTTTTTACAAGGAGCAGCTGGTGGATTTGAACCTCTGTCTTTAGGTTGGCTGCACAACTCCCTACCCACTAGGCCACCAGACTTCAATAAGTGTGTATTATCCATCTCTTTCTTTCTTTTCTCCTCCCATCTCCCACCCTTCCCTTTCCTGGTAACCTTCCTAGAATGGCTACCAGTCAAACACTTAACTGCTGTGTCACCAGGGCAAGGATGGTATTTTTAAGCTCAATATCAAGAAAACAAAGATTCTCACCACTGGGCCGATTGGTAGCGGCATGATAGACAGTGATGAGATCGAGATTGTTCACGGCTTTAGTTTGCTTGGCTTCACAATCAACACTCTTGGCACCAGCAACCAGGAAATTAAAAGACGTATTGTGTTGGGAAAGTGCTGTCAGAGACCTGTCCAGAGTACTGGAGAGCAACGATGTCATTCTGGAGACTGAGGTGTGCCTGAGACAGGCCATGGTCTTTGCAATTACTTGCTATGCGTCAGAGAGCTGGACAATGACTAGGGAGGATAGAAGGAGAATTGATGCATTTGAGCTGTGGTGCTGGAGAAGAGTATTGAATGTACCATGGACTGCTAAGAGAATGAATAGGTTCTCCCTGGAGAGGTTGAAACCAGGTTACTCCTTGGAGGCAAGGATTCCGAGGCTTCGTCTGACAAACGTTGGTCATGTTACAAGGAGGGACTGGTCCTTGGAGAAGGACGTCATGCTTGGGAGGGTGGAGGGACATCTCAGGAGAGGAAGACCCTCGATGAGATGGATTGATTCAGTGACTGGGGTAGTGGGGTTAGGTGTGTCAGAGACAGTGCGATTGGCACAAGGTAGAGCAGGGTTTAGGGCTGTTGTACATAGGGTCACTATGAGTCACGGGTAACTCAACAGCACATAACAACAACAACAACAACAACATCCATCTTATTGAGGTTCTCTGATGGCCCTGAAGTTCAAATCTACCTGTGCCTGGAAATCCACCACTCTACAGATGAAAACAGTAACAGCAACCACAAAGCTCCAAACTGTGAGTTGATTTCAATTCCTGTTGATTTCAAAACCATCCATCGAGTTTCAGAGACTGTAGATCTTGATGCCACCAGGGATATTTTCCTGCGAAGATTTGAGTTCAAACTCATTGCCATGGAGTCAGAGCTGACTCACAACTGACCCTTCACGGGGTTTCTGAGGCTGTGAATCCCAAAGGAGGAGATTGTCCATCAGTTGCCAAGGAGCCCTTGGTGGGTTCCAGAGAGGCGAGACCTTTGGATTAACAGCACAACGGCTCATGGACTATACCTTGAGCTGTAGTCCCTTATTGTAGAGATTACAGCCTGGGACACTATATGGGGCAGCTCTGTGGGTAGTCACATGGGGTCGCTATGGGTTGAACTCAGTTGGCAGCATCCATCAACCACTATCTTCCTCTTCAACCATGTGGAAAGGTCACACCTTATCCCAAGCATGAACTCCACTCTATAAAAGAAACCTTTCTGAATCCTCGTCACCAAAGAAGACTCTGGTTGCTACTAGTGTCAGGGGATGTGGGAGCCAACGGCACATGTAGCCTCAAGAGACTGTTCTAGGAACACAAGTTCCTGTAAGGTTCCGATGAGCATGACCTAAACCAGGCAAGTCACCTTAGGCGACGTTTGTAGCTGTGCATTTTGTTGCCATATTTGAGACTAATAAGTCTACCCTGCATTGTTCTTCCGATTTACCTTATATCATCACTTCATTAAAAATGCTCTCATCACCACACGGAAGGACGTTACTGCAAGATAGCTTTCTGTCAATACCAGTTTGGTGCTTTCCAATTGGAGACCAAATCTCTGGTCTTGGTTACCATGAGAACCACCGTGTTTCTCTGGCTGTTAAAATTATTAACTCCAAGAACATGCATCCTCTTAAATTCTGCCTGTTATTTATCTACTGTTCCACGGGCCCCACTGCACCCAGAGTGAATTCCATTAATCACTAGTTTGGAAAAAGGACAAGGGCTGCCGAAGAGAGGAGCTGTACTTTCTTGCTGTCAGAAGGGGCAGCCGTGACAATTCATTTTCTCACTCTGCGTCCTGTGTCTTGGAGGACTGAGAAGAGGAAGGGCTGAGAGGCCCTGGGGTGAAGCCAAGGGGAAGGGTCTGGAATGATGGGCGGAGAAGAAGGAGACTAGCTGCTAGGGATGCTTGTGTCTCTTCTGTGATTGGAAGCACTGGGGATGCACTTGGGGGTCAGGAGTCTCTATCTTCTTCCCAGGGGTTTGGAACCTGCTCCCCCTCCAAAACGGAGCTCTGGTGGCCCTGTGGTAGAAAGCTGTGCTGCAGTCCCAAAAGCTTGCAGTTTGAACCCACCAGCTGCTCTATGGGGGAAGGATGGGCAGTTACTTCTTATGAGTCGGTTCTGACATGACAACACACAACAATAAGTGACCTCACCTAAAGCTAAAGTCCACAGCAGCAAATTTGAAGGCCTATGCCATTAAGCAGTTTCTAGATGGCACAAATGGTTAAGCACTCCAGCTCAGAGGTGGGCGGTTAGAATCCACCAAGAGGGGCCTTGGAAGAAGGCCCGGGGACCTGCTGTCAAGAGGCTGCAGCCTTGAAAACCCTGTGGATCGCAGTTCCACTTGGACACAAGTGGGATCGTCATGGGCTTGAATCTATTCGATGACAACTAGATGGGAAGAATCGCAGGAGTCAGGACCCAAAGCTTGCAGACGTGCGGAACTTCCCCATGAAGCCTCCATCCGCCTCGTACCCTCCTGCTCACTCAGGCTGCAGCCACTCCTTCCTCAAGGCTCAGTACCTGTGAGCGTGCTGTGCTTACCGAGACGTAGCCTTTAACTACTTTTAAAGTCTAACATTTGTCAGCTGCTCATATATACAGCTTGCGATCATCTTACGAAGTAAAACAACTCTCATGTAACCAGCTCCCAGATGAGAATTTTGTCAGCACCAGAGAAGGCCCTGTCTGTCTTTTCTAGGTTACCACCTCTACCCTACTTAACAATAATAGCCTAGATGTATTTGGCCTGATGTTTTCACTTCATGCAAAAGGAGGCCTGCAATTGCTGCTGGTTTTAGTGTTCTTTTTGCTCGTGCTGGTCAGAGGCATCATCTCACGGCTTTACCTTTGTACTTTGTTCTTTCTCTTCGCTATAGAGAACAAAGCAAGGTGTCTTTTTCTTCTCCAGTGAGTGGTTTGCTATGAGTTGGTCTGACTGAAAAATGAGTTTGTGTTTGGTGTTCATTGGATGAGTTTACATTGTGAGGTTATTATGAGTAGTTATGGAATAAACGTGCTTACATGTATTTTTAGTAGGTATGTCAGTCTAGAGTCGAAGGTGTGTCTCATCCAGGCCATGGTCTTCACAATTATTTGCTGTATGTGGGAGAGCTGAATAATGACTAAGGATCACAGAAGAAGAATCTATGCTGTTGAGTTGTAGTGCTGGAGAAGAGTCTTGAATATACCACGGACCACCAAGAAAACAAATAGGTCTGTCTTGGAGAGGGTGAAACCAAGTTTCTCCTTGGAGGCTAGTTTTTTGAAGCTCTGTCTTACATGCTTTAGGCGCGTGGCCAGGAGAGACCAGTCCTTGGAGAAGGACTTCATGCTCAGAAGGGTGGAGGGATAGTACAGGAGAGGCAGACCCCAGGCGAGATGGATTGATACAATAACTGGGGCAATGGGGGTTGGTGTGTTGGAATTGGTGAGACTGGCTTCAGGACAGGGCAGGTTTCAGAGCTGCTGTACATAGGGCTGTTATGGGTTGCAGGTGACTTGATAGCACATAACAACATTATATATAAATATATATATATATATGTATGTATGTATGTATGTATGTGTATGTATGTATGTATGTATGTGTATGTATGTATGTATATGTATGTATATAGATAGATAGATATAGATATATGTATGTATGTATATATATAAATAATTAAAAATCAGGCCAGAACCTCTTCCTTCATCAGCTGTTTACAGCCCCCGCCCACTTGGCTCCTCCCTCTGAGGCTGGTTCCTCTTCCTAGGAGATGTGCCTTCTTACCGAGTCCACAGCTGGTCCACAGACACCTTCACCTTGGTCACCATCCATGCCGGTATGTTCAGCTCCAGGTGGGGGCATCTCTCCTCTCATAGCAGAGAGACGCCTCACTCTGGAGACCTAAGCAGAGCCTTCACATTGGGCTCCTTGAAGTCTTCCTTTTATTGTCTCCCAGTGGAACTCAGAGTATACTCACTGCATGTCGGGGGTTGTTGTTAGGTACTGTCAAGTCAGCTAGGACTCACGGTGACCCTGTGAACAGCAGAGCTCTTGCCCTGTCCTGTGCCGTCTTCATTATCTCTGATATGCGTGAACCTAGACTTAAAGTCACTGTGTGAGTCCCCCTTGCTGAGGGTCTCCATGTAGGAGTTGTCTATAAAGTACATACTCAGAATTTGAGGGTTGCCTGTGGCCTCACCTGTGGGCCATTGCCCACTGGGACAGAGGACGGAGTTAGGCTCAGAGTTACAGCAAGAAAATCACAGAAAGGTGCTCATCCTGGGACCAAGTGATGCCCATAAACTGTGCTAAAAACATACAGCGCAGTAGATGACATTTACCACTTGCATAACAAGCTCATTTCCATGCACAGGCAACAGCCCTAGAATTTTTGCAACACTGGGCTCCTAGCCGACTTTTATTCTCATGTATTAGCACATGGAGATTCAATACTTTCTGGCTTTGTTTTGTCCTTAACGAGGATGGGAGGAGCAAGAAACTCCAATCCCCGCGCCGCTGCTTTGATGCTGAGGCTCCACTTAGCCCTCACACAGGCTGCCGGATGAAACCGTGAGCTACTGGGGGCAGAGATTGGAAATTGTCCTCCCGTCAAACTTAGTGACAACATTATCTGCAGATCTTAGAAAAATCAGCTCAGAAAAATCCCTGGTCGGCAGTGATCCTCTCAGATAGATTGAAATCTTTGCAGGCTATTCCTCGGGGCTCATCAATCAAGGACAGTTGTCATGGTGAGCGGTGGGATAGATGGCTTCCATTTAATTATCTTCAACCCTCTGGATGTTGAAAGCATTTGGGGACAGCAGGCTCAGCTGGCCGTCTCTCTGGCTACAATAACGATCGCTCCCTCCCTGGCTGCACTGTTACCCGGAAGCATTTATCACTCATTTAGTCCATAAATAAATACCCCTAGGTGGTAACCTAAAGGTTGGCAGTTCGAGACTGCCATCTTCTTCGAATGGCGCCATGAACAAAAGGCTTGGAAATCTGCTTCCATGAAGATTGTAACCAAGAAAACCCAAGTCTTTGCTGATATACATACTGGTGTAACCAGGGACAACCACGAATCTGAATTGATACGATGGCTGTGGGCTTCGTTTTGGTTTCTTTGGTAACTACCTGTCAGGACATGGAAATAGATCGATGCCTTTGACTTGCCCAGAGGCCTGCACCATCCTTGGCTCATTGTACACGGCAGTGACCCACCTCCAAGGTGCCCACCACTGCGGCGGCTCCAACCTGTACTGGGGCTGCTTTCTCCTGAGTGAGATCAGTTCTAATGTTCCCATCGTACAGCTGGGAAAATGGAGGCCTCCAAAGTCAGGTGACTCGTGGGGAACCACAGGTGAGTGGAAGTGACAGGACAGAATTCTAGCAGCATCTGCCTGAGATCAAGCTCAGGTCTCATCCTCCCACACGCTTACTGAATTTCCCAGCTGAAGCTGAGACATCGGAGCCGGGTTCTCAGACGATGGCTAGCAACTGCGTGTCCTTTGTGGTTGAGGAATTGAAAGGAAACAAAGCAGATGCCTGATCCACTGTGTGCTGCTGTCACATCAGTCCCCGACTCATCCTCATCATCTGTTGCACATCAGACGACTGTGATCCCTAGAGTTTCCATTGGCTGAGTGCAAAAGTAGATTTCCAGGCCTTTCTTCCTAGTCTCTCTTCACCTGGAAGGTCCACTGAAACCAGTTCAGTATCAAAGCAACACACACAAGCCTCCAGGGTCACACAAGCTAAGACTGTGCATGACCAGGCATCGAACCTGGGGCTCCTGCATGGATGGCAAGAATTTTACCACTGAATCATGAGCACCAGGCTACACAAGCGGCCCTTTTACAGTGACCGGACACACTGCCCAGGGATCCAGACTGGAGATAGAAGTTCAGAACAAGGAGATAAGTTTCCATTTTCATCTGTCAGCTTCCTGAGCTGCTTCTGGGCTTCCATTCCTTTTATCTCACAACCAAGGGCTCTTCCCAGCTATCAGACTTGACAATGTTATCATAATGGATCAGTTAAGCCCACGCAGTCCCTCTGACAGCCAGCCTGAGACGCTCACTTTAGAAAATCCACCACGTGGTGAATCTTGGGCCCGTTTGAGACGGTTATTATAGAATTCTCTGGGAAGCACACCAGAACATCTTCTAGATGTGAGATTTACTTGAAGCTTAAGTTATTTTTTAAGAGGTAGACAAAAACCATGATATCATCCCTCTGTTAATTTGTAGCTGTGAAAACGGTTCTTACCAGCTCGGAGTCTTAGCTAAATACACCAGCATAATAATAGCCCTCTCAGCGCGGCATTGAGTGGAGACACTTACAGAAGGCGGTCTTTGGATTTGCTCCGTCTTTGGATTCTGTGTGTAAGTTGCCAGAGGAGGCAATTACGGCTCTGTTTCTATTTTTGGTCTCTGAGTGCTTAGATCTCTTTCTCTTGTGGTTGGACCATCAGGAGAAGCTACCCAGCCCCCAAGTGGGAAGGGCTATGTATTAGGATTCTTCAGAGGAATGAAACTGTGACTGCCGTTGTGTGCAGGGAAAGGGCACCGGACATGAGGTCTGAACATGGTGACCTGTCCTGCTGTGCTGAGGGCACTGGGTCCCATGTCCTCTTCTCCTCCGGCTCCTCCAGTCTATTGAGGGACACACACAGGGCGATCAAATAATATTAATCCAGTAACAGTTTCTGTAAGCATCCAACAACAGGGCATTGATTGCACGCATTGTAGCATGTCTATAGAAATGAATGTTGTACGTTTACTGATCGTCATGCTTTTGACAAATATTTAACATGGGCTTTCATGCATCTAGTGCTACATGAAAAGGACAGACTACCACATCCTATAGAGTAATAGAGTATCAGCTCCCGTATTTGTAACCCAACCCAACGCACAGCCATGACTTGTCTCTGATACATGGCAGCCCTCCAACGGGCTGCTGAGACTCTACGTCTGTGCAGGAGAAGACAGACCATCTTCCTTTCATGGAGTGGCTGGTGGATGCGAACTGTCAACCTTTCAGCTACCAGCCTCGTATGCTATACACTGTGCCACTAGGACTGCTTCGCTCTATCTCTGTCTCTTTATAGAGCTGTGTATACATGATGAAAGACTCAACTTCTCCGGGGTTAGAGCTGTAATACATGCTATTGTTTCTATGTTACTCTAACCTAGAAAAGCATAAATAATCATATGTCATGTGTATTTACATCCTGTCACCCAGTCCTAGTTGTAGGTACTTGCTCTAGAGAAACTCTTACATATGTCCCCAATGTCATGTATGTACATGGAGCTCTAATGGCCTAGTGGTAAGAATCTGCACTGCAGTCCTGAAGAAATGCAGTTCAAATCCACCCACTGCTCCATGGGAGAAGGATGGCCAATCTCCTCCTGCGGGATTAACTGCCCCTGAAAACCCACTGGAGGGTCAGCTGTGGGCTAGTTCTGCTGTGATGGCACACAACAACGCATCAAGGTCTCTGTCAATGTTTGTGTTGTTGCTGCGTGCTGTCGATCGAGTTGGAACCAAACCATGGCTGACCCTCCAGTGGGTTTCCAGAAGTAGCTAATCACGTGGGAGATTTCCTATTCTTTTCCTGAGGAGAAGTAGCAGATTTGAACCCCATGCTTTTGTGATTGCTGCATAGCTTCTTACCACTAGGCCACCTGAGTTCCCTCTCTGTGTCGATCTATAAAACACAGAGTTGGTTCTGATCCACAGTAACCCCTTGTGTGGCAAAGTAGAATTAACTACAATTTTTTTATTAAAATATTGGGTTTATTTCACAGGCTATTTTTCTGGCAGTAAATCACCAGACCTTTCTTCCAACGTGCCTCTGGGTGTGGCATGATGTCAGCAGCTGTGTTAACATTTCATACCATCCAGGGACTCTATTGAATACATGTAATGTGACTTTGTCTCTGTAACTATCAGTCTAAATTGTGTTATTAGACGATATGTCCCTGCTTTTTGTTTGTTCCTTGGATCGTTTGATTGTTCTAAGTTTGTTTCTGTGCTAATAGGAAGAACCCTGCCATGGACATACATGACGTTGGGGACATATGTAAGAGTTTCTCTAGAGCAAGTACCTACCACTAGGACTGGGTGACAGGATGTAAATACACATGACATATGATTATTTATGCTCGTCTAGGTTAGAGTAACATAGAAACAATAGCACGTGTTACAGCTCTAACCCCGGAGAAGTTGAGTCTCTCATCATGTAGCAGCGTAAGTATGTTTCTTGAGTGTCGTCTTAGGTGCCATTAAGTTGGCTTTGATAATAGCGACCCCGTGTACACAGAACAGAACCGCACCCGGCATTGTTCGCACAGCTTCTTCAATGCTTGGTCCTGTTTGGTTGTAGTCACTGGGCCAACCCATCTCATTGAAGGTCTTTATGGTAATCATTGAGCTTTCACTAACCCTCTGCTTTTCCAAGTCTTTCTGGAGGAATTGTCCCCTTCTTGCAATGTATCCTAAGTATATGAAAGCAATTACTAAGGGGCAGTGCTGTCAGTTGGAAGACTAAGGTGTGCCTGATTCAGGCCATGAGAGCTGGACTGTGAAAAAGGATGACAGAAGAAGAATCAATGCCTTCAAGTTGTGGTGGTGGACAGCAGTCCCGACTATCCCATGACTGCCAAAAGAACAAACAAGTATGTCTTAGGGAACGTGCAGTAAGAGTTGTCTTTGGAGGCAAAGATGACAAAGCTTCATCTCAAATACTTTGGGCACGATCTTAGGAGAGGTTATTCCTCAGAAAGGGACGTCATGCTTGGAAGGGTGGAGGGTCAGCAAAAGAGAGAAAGAACCCCATCCAGATGTATGGACACTGACTGCAGCAAGGGGCTTCAGCATGTCAGAAATGAGGAAGTTTAACTACACTGGTTTTAATGTTCTAGAAGATGGCTCTTAGGGAGCTCTGGAGGCCTAGTGGCAAGACACTGCACTGCAATCCCAGAGGTACAAGGTTCAAATCCACCAGATGCTCTGCTGGAGAAGGAGGGGGCAATCTCCTCCTGTACCAGTCAGATCTGATTTGACGGTACATGTAAAAATAATAAAATAAAAATTTAAAAAATAAGTTAAAAAAATTAAAAAAAAAAGAGAAATGAGGAAGTTGAGAAAGGAAATGGTCTAGATCTGTTATTTGTAGGGTTACTATGAGTCGTATTTACCTGACAGTATGTGAGATGAAGTCCCACCATCCTTATCTCTAAGGAGCATTCTGGCTGCACTTGATCTAAGACAGATTGGCTAGTTCTTCTAGTAGTCCGTGAGACAGTCAATATTCTTCACCAAGACCACACTTTTTGTCCCTTTCTTTTTATTATTATTGAGATTTTAATGAAAGCTTATAGAGACTTGGAATATCCACTCAATCCTTGTTGCAAATTTTTCTCCCTGCGCACCCCTCCCTCCAGTTCTCTTTACTTTTTGAAAAGAAAAAAAATCCCTTTCGTTGTTATAAAATCCCCCTCCCCAAGTCCATTTTACCATGCAGCTCGTATTCCGGACTCTTGTCATGAAAATAATACCTAGTCATATATTCCTTTTAAACAGTTCTCTCCCTCATCTGTGTCAATGCTGTGAACATTATTTATCACCTCTTTTCTTAGTTTCACCCCAACCCCAATGTCAGTCCTGCTTTACAACAATGGCATGCTGAATTGAAAAACAAAGAACTCATGAAATACTATACAAAATGGGTGACCCTGGAGGACATTATGCTGAGTGAAATATCTCAGTCACAAAAGGTAGCTGGGCTTTTTTTTTTTAATAAATAATTCTTTTTCTTAATTTTCATGAAAGTTTACAGAGACTCAGGGTTTCCAGTCATTCATTGTTGCACTTTTCTCCCTCCCAACTCCCTCCCCCAGGACCACAATTTAAAGGCAACGATTCTTGCTTGATTGTATTTATTGTCCAACTTTGCCATTCATATGAAGCTATTGATGTGGTTACCTGAGTGGCAGAAATGCTTGACAACTAACGGAAAGAGATTGGTGGTTTGAACCTGCCTTTGGAAACCCGTGTGAATACCTGCTCCTGAAAGGTCCCGGCCCGGAAGCCCAAGGAGTACTTCTGCTCTGCACACGTGGGAGTTACCATAAGCAAGAACTGACTTGACTGCAGCTAACACCACCATAGTCCTCTAGGTGGGTAGTTCAGGGACACAGACCCTGTGCTGTGCTACTGTCCACCTCCGTGTCTGAGCTGGACCGTGGAGGGCAGAATGGAGAAAGATTTCAACCACTTCCTGAAAGCCTTGGCAGGGAAGTAACCCCCAAGCTTCTGATGCTCACTGTTGATGGCTAACTGCGGAGGAGCAGGGAAACATGAACTCAGCTTCACCCATCACTATCCAGCTGGAATTTGATATTTTAGAAGGAGAAAATGGGTTTTGTGGACAGCTAGACTTGTCTCCAAACTTAGCTGCAGCCAAGTGTTTTCCCCAAGTCATCGTAAACATTTAAACAGCTGTAAGGTTTCCTGACACCTTATATTGTCACCAGTCGTTGATCTATGTGGCTTCAGATGCTTCGGTGATGTGACATTTCTCTGATCACTCCTGCAAATCTTTTCCTGGATTCATGGGCCATTGATACTACTATTTCTGGGAAACGCTGATCTCCCTTTCCCTTTTCGCTTCTTTTTCTATTGACTTTGTTTCTATCTTTGAATTGTTAAAAGGTCTTTATTCGTTCGTTGTGATTATAGGTGTAGCAAATAGCACCCTCTGGCTGGTTTTCTTTCATACAGATGGAAAACGGTCTTAAGTAGAATACTGTCAAGTTTAGCAATTTTTTTTTCCACTTTGTGATTCATACATTTGTGTTTCGGGGACGGGGGTGTGGGGGAAGAAATTACTCTCCACTCTGAGATAACCCATTACAGCCTTATACATTTTCTCCTCACAGTTTTACCTCACATGTCTATTGTTGCTGTCACTGAGCTGTCTCCAGCTCTTGACGACCTGGCCCTGGGCCATCTTGACTGCTGGTGTGTCCACATCCATGGTCCATGGTGCCATTGGGCTCACTGACAGAGTCCCCACATTGGCCCCCTTTACTAGCGGTTGGTCATTCCTGATGACAGACACGTCCACAGTAAGTGACCCCAAGTCTCCCCAGGCTCACGTCTAAGGAAACTCCTTCCCAGGCTGACTTGTTCTGCTCATGGCTGACGATGTACTTGGTGCCCCTCACTGGTACCACAATTTGAACACCTCAGTCCCTTTTCTCTCTTCCTTCTCCATTGTCCACGTTCTGCGTGCACATGAGGGGATTGAAATGACCACAGCTTGGGTCGGATGGTGTGAGGTAGGAATTTAGAGTGAGGAACTGTTTTCTCGAGACCAGCTTCTTTTTCTTTGATCAGCCTGCTTTCTCTCACACAAAGTCAACTCATTGTCGTAAAGTCAGAACTGACTCATAGCTGACACTACAGTGAGTTTTCAGGGACTGGAAATAGCGTAGGAGGAGATTGCCCATCTTTCTTCCATGAAGTAGCCAGTAGATTTGAACCATATACCTTTTGATTGACAGCAAAACTCCGTACCCACTAGGCTACCAGAGGTCCTCTACTTTGCCTTACTGATCTGCAGTTACAACTCTGACATTTATCAGTTTCTTCATGTGTGGCTCTTTTTATGGCTTCCCCACAAGCTCTGTTTGCTTATCTGCCAAACATGTATTACCTTAAATAATGCAGCTGAATAATAAATGCTGCTTTTGATACAGCAAGTATCAGCAAGTCTTGAGACAGCAGGTTTTTCCTGCTCATTTTTTTCCTTTTTAGTTAGTTTTTGTCCTTTTCCTCTTGCACAGAGATTTTTAGGAAACAGCTTAACAAGTCATAAGAATGTATTTCATGGGCTCTAGAGAATACAGCAAGATGTTTACTTGTGTTTTATTGACTATGCAAAAGCATTCCACTGTGTGGATCATAATAAATTATGGATAACGCTGAGAGGAACGGGCATCCCAGAACACTTAATTGTGCTCATCTGGAACCTATACACGGACCAAGTAGAACTTTTTGGAGCAGAACAAGGGGATTCTGCCTAGTTTAAAATGAGGAAAAGTGTGCATCTCAGGCAAGATTTTCCCATACCTATTCCGTATGTACACAGAGCAAATAATTCATGAAGCTGGACTATATGAAGAAGAAAGTGGTATCAGGATGGAGAAGACTTATCAACAACTCATAATATGCAGATGGAACAACATTGCTGATTAAAAATGACAAGAGCTTGAAGACTTACTAAAGATAAAAGACTCTGTAGCCTTTAGAGTGGATTACACCTCAGCATAAAACAAAAATCCTAATAAAGAAACCAATAAGCAGCATCAAAATGAACGGAGAAAAGGCTGCTATTTTCAATGATTAAATCTGACTTGGATCCATAATCAGCGTTCATAGTAGCAGCAGTTAAGAAACCAGAAGATATTAAGCATTTGGAGAATCTGCTACCAAGGACCTCTTTAAAGTACTAAAGAGTAAGGATGTTACTTTAAAGACTAAGGTGTTCCTAACCCAAGCCGTTTCAGTTGTTTCATACGAATATGAAAGTTACACAGTGATTAAGGAATATTGAGGAGGAATAGATCTTTGAATAATAGGGCTGGAAACAAATATTGAATATGTCGTAAATGCCCAAAGAACAACTAAATCTTTCTTAGAAGAAGAAAGGATGATATTTTTATTCATTGTTGTTGTTGTGTGCCACCAAGTCAGAGGTGACTCATAGCTGACCCTCCAACAGGTTTTCAGAGTCCGTAAAATGCGTGGGAAGAGATTAAGCATCCTTCTCCTGCGGAGCAGCTGGCAGATTGAAACTGGGTGCCTTTGGGATTGCAGCGCAGCATTTTAGGTGCTGCATAATTTGCATTGCTAAAAATTGCCCTGGAGTGTTGGGACGCCAAAACAAAGGAGAAACACGTCAAAGTAAAAGAGCTGAACAGAAGATTTCAAAGGGCAAGTTGAGAAGACAAAGAATTATAATGGAGTGTGCAGAGAGCTGGAAATGGGAAATAAAAAGGGAAGAACTCATTCTACATTTCTTGAGAGAACTGAAAAACAAATTTAAGCCTCGAGTCACAATACTGAAAGATGCTATGGGCAATATCCTGAATGACCCAGAAAGCATCAAAAGAAGATGGAGGGAATGTATAGAGTTACTGTACAAAAAAGAACTGATTGACACAGAAGAATTTCAGGAAGTACCTTATCAACAGGAACCAATGGCAATGAAGGAGGAAGTTGAAGCTGTATTGAAGGCACTGGCAAAAAAATAAGGATACCACTTGACTTGTTTCGGTTAACAGAAGCGGCCTTGGATGTGCTCACCAGTTTATGCCAGGAAATTTGGAGCACATACGTCTGACCAGCAGGTTGAAAGAGGTCCATATTTGTTCCTATTCCCAAGAAAAGTGATCCAACAGAATGTGGAAACTATCAAACAATATCATTAATATCACATGCAAGCAAAATACTGCTGAAGATCATTCAAAAATGGCTAGAATAAAACAAAAAGATGTGTTAATGATAATTGGTGATGGGAATATAAAAGCGGGAAACAGTGAAGAAGGAATAGTAGTTGGGAAATACGGACTTAGTGAGAAATAAGACTGGAAACAATGATTGAATTTTGTATTACAATAATTTATTCAATTATTATATTGATGTAGTCAATCTGATTCATGTGCAGACCATCAGGTGAGGTCCATGTATTTAGTCCCCCTTTATGCTTCTTATAAAAGGTATTTTCAATAAATAAATCATTGACTGTACAAAATTCTGTCATTTTATCTCCAGCCTCATTTCTGTCACCAAGCACTTGTTTTCCAACTCCTGATCCTTCTTCTCCATTTCCAACCTTTGCATTCCAGTCACTCATTATTATTATTAGTGCAACCTAGCTGCATATTTGATCAATTTTTGACTGCAAAAGTTGATAGGAATAGTCTATTTCCTTCTCTTTTGCTCTAGTTGTTAGTGCATATATTTGAATGATTGTGTTATTGACAGGTATTCTTATATGCATATGAATAAACTCATACAAGGAATTCAAGCATTCCATTTCTCTCTTAACAATATCCAATTTATCTAAATTGATGCTATAATCCCTAATAGGAAATGATAGTTAAGAGATATAAACCACACACACACACACACACACACACACACACACACACACACGTTACTGTTGTTGTGTACAGTTGAGTTGGAATCAACCCATACCTGACCCTCCACTGGGTTTTCAGAGGCTGTTTAATCGCGGAGGAATTGCACTTTCTTCTCCCACAGGATGTTGTTGTTGTTATGTGCCGTCGAGTTGTTTGCAACTCATAGCGACCCTATGCACAACAGCCCTAAACCCTGCTCTATCCTGTGCCAACCGCACTGCCTCTGACACACCCATCCCGGTTACCCCAATCACCGAATCAATTCATCTCATAGAGGGTCTTCCCCTCCTGTGCTGTCCCTCCACCCTCCCAAGCATGACATCCCTCTCCAAGGACCCGTCCCTCCTGGCAACATGTCCAAAGTATGTCAGACGAAGCCCCAGAATCCTTGCCTCCAAGGAGTAGCTTGGTTTAATCCTCTCCAAGATGAATCTGTTTGTTTTCCTGGCAGTCCAGGGTACATTCAGTACCCTTCTCCAGCACCACAGCTCAAAAGCATCCACTCTCCTTCTGTCCTCCCTAGTCATTGTCCAACTCTCTGATGCATAACAAGCAATTGCAAATACCATGGCCTGTATCAGGCGCACCTTAGTCTCCAGAGAGACACCGTTGCTCCTGAGTACTTTAGAGAGGTCCCTAACCGCAGACTTTCCCATCGTGATACGCTTTTTGATTTCCTGACTGCTGGTGCCAAGAGTGTTGACTGTGGAGCCGAGCAAACTGAAGCTGTGAGGATAGCTGACGAATTTGAATTGTGTGCTTTCAGGATTGCAGCGTAGCTCCTTGCCACGAGGCACCAGAACTCCCTATACACATATATGTCTTCTGTGAATGCATTTAAAGTGAGATATATACTACGGTGCCATTGAGAAAAATATTTTAGAAGTGATCACAGTATAATGGGAGAGAAACCTATTAAGAGTTTTAGTAGATAAAGATGACAAAATGAACTCTGTTTTTTATTTTAGAATCAATGAGCTCTTGTGTTGCTATAATAAAAATAACAATGAAAAGAAAATTGGACACATTACCCTTGTCCCTCAGCAGGGTACAGATGGAGGATTCCTTCTCTTCAAAGATGAGGGAGGTGGGAATCAGGTTCAGTAAAGGAGGACGTGGACACGGCACAGGAGCAAAGCTCCAGGTAACACTTCTCCTAGTGTTGGATGGTGGTAGTTTGCTCTGCCTCGGGGTCCAAAGATGCAAATACATACTTACCAATGTTGCTGCTTTGGTCAAGGCACATAATAACTTCCTCCCTGACCCTTCAGTTTTCCTCCATGGGGTGTGATTACCCTAAAGGTTTATGGTTGTTAGCAATTGTCAAGCCAGTTCCTGCCTGATTGGTGACCCCATGCATCATGGCGTGAAACACTGCCTGGCCCTGCAGCCTTGGGTTTTCACCGGCTGATCTTCAGCAGATCATCAGGCCTTTCCTCCTAGTGCATGTTAGTCTGGGAACTTTTGCAGAAACCTTTTCAGCATCAGGGCCACACACAAGATGCCACTGACAGATGACAGCTGAGCATGAGGTGTGCTGGAAATGACACGTGCGTCTTCCACAAGGAAGGTGAGGATTCTATCAGTGAATCATCAGTGAGTTCTCCTCGGTGTCTTCAGTTTTGTTCATTTTCTGTCTGTTGGGGTTTTTCTCTTCCCCTTTTCTTTCAGGATCTTGGTATTTTAAATGGCTCTTGGTGTTAATTGTCTTGACACATTTTGTGGGGACTCCATGTGTCAATGAGTAGAACAATGTCATAGGTTTTTATTTGCTATAATGTTAATGAAGGCACTCTGGTGGCAGAGAGCATAACATATTGGGTGGCTAACCAAAAGGTCTGTGGTTTGAATCCACCACGAGCTCTGAGGGAGAAAGATGGGCAATCTTAGATTTACAAACTTGGAATTCCAACGGAGAGTCGCTGTGAATTAGAATAGAAATGATGGCAATGGATTTGGGTGGAGCTTTGTTTTGACTTGTGTGCCTTTGGGTTGGCAGTACAACTCCACACCCTGCTTGCTGTTATGTGGGCCACTGAGTAGATATATAATAGCAGCCCTTAACTTTGCCCTATTCTGTGCCGTCCTCATCATCTCTGATGCAGTTAGGCCCTTTGTTTCAGTGACTGTCTCAATCCACATTCCTAAGGGTCTTTTTCTCTTTCGCTGACCCTTCACTTTTCCAAGAATGATGTCCTTTCCCAAGGACTGCTAGGTGACTTCAAACCACCAACCTTCAACTTAGCAGCTAAGCATTAAATAGTTTTAGACAGCCTCTCAGTTGGGGTTTGCCTCATGTGCAATCCAGGCTGTGTACTTTTGGCAGAAATACCACAGATGTCTCCTTTACTGTCCATCAGAGCAGGAGGCAGACAATGTCACTGTGTTCACGTCACTGAGAGCGAAGAGACCCATGTGGGAGGCTGTCATGAGAGAAGGCGCAGTGGGGACACGTGGCTTGGGCAGCACAGAGTCTGAGAACCCCCTTCTCCTGTCCTTCGCTGGCATCTCAAGCTCTATACTGATGATGACTGGCTTTCGGCACAGATCTCATCCTCAGCCCCTGACTCTCTGCTCTCTCCTCCCTGAGCTGTGAATAATGGCTTTGGACGTTAAGCAGGGCTCAGATCAGCCGTGATTGGGAACATGGTCCACACCAGTAGAGCATGCTTCTTTGCCAGTGACAGTCTTTTGGAGCAAGAGGTGGGTAGACCAGATGCACAATTACTCCTAGGCTTTCAACAGCACCCCGGCCAGGCGTACAGAGGCACAGCTAAATCAGCAGAGGTTTTATTTCAAGCATCGCTGGCCACAGCTGCTGCAATGTCTCAGCTGTTCCATTACAAGCAGTGTTTCCCCCGAGAGCTGGGCAGGGCGATCGGAGGATCAGGGTGAGCAAGGCTTGTTGTCGTGGTTCAGTGGCCCTGAGTCAGCCCTAATTCTTGACAACCTGCGGAACAGTAGAACTGAACGCTGCCTGAACCTGCACCCATCCTGAGCAGAGCCGAGTGATGCAATTCACAGGCAATCCTGGCTGCCTTCTCTAAGTTGTTCACCGGGGCTTTCTCCGTAATCGCCATCTGGAAGTTCTAACACTGGTCCAGCATCACAGCAACATGCAAGCCGTCACTGACTGGTGGCTGGTGGCCGGTTGTGAAGTGCTTTTACCAGCAGTCAGATGACTTTCTCCCATCACATTACTCAGTATTCTCACAGCTGTCCAGTCAGAACTGGCTCGTAGCTGACCCTCGAGTGGGTCTTCTGAGGCTGTAAATCACACAGGAGGAGATCCCTCCTCTTCGTCCCTCAAAGAGTGGTTGATTTGAACCCGCAGAGAGGCATGGCCTTTGGGTGAGAAGTGCAGCCTCCTATGGGCCAATTCACCAGAGGCCTGAGAATTCTACTACCGAATCAGTGAACTTTGTAAGTCCCCAGACGTCAGTTCATTGTCCTTGAGTTGATACTGACTCATGCTTGCGCTTGTGTGGGTTTCTGAGGTTGTACATATCCACGGGAGGAGACTGCTTCATTTTTCACCTGAAGGGCAGCTGGTGGGGTCAAACCACTGTGGGTTAGTTTCCTGATGCTTAACACACTACACCATCATGGCTCCTTAATATTTTATAAGGAAGGGCTAACATGACACAGGACACTGTCTTTGAGTGGTTTCTGATTTCTGAGTCTGTAAATCATAATGGGTGGAGAAGACTGCCTCGTATTTCTTCTGAGTAGTGGCTGATGAATTCAAACTGCTAGCCTTCTGGTTAGCATCCCAATACGTCATCCGCCACACTACCAGGCTTATCTTAAGAAAGGTTTAACCCTCAAACAGATTCACTGCAATAAGTCCGACTCATTGTGACCCTCCATTGCATTTCCAAGGCTGTAAATCTTTACAGGACAAGCTTGTTCATCTTTTTTCCCTCAGAACAACTGTTGCAATAACTCTTAGACTTTGAAAAAACTCAAACATCTTAATAGGCTCCCTGCCTTTTTATACAAACAGTTGCCCCATTCTACAGGTTCAGAGACTGAGGCTGCCATGTTTCACCTGTAACATGATATGTGCTTGTAACAAGAGTGTAGGCAGCATGTGGACAGCTGAGTCTGACTTCTTACTCCACAAAGGGGAACTGTCCCCATCAACAACATCCGTGTTACAAAACTAATTCTTAAAGTCAGCCATGGTCTCCCACCTACTTCCACTAATTTCAAAACCAATCTTACTGCTGTACTGGATCCAAAATCTATCTGTTGCAATGACTCCACAGACTTTACAGAACTGTACTCATGGTTAGGGGTTTATTGGGAAGTTAACAGGCAGGTTCATTCAGATTGGCAGGAGGATACAATCCCTTTGTAGAGAGACCTCCTCAAGTTTGCTTGTAGACCTTTTGACATTTAGCCTTAAGGTTTAGCTCCTTCTTACGAAGTTCTCTTATTCCTGCCAGTCCTCCAGTAAGCTTGACTTCAGCTCTATGGGGTAGCAGTCTCAAGTCAACCCTGTCTCACGTCCGTTTCCAGTTCTGTCCTGAGGCTGCTGTGGCTCTTGTGTAGATCTTGGTCCAATTGGTGCAGACATCTCTGGCCCGGAGGACATGCACCGCTCCCTCTTCCTTGTTGCTGTTGAGATGCCCAATTACGGCTGCTGAAACCACTTAAACCTAGTGAGATGGTGAGACTACCCAGTCCTCTTGTGGATAGACTAACACACACTGTCTGATCTCACCACTCCGTGTGGCAATGTCAATGAATAGGAAAGGCATTTTGAACAATAAGCCTTTGATACCCCAGTGCTAGAAAAGAGAGGCAAACCTCCTGCCTCTTAGAAATAGTGTGCGTCTTCTCATACTTGTCACGTGCTGTCAGGTTGCTTCTAACCCCGAGCGACCTTACACACCAGACTGAAAAGTTGTCTGATCCTGTGTCCTTCTCAAAATCATTGCTGTGTTTGAGCCACTGTTGCATCCACTGTACCAGTCCGTCTTGCCGGGGGGCTCCGTCTTTTTCTAAGGACCCTCTGTTTTACCAAGCATAATGTCCTTCACTCACCCCTTGGCCATGGCCAAGCACTTCCCCAATGGTATTTCTAATGTAAGTAACATACGTCTCTCTCATGGGTATCCAAGTTGACGGTAAAGACTATGACTCAGACCAGGCTCACCCCAGTCATCAAATACTATTCAGAGTCCATTCCAAGCCAGAAATTGACTTATATTCAAAGGAACAAGCAGTCTTATTGACTTTCCTTTTCAAACGAGGTACCAAGGACATCACTGAAAACAAAGTATCAAAAGAAAGCACTAAGGACGAATGCTTCCTTTACCTCTTTATTGAATTCTCTTTTGAAAATAAGAGGCAGTTCTGTGTAGCTTGGTCATCAAAGAGGTTGGTGTCTTTTTTTTAGACTGAAAGTCCCCTGAGTGGCCCTGAGGCAGGTGGGCCTCGCTTTGGCTTTTTCAGCAGCTCCTCTGCACACGAGTCACAGAAGGAAAAAATGACTCCTCAACCCCTTATTTTGGAGGGTTGTCACATCCAAACCCCTCATTTTGCACACTAGAACATAGGATTTCAGAGAAGAGGAGTTATTCAAGAAGAAATACCAACTGGCAGAACTAGGAGGAAGAACTATAATTTTCCAAGCCCCTAACTCCTACTCCTCAATCAGCCCCATGAAATAAATGTACAATTGGTGCATTTTTTTTACACATGAGGAGAGTGAAGCTTAAAGACATTAAACATCTACTCTAAGATCAGTTACAAAGGGGCGATAAAGGAGAGAGACAGCGCGTGGGACAAGCTTTTTGTTAACACTGATTTAGTGAACATGGGTTTAGTGATGAGAAGGTGAGTGGTCTTGCTGTTTTGATTTCCCTCTCTTGTCTGGAAGCTGTCTACTCACTGAGGACACACTCCAAAAGCGAGAGGTCATGTCTCATTTTATCTGACAACTTGGTCCACCCTTGGTCCCTCTCTGGTTCTCTCATGCTGCTTTAGCAAAGATACCCCAAGTGGGTGGCTTTACCAAATCAAAATACATGCTCTTATAGTTTAGGAGGCCAGAAGTCCAATTTAGGGTGCAGATTTAGGGGGGGAAGCCCTCTTTCTCTCTCGGTTATTTGTTGAGAAAATTTTGGGTTTCCCTCAGCTTCTGTAGGCCTGGTGTTCCCTGGAGAGCTTCCTGTGGGCTGGCCGCCTTTGAAATCAAGGAGCTTCATCAAGAAGGAACCTGGTTTCAAAAGACACACTCCACTCGTCAGAGGTTTTTCTTTGGAAATCCTGAGACAGCATCTCCATATTCCTCTGAACTCACTTTCCTCTCTTTTTGTAGCTCAAAAGATAAAAAGTGCTAGAACTCATTAGGGCTGGGGTGGGATTAGGAGTGTTGTACTGTACCCTTAATCTTCCTACAGCTATTTGGTCTATTGGATCATAGTGTAACATTAAATAGCCTCCACATTATATCATTACATACATGTATTTTAGAGAATTCAATCCATGACATTTCCATCTCTTAATCTGGTTCTGAGAAGGTTTTTAAGTTTGAATCTGAATTACTGGCTTTTTAGCAATTCAATCTATGGAAATCCAATCTCTTAATCTGACTCTTGGAAGGTCTTTGAGTTTGAATTGATATTTCTGGTTTCTCAGTTGATTTATTCCATGGTGCTCTGCCTTCCTGAATCCCAAGCAGACTCTTCTCCCACCCACCACACCATCTTTTTGGGATAGAACCAGAACTTGAACCTTGTTCTTCTCCACTTCTCACTTGTAGTTCTGAGTGTGTTTATTGACCACTGACTTTGTGCTGAAACTGGGCATGCTAGGCTTAAGTCTAGAAGATGTATCCCAGATTTCCACATGCGACTTTACCTGTCTGCCTGTCATTTGTCTCCATCATGAGAAAACTTGGAGACTCCAGTGGTCATGGTTGTGTGTCAACTCATCTGGGCCGTGGTTCTAAGTAATTTGGCAGGTATGTGATGATGTAATCATCTCCATGATATGATCACATGTTAAAGGGAGTTTCCTTGACTATGTGGTCTACATATCTCTCTCTCACACACACACATAGACTTCACCTGACTTAAATAACTAAACGGGTTAATAAACCCAAGATCACTATTTCAGAGGGCAGACTTCTGGCTCATAGACTGTGGAGGCTGAGAAATCTCAAGAACAGATAACAGAATAAAAAAAAATTATCTATCTCTATCTCTATCTCTATCTCTATATCTATATCTATAATGTTCTTTAAGTTAGGCAAAGTGTCCAGGGCGATATGGGACCTATGGACTTGGAACTTGCTAGATTTTACAAGCATGCGAGCCATTTCTTTTAGATAAATCTCTCTTTCATATGTGTGAATGTATGTGTGTACTCATATATACATATATACTCATGAGTTCTGATTGTTTGATGATTAAGGAGTTGCATTGTCAACCCAGAGACAAGTGGTTCGAATCCACCATTTTCTCCAAGGGAAAGAAAAAAGGGCACTCTCCTCATGTGTGATTTACAGCTTCTGAAAGCTGCGGGAGGGTCCTCTATGGCTCAGTTCTGACTCTACGGCAATGAGTTGAGTTGGTATCTGTTGTTTGTAGGGTTTTTGAGTCATAGTTAGCTGGATGGCACCTACCAACACCACAAATATATATCCTTCCCTTCGGCTCAAAGAGACTAGGCCAAGCCACCTTTCAATCATGTTTACAGCACAACAGAAATTTCTCTCTCCCAGCTCTATGCTTGTAGCACTGGTTTTGTTCTTTAGAGAACCCAGCCTATATCAGAAAGTGCCCATCTTCTGCCGTGAGAGAAGCAGATCATTGAGAAGGGTGGCTAGCAGGCCCCTGGTCTCCCAGCTCCCTCACGCATCCAGGTGACCGTACCTGAGCAGCAGAGGAAAAAGGAGGGGTCAGCCCGCAGGGCAGGGAGGGGCTTGCTCTGTTCTTCCTTTCTGTTGACACAGCGCGCTGCTGTGGTCAGACCTGTGCTTCTCTCTCAGTCTCCGTGTTTTATTGCTTGAGGGAAAATAGTAGTTCAGTAGTTCGTGGTGGCATTACCTATAGGGAGTTACACCGCTAACCTGAAGACCGCACCTTTCCAGCAGTTCAAATTCACAGGAGAAAGACGGGCAGTCTCCTCTCATGCAATTTACATCCTTAGAAACTCAATGGGTCAGCTAAGGGTCAGCTCCGGCTCCACAGGGGTGGGTGAGTGTCCACAGTACAAACAGAGCGATAGCACAGAAACGTCATTTTCCTTTCGATAATAAACCTCCGTTCGGTATTTATGCTGAGTGAGGTATCTCAGTCACAAAGGGACAAATGCTATATGGTGCCACTGTTGTAGAATGAGGCTGGCATTGGGGTGGGGGTAAGACT
>NW_006399830.1:10240299-10297751 GCF_000299155.1 Elephantulus edwardii | reverse complement strand
ACCTGATCCTCAACCAGAAAAAAAAGATGATTATTACTATGATTATTATTGTTATTTCCCTATTAAATGACTCACTTGAAACTCCAAACAAGGAAACTATAGTTTATTGGCGATAATCATTTGCTTGCCAGGTGCGTTTGGGAAGTTGAATGGCAAAGCTCCGGGGAGGAAGGTGTTTTATTTCCAGTGAAGCAATAGCTGCAGGACATAAGAAGCAGCGATTCATGGAGGGCTTTGGAGTTAACTGGGCTGGGACTGGGCAGGGGCAGAGAGGCCATTGCACAGTGCTCAGCCTGGAAAGATTGTCTGCGTTCTGACAACCAGAGCCACAAGCAGCTTGGACGACCTCCGCACAGGTGCAGAAGTCATTTCAGGGCTGGGGCTGCACTGGGATCCCAGGGTCCATTACAATTTGAAGGCAGCCCATTTAGGATTCATCTTGTAAAGTTGCTAGATTGCATCAATTGTGAGGTTGCACATAGGAAAAGATAGGGTTCCAGCTACCTCATTCCACACCCGGATGCCTTTGCCAGCCAGTTTGCTCATGAAAGCAAGAGAAGCCCACAGGCACGCTCCTAACCATCCCTCCTACCTTCCTAGCATTTTCTCATTCTCTCTCCTGATGCTTCAATTTTCACACTTCTTCCTCTGCCCTTTAAACTTAAATTGACATTTAGCATCTCATGTTGCTAAATTTGCTCAAACAGCCATGCACCAAATGAGATCTGATTCACATTCATTCTAAGTCCCCTCCTTTCAGTCCTTCACTCCTTCTCTTCTCTGGAAAGCAAAGCATCTTCATTAGGACACTCAGCTGGTAACTGAAAGGGTGAAAGTTTGAGTCCACCGGGGGCACCTCAGAAGAAAGACTTGATGTTGGACTTTGGAAAAAAATCAAATCAGCCGTTGAAAATGCTATGGAGCTTACATTTCACTCTGTTTTTAAAACTTGCTTTTTTTCCCCAGTTGTACATACTTTCTTTTAAAACGTCCCCCTTCACTTTCTTTCTTCCTCCCTATTATATCAGTGGAGTGTGTCCTTTCCCAGATCGTTAACTGCCATTCACATATTGTCTGCTCACCCTTTAGTTTTGGTGGATCTTCCCTTCCCCTCTTCCATCACAGTGATCACCGTCAGTCATGGAATACTACACAGCACTGAAAAAAAAACCAATGAAGGATGCATGAAACACTACACATCATGGGTTAGCCTACAGGACATTACTGTCAGCTAGTAGAATACTACACAGCATTAAAAATACCAATGAAGGATGCATGAAACGCTACACATCATGGGTGAGCTTAGAGGACATTACCGTCAGCCAGTGGAATATTACACAGCATTAAAAACCAATGAAGGATGCATGAAACACTACACATCATGGGTGAGCTTAGAAGACATTACTGTCAGCTAGTACAATACTACACAGCATTAAAAATACCAATGAAGGATGCATGAAACGTTATACAACATGGGTGAGCCTAGAGAACATTATGCTGAGTGAAAGAACTCAGTCGCAAAAAAAACCCCCACCAACATTGTGGAAGGCTTCTATTGTATAAAAACAATGGATATTGGAGGACTGGGACAGTAGGAATACAGTTCCCTTCCAACACACATGGGGCCATCAGGACCAGAACGGACTTAGCAACATGTTTCATGATAATTTCCTTGGGAACAGATTCCAAACTCCAACCCATAACGTTTTATGGTAACCAACCCAAACTCCCTACGATGAAATTGACTTCCATGCTTTTGAAGATACATGGACAATGCATACTTGATATAATAATTATTGTTTGGTTCCACTATGATATATAGCTAGAAACCAGAAATTGGAAAAAATTGGTGCCAGCAGTCAGGAAATCAAAAGATGAATTGCATTAGGTAAATCTGCTGTCAAAGACCTTTTCAGGGTACTGAGAAGCATCAGAGTCAATGTAGAAACTAAGGTGCACCTGCTCCAGGCCATGGTCTTTGCAATTACTTGCTATGCATCAGAGAGCTAGACAATGAATAAGGATAACAGAAGAAGAATTGATGCCTTTGCGTTGTGGTGCTGGAGAAGAGTCTTGAACATACCATGGACTGCCAAAAAAACCAAATAGGTCTATCTTGGAGAGGGTGAAACCAAGTGTCTCCTTGGAGGCAAGGATTTTGAAGCTCTGTCTCATATATTTGGGGCATGTGGCCAGGAGGGACCGATCCTTGGAGAAGGACATCATGCTTGCAGGGGTGGAGAGACAACGTGGGAAAGGAAGAGCCTGGGTGAGATGAATTGATACAGTAAGTAGGACAATGGTGGTAGGTGAGTCAGTGAGACCGGCTCAGGACAGAGCACGCTTCAGAGCTGTTGTACATGGGGTCACAGGCAACTTGACAACACGTAACAACAACAGTTTCAAAATCAGTGAGTGGGAGAGATGTTTAAGTTCATAATACCAAATGCCACAATACTAAGGTTAGACAAGGAAGCCAAGTTCAAAATATGAATAATCTGCAAACACAGCCTAGACAGTGGAAGCCGAAATATTCAGGCTTCGGGGTGCCATGGCTGAGCATAACTGAGGATCAGAACAAAGAAACCCAAGTCAGGCCTGGCAGTTCAGCAGAGTGGGAACGTCAGGACACACGCTGACTACATCTGCTTTCAGGAGACTGTCCACATCACTTCTTGCTTCCTAGCATCCTACAAGTGACATCTGGTCCCCAGCAGGGACTCGTTGTGGCCACAAGTCCCAGGGGCAGGGGGTCTCTTTTGGACCAGGAAGCGTGGACTTAATTTTATGTTTTCAAAACTCTAAATATTTTAGAATAATTTTAGATTTACAGAAAAATTAGAGTATACACAGAGTCCGCTTTATACCCTCCACCCAGCTTCCGCTGTGTTAACATCTTCCATTAAAAGGGTAAATTTGTTCTGACTAATGAACCAATATTGACACATTATGATTAACTATTGTCCATATACTTTTCAGAGTCCTGTAGTCTTTACCTGATGTCCTTCCACTGTCCCAGGGCCCCAAATAGTTGTCATATCTCCTAAGACTCCTCTCTGCTGTGGCTCTCTTTCCAGACTTCCTTGTTTTAGATGACCTTGATGGTTTAGAGGACAGTTTGTCACACAGATAGAGTGGTGGTTGTTGTTATGTGCCGTTGAGTCACCTGTGACTCATAGCGACCGTATGTACAACAGCCCTCAACTCTGCTCTATCCTGTGCCAATCTTACTGTCTCTGACACACCTACCCCCATTATCCCGGTCACTGAATCAATCCATCTTATTGAGGCTCTTCCTCTCCTGCACTGTCCCTCCATGTTTCCAAGCATGACATCCCTCTCCAAGGACTGGTCCCTCCTTGCAACATGTCCAAAGTATGTCAGATGAAGCTTGAGAATCCTTGCCTCCAAGGAGCAGCCTAGTTTCACCCTTGCTAGGATGAACCTGTTTGTTCTCCCAGCAGTCCATGTTATATTCAATACTCTTCTCCAACACCACAACTCAAAGTCATCGATTCTTCTCCTATCATCTCTATTCATTGTCCAGCTTTCTGATGGATAACAACTGATTGCAAAGACCGTGGCTTGAATAATGTGCACATTAGTCTCCAGACTGACATCATTGCTCTTCAGTACTTTGGAAAGGTCTTTGACAGAAGATTTTCCCAATGCAATTAATCTTTTAATTTTTCTGGCTGTTGATACCGAGAGTGTGGACTGTGGAGCCAAGCAAACTAAAGCTGTTAACAATCTCTTCTTCATCCTTCATGATGCTGCCAATTGGATCAGAGGTGAAAATCTTTGTTTTCTTGATGTTGAGCTTCAATCCATATTTAAGGCTGCATTGCTTTGACTTCTGCAACAAGCGCTTCAGGTCCTCCTCATTTTCAGGAAGCAGAGTTGTGTCATCTGCATAATTCAAATTGTTGATGAATCCTCCTCCAACCCTGATGTGACATTTCTCCTCATGCAGCCCAGCATCCCAGATACTCTGTTCTGCATATAGTTTGAAAAGGTTTGGAATAGGACACATCCGTGGTGTATACCCTTCCTAATTTTGAACCATACACTGTTTCTTTGCTCTGTTTTGACGACTGCCTCCTGGTCCAAGTATAGGTTTCACATGCTCAAGTGTTCTGGGATTCCCTTTCTTCTCAGCCACAGTTTGTTGTGATCCACACAGTCAAATGTCTTTGCATAATCAATGAGACACAGATAGACATTCCTCCGGTACTCTCTGCTTTCTGCCAAGATCCATCTAACATTAGCTACGATATCCCTAGTACCACGACCTAAACCCAGCCTGCACTTCTGGCTGTTCTCTGTTAATGTCCTGTTCCAGTCGTTTTAGGACAATTTTCAGCAGAATCTTGCTTGCATGTAATATTAATAATATTGTTCAACAACTAGATGGGATTATAGAATAGAGGAAGGAGGTGACAGGAATGGGGAAGAGGAAGCATTTCAGTTGTCTCCTAAGATTGCTTTCCCCCACGTCTCTATTACTGTGTGTGGATTCGTGGCTTTTGTTTTACATTTTCTCACTCGCGTCTCTACATGCTGAAACTACAAGATGCTCTGGGCTCCTCTTGTGTGTTTCCAGCTCCAGTCCTGGGATCATTCTTTTCTCTACCTTCGTTGGAGAATGGTATTGAATAGCAGGATCCCGGCACTAAATGTGCTTGTTGCCACCAGAGTGTCAACTCTTTTAGATCGTCTCCACTGACAGAGCAGAGGAATATATGTTTGTGTCCTAACCTGTGCCTATAAACATCTCCATAAATATTTCCATGTAACCTCAGAAGAATTCCATACTGTAAAATCCCCATATATTATACTAACAGAAGTTTATACTGATGTCTCCACAGCTGTCATGTGCATGTCGCCAGCTCTAACTCGTTACCCTACATAGAAATCCTTCAAGCCTCTCCATCACCCACTGCTGACCTGTAAATTTCTGCTCCAACAGTGAGAAACCTGGTTCCCACCATCTGTCACTCATTTACTTTATTGTTCAGTTTCAAAATAAATGCAGAAATGTGTGACAGTGTGGGTTGTAACAACTGATGGATTACAGTGTAAATACACAGAACTCCAAAAGAATTCATTTTGGTCCTATGGAACCTGGACACACCAAGAGGAAGTTATTTAAACAAAGAGAATACTGCATGGCTTAAAAGAAAATCAGAGACTCTCTGTCAGGATTGAATCCTTTCCGCATTCCTTTTTAGTCTGTATGCTGAGAAAACCATCAGCGAAACTGGACTATATGAAGAAGAATGTGGCATCGGTTTAGAGGAAGAATTATGAACAACTTGCAATACATATATGATAGAGTCTTGCTTGATGAAAATTAAGATTTGAAGATACAAAGAAGTGTACTGTTTCTGTTGTTGTTAGATGCCATTCAGTTGACTAGGACCCATAACAACCCTATGAACAGCACATCTGTATTAGGCTACGTGCTACCCCCGCTACCTCCCCACCTCGGGCAAACCACCTTACTTTGGCTGTTGGTAATAACATAGCGCCTTTTCCAGGTCACCATCCAGGTTTCACATGAGTGCCTGCCTTTTTTAGGGGTTTATTTCTTTAATCGGTTTTCCCCCTACGGATGGAAATAATAAGTTGAGCTTAGAGCCTACCATTACTTGAGTCAGGCATCCCTTATCCCACCCATGTCATTTATTCCCTTTGTGTTTTCTGCCATCTTTCCTCTATGTTTTTTTAAAATTTTTTTCTTTTTAATTTTGTAATTTCCTACTAGTTTATTTCCAAAATTCAACTACGTTGTTTTCAAGAATAAATTCTTTCCATTTCCCTCACCTCATCCATCACATTCTACAACCTGATGATTACTCTTCCCTCCCCCTGCACATCCTCATCCCTCTGCTTCCAGCCTCTCTCACCCCTCTTGGATTCTCATACTCATTCTACAAGAATGGGTTTACACAATATTTATCCTTGTGGGACTGAGTTAGTTCACTCAGCATAGTGCTCTCCAGTCCCTCCTAAGTTAGAAAATAATTTACAAAGTTATTGCTACTGCGTGCTGCGTAGTATTCCATTGTGTGACTGTACCACGATTTCTCAATCCATTCATTTAGTGGTTGGACATTTGGGCTGTTTCCACGTTCTTGCGATGGTGAATAATGCTGCTATGAACGTTGGTATACAAATCTGTTTGTGCTTCAGTTCTCATTTTCTCAGGGTATATTGCAAGTAGTGGAATAACTGAGTCATATGGAATTCTCATGTTCAGCTTTTTGAGGAAGCGACAAACTGCCTTCCAGAATGGTTGCATCATTTTACAATCCCACCAACTCTTTTACACTTTTTTTTTATGGGTTTCCCCTAACCCGCTTGTTTTCGTTTTAAATGACTGTTTTTTTCTTTCCTGGTTCACCACTGAGAATGACATCCTGTCTGTTCACACAGGAGCTGGAGCATGGCAAGGTTTAGTAGTCCAGTAATTCTAAGATTATTAATAACTGCCATGCTGCTGTTAAGTGCTGTCAAATCAACCATGACTCACAGCAACCCTCTGAACAACAGATCTGCCCCTCCGGTATCCAGCCCCGTCGTCATGATCTCCATCAGGCTCAGCTGTTGCCCTCTCTGTGACTGTCCACCTTGGGGAGGGTCTTCTCTCTTCCTGACCCTCTGTTTTCCCAGTGTGATGTCCTTTATGTTTAGAATTTCTCTGTTCTTGTCTCTAAGGAGCACCTTGCCTGCACTTTCTTCATGACAGAGCTGTTTGTTCTTTTGACAAACAATCTCCCCTCTTCCACAGTGCCACACTTCAAAGACATTAGTTCTTCTTTGGTCTTCCTTATTCATTGCTCAACTGCCTGATGCATACAAAGCATTTGGAAATTGGATTATTTAGCACATAACAGTAACAACACGGCACCCTAGTTTGTTGTTTGTTTTTTAAAAACAATTATTTTATTAATTTTAATGAACATTTACAGAGATTTTGGATTTCCATCCATTCATTGTTGCACTTTTCTCCCTGTCCACCCCTCCACCCTCTCAGTTCGCTCCTCTCTTTGAAAAGTAAAAGAAAAATGTCTTCATTGGTATATAATCAGCACCCTAGTTTTTAACATTCTGGCTCTCTAGTACTTTAGAAAGGTCCTTGACAGCAGACTTGCCCAACACAGCAAGTATTTTTACTGCTATTATTTTTTTGGGGGGGGTCGTTCTTTATTATCTTGACAGAGGTATGCACTCCCAACCCCCTCTTCTCCCACACAACTGTAAACTTTTTTAAAGACATTTTTAATTTTATATTGGTTTACTTACAAAGTTTGTATGCAGTGTTGGTGGGTAAAGGAAAGGGGAAAGAACTGCTATTTTTATTTCTTGATTGTTGTTACTATGGGTGTTGATCATAGTTGATTTAAGTAAGATGAAATCTTTAACAATTTCAATTTTTCCCCCCTCTGTTGGGAAAGTCTGCTGTCAGAGACCTGTCTGAAGTACTGAAGAGCAACAATGTCAGTCTGGAGACTGATGCATTCCTGATACAGGCCATGGTCTTTACAATCAATGACTTGCTATGCATCAAAGAGCTGGACAATGACTAGGGATAATAGAAGAAGAATTGATGCCTTTGAGCTGTGGTGCTAGAGAAGAGTATTGAATAAACTGTGGACTGCTAAGAGCACAAACGGGTTCGTTCCGGAGAGGGTGAAACTTGGCTGCTCCTTGGAGGCAAGTGTTCTGAAGTTTCATCTGACCTACTTTGGACATGTTGCAAGGAAGGATCAGTCCTTGGAGAGGGATGTCATGCTTGGGAGGAAAGACCCTCTCTGAGGTGGATTGATTCAGGGACTGGGGCAATGGAGGTAGGTGTGTCAGAGACAGTGAGATTGGCACAGGATAGAGCAAGGTTTAGGGCTGTTGTACATAGGGTCACTATGAGTCGCGAGTGACTCGACACATAACAACAACAACAACAACAACATCTATGTGTTGCCTGTTGATCTAGTTGTGAAGAGTTTTGTTTTCTTATTGTTGAGATGTAATCCGTATTGCGTATTAATACTATTGTTGCTGTTAGAAGCTGTTGAGTACAACTCATAGTGACCCTGTGAATAACGGATCTGAACCCTGCCCTCTCCTGTGCCAACCTCGCAAGTTCTGACACACTCAAGTTCACCGCTGCAGTCATGGTGTCCATCTAGCAGGTTGAGAGTCTTCCTCTCTTTTCCTGTCTCCTCACCTTTCTAAGTATGATGTTCTTCTCCAAGGAATAGCCTCTCCTAGCAATGTGCCCAAAGCGTGTGAAATTAAGCTTCACCATTCTTGCCCCCAAGGAGCAATTTAGCTCCACCTTCTACGAGACATATATTTTTGTTCTTTTGGCAGTACCTGGGGTATTCTGTACTCTTCTCCAACACTATGACTTAAAGGCATCATTTTTACTTCTGTATCTTTGTTCATTGTAAAGCTCTCAACAACATAGCAAATGATCGAAAAGTCCATGACCTGAATCAGGTTCCCCTTAGTCCTCAAACTAACATCCTTGCTCCTCAGTAATTTGGAGAGGTCCCTGACTGCAGACGTTCCCACTGAACATATCTCTTATCTCCTGACTGCTGGTACTGAATGTGTTGATTGTGGATCCGAGTAAGATGACATTGCTAATAATCTCTTTTCCACCTATCATGATGTTGCCTATTGATCCAGTGGTGAAAACTTTTGTTATCTTAACATTGAGATACAGTCTGTATTGAAGACTGCAGCATTTGATCTTCTGCAGCAAGTGTTTCCAGTCCTCCTTACTTTCAGCAAGAGAAGTGTGTGTCATCTGCATACCATTGTTGATGAGTCTGCCATCTGCATATCATTATTGATGAGTCTGCCTCCAATCCTGAGGCCACATGTAGGACACACCAGATTGTTCAAAATTAAGAAATGTGGACTAGGGAGGAAACCCGTACATGGAGAGAGTGTACAGCACCTTCTGGGGAAATGGAGCCCTCCCCGTGCTCACACTGGTTCACATTTTATTGATTGCTTCCTTTTTGATTACAATAAACATGTAACTGTAAAAAAGAGGAAAAAAGGAAGGTGTACATCAGAGTTGTATCTTTTCTCTACCCTGTTCAATCTGAATGCTGAGCAAATTATTTGAGAAGCTGGACTCTATGAAGAAGAATGTGGCATAGAAGACGGTAGTCATTAATATTCTTCAGCAGTTTATTTTAAGCCTCTTGACTTTCTGCACACAGAGTTGTGTCATCTCCGTAACATTAACTTGTTGATGAGTCTTCCCTCCAGTCCTAAGGCCACATTCTTCATGCCTAACTGCATGGCATACAGCAATTCTTGTTTGTTTTTCTCCCTCTCTTATAAGCTAATTAAGTAAATCTTAATTGTATGGCTTGACAATGGATTATCAATATTGAAACCAGTTACTTAATACAGACCAATGAAAGAGTGTTAGGTTAGCAGATTGGAAAGTGAGGGTTTCCATCTGAGTGTGGAGCTCTTCCTAGAGTGTCTCGTATGTGCCAGTGACTCTTAGGGAACCTTCAGGACATGACAGCCTGACCTGGTACTAACTGGCCTTTCATCACCATCCAACGAGATAGGCGAGCAGAAGCCCACTGGTTGACAGTACGTAATAACACCACAAATAAACTGTGGTAAGCTGTGTATTTATTTTCCTTTAATTCAAATTGTTATTTAGTTTGTCTTTAGACTTCTACCATGACTTAAGGACAATTTTTTGTTTGACTACACTCATTACAGTCGACTAATTGGAGTCAAAGCTGATGAAGCTGCATCTCTCATAATTTGGATGTGTAGCTAAACGTGGTTATTCCTTGGAAAGAGACATTATACTTGGAAAAATGGATGGTCTGCAAAAGAGAGGAAGACCCCCCCCCCAATAAGATGAATAGACAGTGACTTCCACGGTGGGCTCTAGTGTGTCAGGCAAGACAAGGGTGGCTGGTTCATAGGGTCACTTTGAGTCGCACTCAGCTCAATGGCACCTGCTGGCAACAACAATGGAATTACTTAGAGTGTCTCACCAAACCCTTATTATGATGTGTTGCCTTTCCCTTCATCTGACTCTCAAGTATCACTTAAAAGCATGTTGTTTAATTTCCAAAGTTTTGAGAATCGTGCAGCTCTTTTTCTGCTATTGAACTGCATCTAAATTCTGTTTTGGCCTTGGTAATACTTTGTATGAATTCTGTTCTTACTTTGTATGAATTCTATTCTTTTACAGTTGTTCAGTTTAACTTTGCAGCTTGGACTATATATTTTAGAGAATGTTCCAGGTGAACCCGAGAAGTCTGGATATTTGTTGTTGTTGTTAATGGAGTATTTTGCAAATGCCAACTAGATCAAGGTAATGAGTAGTGCCATTCAGGACAATTATGTCATTACTGAATTTTCTGCCCTTTTGAATCAGTTATTGAAAGAGGGATGTTGAGATCTCCAATTACGATAGTGAAGTTTTCTATCTCCCCTTGCAGTTCTGTCAGTTTTGCTTAGTATAATTTGACCTTGTGTTGCTAGGGGCATGGACATTTTAATTGTCATGTCTTCATGAAGACTTGGCTGCTTATTATTATGTAATGCCCGTCTTTTAATCCTGATCATTTCCCTTGTCCTGAGGTCAGCTTTGTCTGAAGTGAATAAAGCCCCTTTAGCTATCTTCTGATTAGTGTTAGAATCATCTACATTTTTCTGTTACTTTCATTTTAACCTATCTGAATCTTTACATTAAAAATAGATTTCTTAACATAAAATACAGTCGGCTCTCTTTTTTTTTTTTGCATATTGGTTTGACCCTACTGGGGCTGGTTTGACTTGACAAAGTGACCTTAACTCACAAGATTCTGAAAAATAATGTTATTATACCCATTTTCCAGATTAATAATTTGACTATTAAAATATTAATTATCTAGAAAAGGCATTTGAATCTATTTTTAACTAGGAAGATCTGTCTCACAGTGGCAAATAATCTCAGTCTTTGCCACTTGCTATCTGTGAGATGCTAAGAAAGATATTTTACTGAAGATTCTTCAACAACCTATGTTATGCAGATGACATAACCTTGCTGAAAGTGAGGCAGACCTGAAGTGCTTGCTGCAGAAGGTCAAGGACTGTAGTCTTCAATATGGATTGAGTCTCAACATCAAGAAGACAAAGATTCTCATTACTGGATCAACTGGCGGTACTATGATGAGTGGAGAAGAAATTGAGATTGCTAACAATTTCAGCTTGCCCGGCTCCACAGTAAACACTCTTGGCACCAGCAGTCGGGAAATCAAAAGACGAATTGTATTAGGTAAATCTGTTGTCAGGGACCTTTCCCGAGTACTGAGAAGCCACAATGTCAGTCTAGAAACTAAGGTGTGACTGATCCAGGCCATGCATGATCTTCACAATTACTTACTATGCAAATGAGAGCTGAACAACGACTAAGGATGACAGAAGAATTGATGCCTTTGAGTTGTGGTGCTGAAGAAGAGTCTTGAACATACCATGGACTGCCAAGAAAACAAATAAGTCTGTCTTGGAGAGGGTGAAGCCAAGTTTCTCCTTGGAGATTAGGATTTTGAAGCTCTGTCTCACATACTTTGGGCACATGGCCAGGAGGTATTGATCCTTGGAGAAGGAAATCATGCTCAGAAGGGTGGAGGGACAGCACAGGAGAGGAAGACTGAATTGAATTGAATAAGATGATTTAATACTCGGGTAATGGAACTAGGGCAATGGGAGTAGGTGTATCGGAGTCAATAAGACTGGCCCAAAATAGGACAGGCTTCAGAGCTGTTATGCATAGGGTTGCTATGAGTTGTAGGTGACTCAGCATGTAACAACAACAAACAACCTATTAGTTTCTCCACTTGTCAAAGAATGGGGATAATACAAGTTCATTAAGTGAAATCAAATGAGATAAGCATTTTGGAACAGTATGTAACACTCGGTGTTTGGAAACAATACTGACAAAGTCATCAGCGTCTCCTGTCTGAGCATCCTCCTTGGAACGTGTCTTCATCTGAGACTGAAGAACACAAATAGAATCAATTTTCAACATTTATTGAATGGATAATTAACTAGTGTTTTTAGAAACACATAACAGAGATAATTACCAAGTGAATATTCCACAAATACTGTCTATGTTTATTACAAAACTATTTACTAATGTGACTGCTTTCCTCTATTTCTTAATCACGACTACTGCTCCAGGATTATTGTGAGGGACATGACTTTCTGGGGCAGTTATTTCACTGCCGACTTAGATCAGAGAAGCGGAGTTTCCACGCCCATAGTGAGGACAGGTGAAGATCAGTGGTCAGCACACTTTCAATCCGTCACAAACCAGGCTGACAGATGCTGGCTTCTTCACCAACAGAAGGTGTTCGCAACCCACTTCACTTTTGTTACAATATAAATGAAAAGTTATACTTCACTTTTATTTGCATTTTTAATTTATAAGTGAATTAAGCATAATTACATGCCCATTACCTATTTTTCCCCCTTGGATTTATTTACACTCTGATACACTAGGCATTGTTTTTTGGTCATATGGATTTAGTGGTTAACCACATGCATAATGTTTCTGCTCAGAACATTGATTACGGATTTTTTTTCTCCCTTGGTGATTTAGAATGTCTCATTGCATATGTACATACATACAGAGTTGGACAATGACCAAGGAGGATAGAAGGAGAATTGATGCCTTTGAGCTGTGGTGCTGGAGAAGAGTATTGAGAATACCATGGACTGCTAGGAAAACAAACAGATTTGTCCTGGAAAGGGTTAAACCGGGCTACTCCTTGGAGGCAAGGATTCTGAGGCTCCGTCTAACAAACTTTGGACATGTTGTGAGGAGAGACCGGTCCTTGGAGAATGACATCATGCTTGGGAGGGTGGAGGGACAGCGCAGGAGAGGAAGGCCCTTTATGAGGTGGATTGATTCAGTGACTGGGATAATTGGGATGGGAGTGTCAGAGACAGTGCGATTGGCACAGGACAGAGCGGAGTTTAGGGCTGTTGTACATAGGGTCGCTATGAGTCGCAAACGACTCGACAGCACATAACAACAACAACAACATTGCATATGTAGGAAACTCATCTTTTGTTTTACTAATGTATGAAAAACTAGGAAATGGCATTTAAAATGAACATATTGTTATTGTTGTTATGTACTATAGAGTGGGAACTGGCCCATAACTAACCCTCTGGCCGAGTTTCAGAGGCAGTATAATTGCACAGGAGGAGATTGTTCATCTGTAGTCCATGGGGCAGCTGGTGGATTTGAACTACTTGCCTTCAGGTTGGCAGAGCACCTTTTTACCACTAGGCCACCAGATCTCCTGAAGAGAACGATAGAAGTCATCTTTTCAGAGTGTCCCTCTCACATTGCTGTCAAGTTGGAACCCAGCCCTAGCTGACCACTCAGCGGGTTTCCAAGACCATAAATAGCCCAAGAGGACAGTGTTCCTCTTTCTCGTTTGGAGCCAGCAGTGGATTCAAACCTCCAGAGAGATGTACCCTCTGAGTTAGCAGGGCAGCTCCTTACAGACCGCGCCACCCTCATGAGAGCAGAAGAGACCTTCTAGACGAGGAGTAGCAGCTACGGTTGTTAATAACTTTCCCAATTCGTTAGCAAGAACCTCAGGTCTGTTCTGTTCACGCATTCTTGGTGAGGGAGAGCGGTCAGGGTAATTCTAGGATCTAGTAACTGCCACAGTGCACAGAAGTCTTTGTTTGTCTTCCCCACCCCACCCCCACACTAATTAAGCAGCTAATTAAGCTCTTAATGGAATGACCTGACAATGGAATATCAAAACAGAAAGAAATGACCTCATGTAGACCAATGATAGAGTCGTTAGTGGGCAGTGTGGAAATCAATAGTTTTCATCCATGCATGCATCTCTCTCTATTGAGGGGACGATTTCTATTTACTCTGTGCCAGGGATTTGAAGGGAGCCTTCAGGACACGGAGACTTGGTGCTAATGCAGGTGCTGGTAATTCATCACCATTCAGGTCAAGAGACAGGTGCACACAGGCCCAGTGGCCAGGAAGGCCTGGGGAGGTCATATCATGCTGAGGTCCATGGGGCAGCTGTCAACAGTCTCTAGCCATTCACTGTCACACCCTTTCTCAAAGCTCCACCATGTCCACTCTGAGGAGACCTGAGAGCCCAGAAGTGATCAGAACAGTTCTCGTCTATGATTTGGAGCCAAGAGTGGTGGGGGGGAAGCTCACGCTAACACCTACTTGTGCACGTGCACACCCCACCCCAGAAACTCATTCTATTTACCACCTTTTTCTTGGAGGAAGTGTAATCAGGGTGCTCCTTCCAGGCGAGGATGGGGAAACTTCATCGCATATACTTTGGATACATTGCGGGGGGTGGGCAGGCCTTGGAAAAGACATGCTGGGAAGGAGAGTAGAGGGTCAGAGGGAGGCAGACCCTCAGTGAGACGTATCGACAGCGACAACCACAATAGGTGTGAGCGTGATAGTCGCCTTGAATCATGAAGATGGCTCAGGGAAGGGCAGGGTTCAGATTGCGTTTTCAGAATGTCACTTGAATCACATCAGCTTGATGGCACTTAACAATAAACTACTCATTTTAGAAACAGCCTTCTCTTATCTGCAAATATTTAAAGAACAATCTACAAGCTGCCGACCGCTGCCCCACAGGGCTGCTCAGCGCCTCCTGTGACCGTTCGTTTTTGTTGGGCATTTGAACTACGGTGTTGGCAAGGAGTATAGAAAACACGATGGCCTTCCTAAACACACCGGAAGTCTGCATTTGTAGCAGTGCAGCCACAGCGGTCCTTAGAGGCAAGGACGAGGAAACTCCATCTCCTGTGTTTCTTGTGCCTGTTGTCGGAGCACCAGTGCTTGGAAGAGGCATCGTGCTGATAAAGTCGAGGGTCAGCGCAAGAGCGGACAACCCCCAGTGAGATGACTGAGGTGGTGACCGCAACAATGGACGTGGGCATGGTGAGGATGGCGCAGGGTCAGGGAAGGTTGCCAGGCGTCAGCGTTGACTCCATGCGTCAAACAGCCACAATGGGGCACTGAAGTGAGCGGTGTTTGTTGTCCCATAGATATCCTAAGTCGGCATTCTTAGCACAGACTTATTGTAAGACGTATGTTCAATAATAGAAGGCATTATCCAGGATTTAACACAAAAGTGAGACAGGCCTTTCTTTGAGGTGCCTCTCAGTGGGTGTGAACACCCAACCATACAGACTATGAAGCTGGCACAGGAATGGGCAGGGCTTCTCTTCTGTTGTACGTAGACACGCTACAGCTTGGAGGTCCCACCACAGCACATAGCAACCATAAAATCCGCATTGTTTGCGAGGTCTGCTGGCCTCATGATGAGGAGTTACAATGCCAACACAAAGCCACACGGTTCAAATCCACCAGCTGCTCTGCACGAGAAAGACGGCCAGTCTCCTCTCACGCACCTTACAGCCTGTGCAAACCTGCTGGAGCGTCAGCTATGAGCCGTTTCCAACATGACGCTACATAAACACAACAACAACAACTAGGTCTTACATGCTGTTGCATTGGTTCTAACTCATGGGACGCCTTGCACAACAGAAAAAAACATACACAACATTCCTGTTCTTTTACCATTGTTAGATTTGAGCCCATTGTTGCAATCACTGTACTAATCAATCTCACTGAGCATCCTTTTTCAGTGACACTGTACCTTACCAAACGCAAAGTCCTTCTCCAGGGACTGATACCTTTTATTTTTATTTCTCTCTCTCTTTCTCGGGGTGTGTGTGTGTGTGTGTGTGTGTGTGTACCGTCAAATCAGATCTGACTGGTACAGGAGGAGATTGTCCCTCCTTCTCCAGCAGAGCATCTGGTGGATTTGAACCTCACGCCTCTGGGATTGCAGTGCAGCTTCTTGCCACTAGGCCACCAGAGCTCCCATGGGACTGATAGCTTTTAATAACATGCCCAAGGTACACAGGGCAACGTGTTCCCATCCTAACCTCTATGGAACCCTCCGACAGCGCTTTTTCCAAAACATTTTTTGGTCTTTCCAACAATCAATGGTGTCATCAATATTCGTCAACGCTGCGACTTGATGGCATCAATTACTCATTGATCTTCCTTATTCATTCTTGAGCTTTTGGATGACCATGAAGCACTTGGGTCAAGTGCGTCTTCCCCCTCACAGGGACATCTTTGTGTACTGAGGGTTTTCAGCTTATCACACTGCAGTGACTTTTGTGTTGCTGTGACACTGAAGTTATACCACCGGTGTTTCAAATGCAGTGACTTTTGTGTTGCTGTGACACTGAAGTTATACCACTGGTGTTTCAAATACCAGCAGGGGCACGCCAGGGAGACAGGTTTCTGCGGAGCCTCCGTACTAAGAAAAAAAAGCCTGTCAATCTATTTCCAAATACTGGTCAAGAAAACCTTGGGCTTACAACAGAACGTTGTCTGATTCATGGTCTTTGGACCTGTCTTTAGAGGTTTTTATTCACTTTTAGAGGGATCATGGTTGGGGAAACAAAGAACCAATGAGTTTGAGGGAAATTCCCAGTGAAAGGAAGTGGCATAGTGGCTACAACAATAGACTTGAACTTGGTGGTGATTATGGGGGCAACACAATGCTTTGTTCCATCTTACATCAAGTTACCATGAGTCAAAGGCCACTCAAAGCAGCTGAGAACATCTTCGGTGCAAATAGTCAATACGGAGAAAGACTGAGAGAGGAGTTAGGAGAGGCTGATCTTCAGGTCTTTAGACAACTTAACGTCCTAACCTCAGTTTTTCTGGGAAATGTCATTGGCATTGATGATTAGCTTGCAACCACTGCTACTCTCTGATGCCCCACATTTTAGTAAACTCTTAACCATCTCCTCTCCCTGTGACTGTGATTTTTGCCCAAATGACTTGACTCTCAGTTTGACTGCAAATGGTGTGATTGGCAGAAACCTGGACTATTCTCCCTCGGCTGATTGGGCCCCACATCAGGCTGGCCAGGGCCACCCAGGAGGGTCTCAGAATTGAAGCAAACCTTGTGACCCAAGATAGTCCCGGGAGACTGAAGACATGGAAGAAAATGCAACCATCCCTCCCTGTAATATTTCCATGAGAACTTCATTTTCTAAACTTCTCTGCTCACCTTTCAAAGATTTATACAGATGATTTAACGCTTTGATGCGAAGATAAATATGCCTGTAGCTTCACAAAAGTACAAGTTATTGCCTGCAAATGACACTCTCAGCCTGTCAGCTTCGTTGCCTGCGTGGGGACATGGAATGTGTTTGGTTGCTGCTGGCCATTCCATCATTTCCAGCAGTTCCCTGACTCCACTTTGTACACGCGCGCCGCACTGGCCGGGCCCCTGTCGAGCACACAGGCACGTTTATCTGCTCAGGGACGATCGTGATTGCCGTTCGCCGTCCTCCAGGCCACACAAATGACGAGCAGAGTGAAGAAGCCCAGAGCCCGACTCCACGCCTCCTCTGTCCCTTCTCATTGCTCTTGTGGTTTAGTGTCTTTTGTGCCAATTACCAAGATAGTTTTTCTTACTCCTTCCCCAAATGATTTTACTTTCAAATCCATCCATTTTTTTTTTAAAAAGCAAAATAGTAACAGTATTTTCAAACCGAACATCTCAAAGACCCCCTAACGTTTATAGATGTGTCTTCTAGTAGACGGCGAGAATGGAGATATTGTATATCTGGCCTATTCAATATGGTACCCCCATACATATCTGGAGGGAGGGAGCTCTAGTGGCCTAGTGACAAGAAGCTGTGCTGCAACCCCCAAGGCATTCAGTTCAAGGCCACCAGCTGCCCTGTGGAAGGAGGAGGGGCAGTCTCCTCCTGTGTGATTAACTGCCTCTGAAAACCCACCGAAGGGTCAGCTATAGGTTCGTTCTGACTCTGAGAAATACAACACACAGACATAAGGCAATTAAAAGCTGTGAGTGTATTTTGTTGTTAGGTGACATAGAACTGCCTTCAACTTAGAACAACCTTGTGTCCAACAGAATGAAGCCCGGTCCAATCCTGTGCCGTCCTTACAGACTCTGCTGGCCTTAACCCCATGTTCCGCTCACTGAGCCAATACTGGAGAGCTTCTCCTTCTCTGACTCTGCACCTTTCCAAGCCCAATGTCTATGTCCAAGGACTGGTCCCACCTGATACCGTGCCTTCAAGGTATGAGACCATATCACCGTGCTTACCTCCAAGGAGCAGTGTGGTCGTATTTCTTCTAAGACACATTGGCTGGTTCTTTTGACAGGTCATAGTACAGTCAATGTTCTTCTCTAACACCACAATTCAAAGGCATCATTTCTTCAGAAGTGTGGCCAGGAAGGCTAGAACACGGTTTCATTATTATTTTAACATGTTTACTCTTAAACGTAAGTAGCTGTGACACTCTGGTGCCTCAGTCCATAGGGGGTTGCACAGCTATCCCGAGGGGTCTCTGGTGGTTCGAATCCACTGGTGTCTACTCGGGAGAAAGATGAGCAATCTCCTCCTGCGCAGTTTACAACCTTGGAAACGGAATGAAGGATCAGTCACAAGACTCAACAATGAGATAATTGTAGCGAGTGCATTTCCTATTAAATCGTAGGATCTTTGGAAACACATCCAGTCCCCTTGAAGTGGAACACAAAGACCTTTATCACGTGGCTTCTGGTTCTCACTCCAATTTTGGTCATTATTTCTTCTGCCTTGAATTTTTCCCAGCAACACAAATCATCTTCCTAGCAATGAGACCTTGACTTGGTACCAGTTATTCTTTTGACAACTAATGACTTCATCCCCCTGCCTGGTTCATTGCTGTATTGTTTGTTGTTAGTTGCTGTTGAGTTGATTCTAGCTCATTAAGATCCTGTGTGTGCAGAGTAAAATCTCTCCATAGAGTTAAAGCACCAAGGAGCAATGATGTCAGTCTAAAGACTAAGGCGTATTTGCGTCAAGCCATGGTCCTTACTCGATATGCATCTAAAAGTTGGACAATGACTAAGGAGGACAGAAGAAGAACTGATGCCTTTGAGCTGTGCTGTTGGAGAAGAGTACTGACCATCCCATGGACGGCCAAAAGAGCACATGAATGTCTTAGAGAAAGTGCAACCAGGATACTCTTTAAAAGAAGGATAATGATGCATTGTCTCACATATTTTGAGCATGCTCTTAGGAGAGGCCAGCACTTGGATAGAGACATTGCGCTTGGGAAAATACAGGGTCAGAGAAAGTGAGGAAGACCATCAGTAAAAGGAATTGACGATAACAATGGACTCAAGTGTATCAGAGATGATGAGGATGGCTCAGGACAGGGCAAAGGTCAGACCTATTATTGGTACAGTTGCTGTGAGCCCATAGTCAACTAAATGGCACCTTATGACAACAATAATCTTAACACAAGTAGATCCATTGATCTTTTAAACTGTGCTTACACTGGGTGAATTTGAACTGACAACCTTTACGTTAGTTGTACGATGTAAGGATTTGCCATACCTTTTGGGATCCCTCAAACAAACCCAGACATCCCTTCAGCAATTATTTCTTTCTTGCCCCAGGTAAACCCTCCTGTCTCCACTGCGCTATTTTTACCTCTTGAACACAGCTTTGTGACTGTACTGATCACATGAAATGATAATTACTTACTGAAGTTTCAGCTTTGTGAAGGCAGAGCCATAACTTAATCTCTTTGTTTGTTTCTTTTCTGGCACCTGCCTCATTACCTGGGCCAGAATGATCATTTAGTAAATGCTTGTTCAGACTAGAAGCCATGGAATTGTCTAGTTTACAAGATGCAGGTAAAACAATACACATCATTTGTCAACTGATCTCCTCCCCTGTTCTGTTCCTATGAGTGTTGTATGGGCTTTCAGTAAAACATCAAGAGGTCTCATTTTCTTAGTAATAGAGAAAGAGTTAGGGAAGGAGTCAGGTTACGGCATTTTTAGAAAAATTAGCTGCAAATATCTAGTATCCACTTTCACATGTTATCAAACCCAGCCAGCCTAGGAATCAAAAAGCCATTAAAAGGACAAAGTTGTTGTTATTGTTGGTTTTTTTTCTCCAAGAAAGACCTCATTCAATTGTAATACTAAGTCTTCTGCAATCACTTGCCAAATAATGATTGCAATTAAGATATATGCTGTGCCTGTGTTTTCAGAAAACGTTTATGAATGAGAGCTGCCCTGTGCACTGTTTAATGTATTACATAGATTTCTCTTAGCAGACAGAAGCAGCTTTTCTGAGTTCATGGCTTTAACAGATGTTCATACAATTAATGAACTCCCAAAGGGTGGTATCAATGCATTCCAACTCGAGACACTATGCCTGATTGTTTCCTCACTGCTCTTAAATCTAACAAACACTCCTGGTTGCAGGTTTTTTTAATGTACACCAAGGTTTGATTTGCAGGAATGATAATACCCCGGTGTTCCAACAGTCACCGAACTCTAGACTCTCAGAAGCTGGGAACGAGGACAAAGCATTGCATTTATCCAGCACTTGACAGTTTATAAAACCAAAAGCCAGACTAGATAGAGGCAGATGATCCAGCTCCATTCACGCTGACCCTGTGTAGCATGTGTCAGATTGGAACTGTGCTCCACAGAGTTCTAATGACTGGTTTCTTGAAAGTAGATTGCCCGTCCTTTCTTGTACAGCACCTGTCGGTAGACTTGAGCCTCCAAAATTTTGGTTAGTGGCCAAACATACTAACCATTTGCACCACACAGGGACATCTCCAAGTTTACAGAGTGCATTGAAACCTGTTACAGTCTGATGGCTGCTGGGATCTTCTTTGGAATAAAAGGGAGAAAATATTAAGAGAGGGTAGGATCAAAGGATTAATGGAAGTGAGAATCACAGAGAGGAGATGGGAAGAGTGAAGTTGCATTACACATGCTGTATTTCATGTTCTAAACCATAATGTGTGTATGAATGGTGGGATGGGAAATCAAGGTTTTTTATAACCTTCACTCAAATATGACAAATGACGGTCATTCTGGACATCTATATGAGAAGAAGAAAAGAGTGAGGGCTCAGAGGGCTGACAGGGCATGCCCAAGTCCTTTTAGAGGCCACGACGGGACCACAGGTCCATGGCTCTTTTCCCTGTTCACTCCGCTGCTCAGATGCTGGTCTCCAGGGACCTGGCTCTGTAGCCAGCAGTAGAAGCCTTCCCCAAATTGCAGTTTCAAAGCACAAGTGTGTTCTCACCATGTCATCCCGTGATTCTCTTTCTGGAATGTTGCTTCTAGTAAATGAGGGGGAAAATTGCTGGTGACAGCTTGATAACCACCTCCAGCCATGGTCGACAGGGGTTACCTTCAGTTGCTAGGTGGGAAGTGGTCTCCATGGAAACCCAGGAGCGGAGCTATTTCTCAAACCTGTCTCAGCACCAAGAGCTCAATTAGGAAGTTGGGGAAAAGTTTGGGTGTACTGAAGGTGGAATCAGGCTGGAGCCATGCCTCAGCACACGGGGAAAGGGGCCCAATGATCAAAAGCATATGTTGAAAAGTAGTGATTGTGGTCCTATGTGTTCTGTTAGGTATCATCAAGATAGTTCTAAGTCTCGGCAACTCCGTGTACAATGACACAAACAAGAATAAAACGCTGCCTGGCTCGGAGTCATCCTCAAGTGTTGCTGTGTTGAACGAAGCTCTTTATCAACACAGACACCATATTAACCCCCACCATGGAGGGTGTGCCTTTACCTCTCTGACCCTGACTTTACCCACTACTCTGTTCTTTTCCAGCAACTAGTCCTGCCAAATAACACACCCAAAGTACTAACACAGTCCCTCTATCCTTGCTTCTAAGGAGCACCCTTGTAACACTTCCACCAGCAGAGATTTCTTTTTCTCCTGGTAGTATATTCAATATTTTTCACCACCATCATAAGTCAAAGGCATCAATTCAACTTCAGTGTTCTTGCTCAACGTTTGACTTTCATGGGAAGATGAAACAATTGGGAAGACCATGCCTTGGATCAATGTACCTTCGCTGTTAAAGTTAAGCCTTTACTTTTTAACACTTTAAAGAGATCTTTGGCAGCAGATTTGCCCAATGCAATAAATCTGATTTCCTGACTGCTGTTCAGGGTGTTGACTGTGGGTCCAAGTGAAATAAAATTCTTGGCATCTTCAACCTTTTCTCCATTTATCATGATGGGTCCTGTTGCAAAGAATTTCATTTTATTTCTGTTGAGATGTATGTAATCCATGCCAGAAGTTGTCATCTTTGACCTTCATCAGAAATTGCTTCAGGTCTTCTTTGTTTTTTGCAAGCAAGGCTGTGTCAACTGATTGTTGGAGGTTTTTAGTGAATCTTCCTTCAATCTTGATCCTGATTCTTCTTCATACTACCCAACACCCAGAATGATTTAGTCAGTATGTGGATTGAACACGTATGGTGGAGAAGCACTTATTCTTCTTCCAGCCCTGATACACACACTTGTCCTAGTTTAAACCTAACAGTGTCTCCTTGTTCTGTTTGAACAACTGTTTCTTGTTCGATCTATGCATAGGATGTATAGAAACACAGTGAATTCTTCTAATGTGATATGTACAATCTTTTAAATTTTATTTGCTACAATACTATTTATTCATTACTGACTTCTAAACTCAGAATTGTAATACTCATACGTAGAAGTTTCTGAGTGGGACGAATGGCTAAGCATTTGATTATTAACCAAAAGGTTGGTGGTTTGAACCCCACCATGGGCTCCTCCATAGACAGGAGTGATTCTCTGCTTCTGAAAGGCTGGAGTTGTGAAACCCTGCTTGAGTGGGTTCCTACCTTAGCACACCTGGGCTTGTCATCAGTCACAATTGACTCAACACAACTGGTTTGCTTATGTGGACAGTATGTTAGAATGAGAACTTTTGAGAAAGGTTATATCCAAACTATAGAATCTAAACAGGGCTTACTTTATAATGAACATTACTTGGTGTAATTAAGCAGCTTTGGGTGTTATACACCGATAAATCAATGTGCCCACCCACCCCACGCAGTTATGTGCTTATTTACCAAGGGCTCTTCTTAAGTAAGAATATGAAGATTATAAATATTATATAAACCGACTCAGAGTTGACCCTCCGGCAGGTTTTCAGAGTCAGTTAATCCCATGGGAGGAGATATCCCATCCTTCTCCCATGGGGTAGCTGGTGGATTCCAACTGCGGGCCTTTAGGATTGCAGCACAGCTTCTTGCCACTAGACCACCAGTGCTCCCGTGTATAGAGAGAGCCAAGCACCTGCAATAAAAAGGCAGCATCTGGTTACTTCCTCAGCCCTTCCCCAAATGCCACCAACTTGCTCCACATGCATGGTATTCTCACTGTCTCCTAGTGGGTGGGGGCGTTGTCCTTGATGAACTTCTAGCTCTGACTGAAGCTCTGGGCATGAATATATATTGTTATATATAATAATTAGTAATATATATTGCCACATTTTATAAGAGTATATATGTATATATTAATATATTTTAAAAATATATAAATATACATAAATACAGATTTATTTATATATTTATTAAAGGATATCTATATTATAGAATATATTTATTAAATTAAATAATATATTAATTATATATATTTATTAAATTAGATATATATTTTGTTATATATTATATACATATATATGTATGTGTGTGTGTGCATTTCAAATCATCTGAATACCAAGCAGGCAACTTCTCCAACTTCTTTCCTTTTTGCTTTTAGACTGTTCACCTAAACCATGAATTTCTGTGCATCTGAGACAACAATCTAATTTTAATTACAGACGGTCTATTATTAGAGTTTGTGCCAGTTGTTTATTGCGGCACAGCTAATCACTCTATAAAGTTCAGTGGCTCAAAACAGCAATGATTTTCCGCGTCTTATACTCTCTGGATTAGCTCGAAGTTTAGCTGCAGTAAGTCGCATGACTGCAGTCAGCCGGGAGCGGGGCTGGAGCTTGAAGACTCTGCTTGCGTGTCTGGGAGCTTCATGGCGGGAGGCCGGAGTGACTGCCTCCTGGCCAGGCCCTCTCTCTGCATCAGGACATTTGGGTTCTAACAGGATGACTTAAGGCTCCGAGAGAACAAAATCCAAGACTAATAACTATTCAGTGGGGTGGAGAGCTGGCACAGTATTATTTCTAGTTCGTTCAGATCATCAGAGAAAGTTACAAAGACTTTCTGAATTCAAGGGGAGAAGAGGTAAAGTCTTCCTGCTGGGTCCAGCATCGGCAGGCATGGCCTTCCTTGGAAATCTCTGTGTGTCCTGGCCTTCTCTGGTGTCAAGGTGAACTCAGTTCCCGGCTTGCTTACAAAGGTGGAGCCAGCAGAACCTGCTGTAGGACGATAACAATTCATGTACCTTCCACGTGAAAATGTCATCCCACAACACAGATCTTCAGAGGCTTACGTAAACAGCACCCCAGCTCAGGCCCAAGCATTTTAAACCCAGGTGTAGATGAGTCTCCCAGGTGAGAGCCGTCTTGATTTGAAGTCTAGAAAATACAAAAGAAAAGGTCCAAGTCCTATCTCCCCTCACATATATACTCAACCTAAATGGTGAGCTAAGAACAGGAAATCCCCAATAGATACTGTCATGGATTGAATTGTGTCCCCCTAAAATATGCGTGTAATAGAAGATGTAGAAACTATGTCACGATCCCTCACGATCTGGTAAATCAAACTGCTTAAGGGTGGAATGCAACCTCTGACTATAGCTCTAAATATTGTGGGCGTTCTCCCAGGTTGTGGCCCGTGACACTTTATTCACAAGAGGTGAAGGAGCAGGAAATTGAGCTGATAGGGGACCTCAATACCACTAAGAAAGAGTCACCAGGAGTGGAGGGCAATCTGATAGGATCTGTGCATGAGGAAGCTTCCCAGGACACCAGGAAAGGTCAGCATGCATGGAGACCTGCAAGGAGTGCCAGGTCGGTCTACGGGTGCTGAAGTAAACAGGGACCCCCTACAGAGATGAGAGAGAGAGAGAGGAGAGAGAGAGAGAGAGACAGAGATGAGAGAGATAGATACAGAGAGAGAGAGACAGGGAGACAGAGAGAGATGAGAGAGATAGATACAGAGAGAGAGACAGACGGGGGGAAGAGAGAGAGAGAGAGACAGGCTTCCCTCAGAGCTGAATTTGGACTTTGTCTCACATACTAGGATTGGCTATTCCAAGAAAAGGGACATCATACTTGGAAAGGTGAGAATCTGTGAAAGAGAGGAAGACCCTCAATGAGATGGATTGACGCCGTGACTGCAGCCATGGGCTCAGTATGTTAGAGCTGATAATGATGGCGCAGGACAGAACGGGGTTAAGATCCACTGTTCATAGAGCTGCTATGAGTCATAATCAACTCGACAGTACCTGACAATAACAATAGGAGTTAGAATAGAGAACTCTGGTGGCTTAGTGGAAAAGAGCTGTTCTGCCAACCAAAAGGCTCATGGTTCAAATCCACTAGCTGCTCTGAGAGAGCAAGAAGGCAATCTCCTGTCATGCTATTTAGTACAGCTGACAACTTGCTGGAGGGTCAGCGCTGAGTCAGTTCCAACTTGACAGTACACAACAACAATGAATTAGAATAGACTCAACATCAGTTGGGATTTTTAAAACTGTATGGTGGTGCAGTGGTGAAGCATTATGCTGCAAATGAAAAGGTTGGTGGTTCGAACCCACCAGCCAGTCTGTCAGAGCAATGTGTGTTGATCTGCTTCTGTACGGAATTATAGCCTCAGAATCCCACGTGACGACTCTGCCTTACAGAGTGTCTAGAAATCAGAATCAAACTGACAGTGGCAGGTTTAGAGCTTATGGTGTTTGGGTGGGTTGTTGTTTTTTGTTTTGTTTTTAAATTTTTTGAGAACAAAGTTTCACAGAGTCAAAAAAATCTTAGAGATTATCTGATACAACCCATTTTGCGTCAGAACCAGTCAATTTCAGAATTTAGGAAACGAAGGCAGAAAGAGAGGAAAAGTCTTGACTACAGACAATCCAAAAGCAACTTAGTTCCCCACAAAGAGCAAAGGACCTCATCTCTTACAGACAGGTTCAGCTGCTGCCTTCTACTTCCCCTCCTAGATGAGTTAGAAAGGAAACGGTCTTAAACTCCATTACTTAGTATATAAAATAGAAACTATCACCAATGTGTCTTTGTTTTCTAATTTTTCATATTATTTCCATCCTCTTTCAACTTGCACAGTAGAGGTGGTTACAGGGAAGGTTGCAGGGGGAGAGTCTGTGAGCAGCGCGGAGTGGAGGGGGGGAACCGGGCTACCCTAACAGGCGTGTGTCTGTAACCCCAACAGCAGGCACCCCTGCCCTTCCTGGTCCCCACACCTTAGTCAATCTCTGTGTCTGCTCTTCCACCAGGCGTTGTTCAGATGGGGCTGTTTCCTTTCGTCTCACTAGTTCACTCTATTCCTAATTATCAGACGCCCACACCCCTAGGTAGTGAACACCTCCAAATACAATCTCCAATATGTTTAGTAGAACCTGACATCTTTTGTTGTTGTTAGAGGTCATCAAGTTGGCCCTCAGCTCGCGGTGACCGTCCCCATGACCAGGTGCTGACTGGAAATCCCTTGTGTCTTGGGTTATGAAGCCCTTCTACTCTCCATTCAGGCCCAAGCAGCCTGGGTGAGGATCAGTGAAGGGAAGTGAGACTGGGGAGAAAGCAGAGAGATCATGCAACACTTTGAAAGGGAGAAAGAAGCTTCACTGTGAGCAGCTTCATGGACAAGGGTGAGGATTCAGACCCCCAGCAGTGTGAGAGGCCGTGCCCCAGGTGAGAGCTTAGAGTCCCCGGTGACTTCTTGTTGATTGCCGTCGGCTCGAGCACGACCCATTGCGACCTATGGAAAAAAAGGCCTGAAGCTGCTCTACAACTAAGGACATTTATCAAAGTTAATAGGGTTTCCAGACCCGGTAGATTGCTGATCAGTATAACTTCTGCTTTGGTTTTGGATCAGGTGACGATGCTGACTCTATCTCATGTATTTTGGACTTAAGTGTCAGGTGGGTCTCTGAAGAAAGGCACCAGCGTTGGTAAAATACAAGAGCTGTGAAAATAGAGGAAGACCTTCCATGAGATAGAGGCTCAGAGGGGCTGCCCGAATGGAAAGAAAGCAGCCTTTCTTCCGGTCTATGGGGCTGATGTTGTGTTGTTGTTGTGGTTATGTGCTGTCAAGTCGCCTGTGACTCATAGCGACCCTATGTACAACAGCCCTAAACTCTGCTCTATCCTGTGCCAATCTCACTGTCTCCAACACACCTATTCCCATTACCCCAGTCACTGAATCAACCTATCTCATCAAGGGTCTTCCTCTCTTGCACTGTCCCTCCACACTCCCAAGTATGATGCTAATCTCTAGCGACTGACCCCGCCTTGCAACATGTCCAAAGTATGTCAAACAAAGCTTCAGAATCTTTGCCTCCAAGGAACAGCCTGGCTTCACCCTCTCCAGGACGAACTTGTTTGTTCTCCTAGCAGTCCAGGGTATATTCAATGCTCTTCTCCAGCACTATAGCTCAAAAGAATCAATTCTCCTTCTATCATCCCTAGTCATAGCCCAGCTTTCTGATGCATTGCAAGTAATTGCAAAGACCATGGCCTGTATCAGGTGCACCTTAGCCTCCAGACTGACATTAATGCTCTCCAGTTCACTGGAGAGGTCCCTGACAGCAGACTTTCCCAATGCAATTAATCTTTTAAGTTCCTGGTTGCTGGTACCAAGAGTGTTGATCGTAGAGCTAAGCAAACTGACCCTGTCAACAGTCTCAATCTCTTCACCATCTATCATGATGCTGCCAATTGTTCCAGTGGTGAGAATCTGTAGGAGTTGACTTTATGGCTCTTAACAAGAACATCATGGTAACACCAACTGCCTGGAGTGCAGCTAGCTGGTTTTAATTCATCTACCAACTTACAAGTCAGTGGTTTGAAACCACCCAAGAGCTCCTTAGAAGAGCAAATCTACTCATGTGGCGATTACAGCTAAGAGCACCCGAGGGGGCCATTCTAATCTGTGACATATGGGGTTACCCCAAGTGGGTGGTGACTCTACACCCATCAGTTTGACTGGTTCTTTTTGATGGACTGAAACCCAGTGATGGGAGCCACAGCCACAACCGTTTGAGCGCAGCAGTGCAGGGGAAAGACGAGTGGACATACAGACAGGTGATGCAGTCAGCAAAGACACACGTGGGGCAGTCAACACTCTGCATTCTGGTTGTTCCTTTAGCCCTCCCCCCAAAAAACCCCATTTGGAATTTGCTTTGAAATCTTGCTTCTGGACACTTGTCACGAGCTAGTCTGAACAGACGTTAGGAACATGCTTTAAGCAAAATGAGTATAGACTATTTGAAAACATCATTCATTTTTAGAACCTGCAGCATTGCACCAAAATGAGCATTAGCAGTGGCTTCGCTGGAAACCTGCTACCAGTTAAGCAACAAGAACAACAACAAAATAAACACAGAGGTGACTCCCCAGGGCTTGGGTGAACCTCGCCAGGGTAGGGCCTTCCAGCTTTGCGTCTCACCTCCACGCTACCTACTTCACCTCCATCGTAGTGTAGACTCATGGCTGGGGGCCAGCCCAGCCATTTTTTTCCGAGAGGCAGTCAAGCTGCCTTGTAAAGAAAACAGAGGCAGCAAGAGGGCAGGTTGCCACAGAATAAATGAGGAAGCACATCACATTTTCATCTCAGTGGCAGCCGGCCTGTTCCATTCTTTGCATGCTATTTTCATATGCTAACAACAGTTTGTGAGCTGAATAGGAGGAGAGGAGGAATGTTTTAATGGCATGAGATGGGAGATAGAGAGAAACATTTCCTGACTATTAATCTGAGCCCAGAGAAACCTGTTTGTGTTCACTGTAACCAACTATAGTTAGGAATTGGTTCAAGACTGGCATTAGAATGACCATGATGGTGCCCACCTCATGCTGCACTCCCACCCCCATCCTGTCGCTTCTCCTCTCTCTACTGTTTTTGCCATTCTTGTAAGACTTTAAGGAATGAATCATGACAGCCTGCTAACCAAAGTCAGTGGTTCGAATCCACTGGCTGCTCCACAGGAAAAAGGTGAGGCTTTTCTGGTTAAGATTTTTAGCTCTGAGCACTCAAAGGCAACATAAAGAGATCAGTTGGCCTAGTGGACAGAAAATCATGCTCCCAAGCCAAAGGTGCGTGACTCTACTCTGTGGCCTTCAGGCCTGACTTTACTTGTTTTTGGTGAAACATTCTTCTAGGTCATGTAACTCTGGTCTGTCCACTTGCTGTCCAGAGGTAACTTGTGGTTGCTGTGAAGCTGAACACTGTGACACTGCTGTGTCAAATGCGAGGATGGTTACCCATGGTGACCAACGTTTGGTGGAGCTCCCAGATTAAAACAAGCTTGGAAGCAGGAGGCATCCACTTCCAAAATAGCTTGCCTCTGGAAACCCTATGAACCTGGAGAAAGATCAAAAGTTATACAGGTGTCCAGAACTTTCGTTTTATAGGGTTGTTATGAGTTGCGTATGACTCAATGGCACTTAGCAACAACAATAACTCACTACGATTCATTGTCAGCTCCGCACAAGCACAACCTAACACCACCAGCAGCATCACATGCTTTTAAGATCAGGAATATGTTTGGTTTAAGGTTTATTCACACATTCTTTTTGTAAACTCTGAGTGGGTAAGGAACATTTAAACACACAGAGTCAAAACCCAAAACAAACACCTTGGAATTGGGTTTCTCTCCTAAAGAGGGTGGTCTGCTGAGTTGTCATGAGTAGAAGGCGACTTGTGGGCGCATAACAACAACAGGCCTTCATTGAAGATGTGGCTATTTCGCTGGTTTCCCCTGGACTCTGTCCTGTGCAGGGCTGGGATACCCAGATGGCACTTTCCCTGGGGCAGAGTTGGGGAAAGACGTCCTGCATCTCCGGACATCCTCCCTCCTATGAGCTGGTGGTGCGGAAAGCAGGATTCTGGATGACGGGCTGGGCGCCAAGCTCCCAGATCTCGGTAGAAGATGGGCAGTTTCAATGGACAGATTTTGTCCATTAAAACCTATTACTCCCTCCCTCCCAGAGCCCAGCTGGTTCCATTATAGAAAATTGGAGTGAAATGATGTCAGGTTGGTGCTATAAAAATGAATAGGAATCCTGCTTTTCATTATTTTAAATTGCAGATTGTTGCACTGATACGTATTTATTTTCGTAATTTCTCGCTGGCCCTGGACGATGGTCTGACCCTCAGATAATGGATAAGCCGAGAGACACACGCTGGCGCTTGAGCTCTGGTAGCGTCACCCCGGTTTCCCCTCCCCATTTGTGACAAATTCAGACAAGGCAGCTCTTAAACGGGTTCATAATCCGCACTCTTTCAAGCTGTCACTCCAGCTCCGTCTCAGAAAATAAGCTATTGAAACCAAGGGAGAGGCTTTTCATTGAGACCTCAACCTCCAGCCGCAGAGGTAGACCCTCGATAGCCTTAGAATGAAAATAAGAACCGGGAGTAATTGTTACTTATTGAGATAAAGGAGGCTCGTTTAGAAATGCCAAGTGTACTTTAGCAGCCTTAAAAATGATGACTCCTTTTGTTCAGGCATAATCGAGTTTTCTAACTCTATCTTTCAGAAACCAGATTTTTATGAGTGAAATCTCAAGAGCAGGCAAGAAGGGTGACATAATGCTGAGTGTGGTGATTGCGAGCTGTGTGGAGGGTTCGTCTTAAAGTCTTTTATTGGTAGGAAAAGTGTTCTCTCTCCATGGTCTACTACGTGTCTACTGAGAGGATCAGGGCTGAAAACATTTTAAGTCCTGGAATCACAGGAGCTCTGAGGAGCTGTCGCAGGGCTCCAGAGATCTCTTGTTTAGAAGGTAAGTAGTGGTCAACTCAATGGCACTTAACACTATTGTTGTTGTTGTGTACCATAGAGTCGGAACAGACCCATAGCTGATCGATTGGAGGGTTTTCAAAGGCAGTTAATCACATGGGAGGAGATTGCCTATCCTCCTGTGGAGCAACTGGTGGCCTTGAACTGTATGCTTTCAGGATTGCAGCACAGCTTCTTGTCACTAGGCCACCAATGCTAATGGTTCATTCTCAAGCCTGAGCCCAGGCAGAGAAAGACAGAAAATAGACACATGGTTTACATTATGCCTCTAGACTGAGTGTTTCATTTTGTCACCCATGCTCATGAACTTGACCTTACATCACCCAAAACTGTCCCGTAGCCTCATCTCGACTCAGAACATCCCAGCACATTTCATATGATGAGTCCTATAGACATCCCAATATGGCTGCGCTTGAGCTAAGGCGGCTGCGTTGTTCAATTGTTTTCTACCTTCCCAAAACGAGGGCAAACGGACTGATCTCCAATTGTTTTTAGCCATGTTTGCAGAACTAGATATAGATCAGGTGATGGTTCTGCTCTTAAACTAAGCCTTGTTTATTGTCAGCATTTGCCATTAGTCTATGTAATTCTTAACTTTGCTGAATGGGTATAAATTAGTCAGCCACTTCTCTCCGTCTTCAGCCATAATCTTAAGATAGATTCACCACCACTGAAGCTGTGTTGCACGACTTCTCCCCTGGTCACTAAGCTCCCAATCCCAGTCAACTAATGTCTTTTAGTCTGTCTCTGGGTCAGTTTTTCAGTGTGTCTGTGACTACAACCTCGAGGGAATTTCCCTCTGGGGAACAAGCCCCAGTACATCTCCAGGATCATTTTTTCACAGCATAGAAATATCTGAGGTCAGATACTTCAGAGAGAAAGAAGCCTTTGGAAAAACAGTTGGTTGGGGCTGGGGAGTAAGCTTTGATAGAGTGATTATTAGAAGGAATGGGGAAAGCTGGGACAAGAGAATGAGAAAAACATGATGACAGAGAAGGCAAGAAAATAACGTTCCATTCCTTGTAAAAAAACACGCCACCTCCATTATGGCATGAGTCAAAATTCTACGAATGAAATAGCTGGGGTTTTAAGGGCACGTAAGGGTGTTCCTGAAACAGCTGGGGATTAAGTATAGGTGTGAAGTCAGCCATCCCAAACACAAGTCAGTCTGGCCTGCTGGCTTAGAAGCCAGAATGAAAGCACTTCAATTATTACAGTAAACAGTCCCAAATGTGGCATCGATGAACAAGGCCAAGGATATAGCAGCGTGGAGAGGGGGTGTGTGTGGGGGTGGGGTGGGGTGGGATCAGATTCCACATAGCAACTGTGATAATGCTAAATTTGGTGCTTTGCTAGTGAAACAATATAATCCCATGCCAACAGTGTTTGCAGGGTATCTTCCTGGTATACGATTACTACCTGCTTTATTGTAGTCGGGAACACAGGCTCACTAACATTGCATACTCATAGTTTTCAATTAGACCCTTTGGGTCAACAGTGGGGGACAGCAGAGGATGCACCAAGAGCTGAGGTTGTTACGTAAAATCTGCACATGCGAAGAGAACACCGTGCCTGCAGCCTCTTTTCCCCAGAACAAATCCCATTTGGAAGAGAAATTAACATTTAAAATGGAAAGTTTTCTTTTCTATCTGAGAAAAAAAGAGGGTGTAGCTAAAGAAGTTGGTTCTGACTGGGAGTCTTTAGATGCTACAAAAGGTTAAGCTATTGATGCTAGTCAAAAGGTGGACGGTTCAAACCTGCCTAGAAAGTGTCGTAGAGTCAGGCCTGGTGCTCGACTCATGGCCTTGAAAATCCTAGAAAGCAGTTTTACTTTATATCCATGGAGGCAGCCTGAGGAGAAAGAGACTCAATGGGAGCCAACAGAATCAATATCAAGTGTTGCAGACCGAGGGTAAAGTATTCTTATAATTATTAATAATGAGGCAGACAGTCAAGAATGAGATAAAACAGCATAAAAACAGGAGGTCAGCAGTTCTCCACTGAAGGGCCCACCTGAGCATCTCTGTATCTATATGGAAAATTATCAGGATGTAAATCACGAAGATAATTCAATGCAAATGAAGCCAAGCTCTTTCTATTGAAAACCTTCTGCTTGACTCGGGAGGGAGGGCTCAGCAAATACAAAGCAAGAATCTGGTAAACCCTTTAGGATTGCCTTAGTGCCTCAGGGTGAACTCCATCCAGTTTGTACTTGAAATAGCATTCGGTTTATTGCAAATATTTAGTATTGGCTTCCCATAATCAAGGTTCAAAAATGAAGAAATAAAGCAGATTTAAATGGAAAAACAAAAATGATTGAATAAACTTCAGGATAGACCAAACACTGAAACCCAACTGCTGTGGAGACAATTCTAACTCACGCATACCTTCTAGGACAGCACAGAATCCGCCTATGGGGTGTCCACAAGGACCTCCCAAGGCGGACTGCCATGTTTTCTCCTGTGGAACCTACTTGAACTGCTCATTGTTTGGTTAACAGTGCTTTCATTGCTGTCCCTCCAAAACAAGCATATTTGAAATAGTAATAATCATAATTAATAATAATAATAAAAAGAATAAAATAGAGACAAAATAGCTTTAGAAAGAGTGGAGAAGAATTTGCAGTGAAAACCTCCCCAAACTTCTGTATTGAACAAACCCAGAAATAAAGCTAAAAGGTAGATTTTTTCCCCTTTCTCTTTTCAAAGAAAGTTAATAGATATTGAGGCAAAAATGAAAAGATGCGATTTGATAACAAACAATTAAAAAAACCCTCTACACCTTCCAGGAAAGAGTAACTGCCATTCCTGACAGAGGAAGCAATTAGGTAAAAATTTCATCCTTAAAACAAATATAAAGGAGGACATTGAGAATGTGTGAAAGATCCAGAGATGAAATGTCAAGAGGACAAAGTCCATTCAAGTCAGTAAGACAATTACCTGTGAAGATTCTAAATGTAAAAGATTACAACAATAACAATAATAATTCAATGAGCTTGAAAGAGAATAACGACTTACTCTCAAAAAAGTTAAAATAAGTTCGTTTCAGATTTTTCTTCTGCCACAGTCAACAGCTACATGCTAGTTGTTGAACACATGTCAAAGCCCAGGGAGATTCTCTTACATGTAGGGCCCCAAAATTGGCCACAATACCTTTATAAGAAAATAAAACTGAAATAGAACCCTGGGAAAATAGTTTGCCCAAGAAGTGGAGGAACAGAAGCTGTCATCGAAACATCGTAATTACGTGGATACAGAAAGCATCCGTGAAATGTGGAAATGCGGATAGCCTGAGTATTTGCAAATCCCCAATTCTACTTCCCTTTACTTTTTACAGCATATTCTTTCCATTTCATTTCCCCCCCATTCTTTCATTGTTGCACATTTTCCTCCCTGCTCACCCCTCCCCCAGTTCGTTTTTCTCTTTGAAGAAAAAAAAACCCTTTTCATTGTTATGCAATCCCCCCTAGTCCACAGTCCACTTTAATATGCATTTCGTTTTCTGTAATCTTGTCATGAAAATAATACCTAATCCTATATTCCTTTTAAATAATTCTCTCCCTCATCTGTTTCAATGCAGTATACATTATTTATCCCCTCTTTTCTTAGATTCCCCCCAACCCTGATGTCAGTGGCACTATGCAATATTTGTCCTTTTGTGACTGAGATATTTCACTCAGCATAATGTCCTCCAGGGTCACTCATTTTGTATACTATTTCATAAGTTCTTTGTTTTTCAATGCAGCGTAGTATTCCAATATGTGAAGAAGTCTTTAGGTGTCTCCTTGTAAGAAGCTGTGCTACAATCACAAAGTCACACCGTTTGACTTCACCACATGCTCCGCAGGAGAAGGTTGAGCAGTCTCCTCTGGTGTGATTTACTGCCTCTGAAAAGCTGGTCAAGAGTCAGCTGTGGGTCAGTTCTGACTCGAAGGCACACAACAGCAACAGTGGTGCAGGGAGCTCTGGTGGTTTAGTGGTAATGAATGGTGCTTCCAAAGCAAAGATTTGCAATTTGAATCCATCCCCTACTGCACAGGAAAAAGCTGAGCAATCTCCTCCCTTGCTTACTTCCTCTGAAAACCCACTGGAGGGTCAACAGCTGTGTTGTTGTTGTTATGTGCCGTCTAGTCACCTGTGACCCATAGCAACCCTGTGTATAACTGCTCTGAAGCCTGCCCTGTCCTAAGCCAGTCTCACGGATTCCGACACACCTACCCCCATTGCCCGAGTTACTGTATCAAGGAGAGAGAGGGTCTTCCTCTCCTGCGCTGTCCCTCCACCCTTCCAAGCATGATGTTTTTCTCCAAAGGCCAGTTCCTACTGGCCACGTGCCCAAAGTATGTGAGACAGAGCTTCAAAATCCTAGCCTCCAAGGAGAAACTTGGTTTCAGACCTATTTGTTTTCTTGGCAGTCCATGGTACATTCAAGGCTCTTCTCCAGCACCACAACTCGAAGGTGTCAATTTGGTTCCAACTCGATGGTACACAACAGTGCTGCAATGGTTAAGCACTAGGTTGCTGGTGAAAAGATTGGTGGCTTGAATTTATCAGCTACTTCATAGGAGAAATATGTACCAGTTGTCTTCTGTAAAAATTTATAACCTTGGAAACCCTTAGGGGCAACTCTTCTCTCTCCTAGATGTAAGAATCAAACCTCAGCTTATGCTAAAGTGCAGCTACCTCTGCCCCTCCTCCTTCAGATGGAGTGCATTGTTCCCCCTCCTTCTCCCCTCCTCCTGCCTGCGTGGCTACCTCATCTCATATATAGGCAAGATGTTCTTCTTTGTAAAGGCATAGAAAAACTTCCCCGCATTCCTGTACCTAAAGGTAACTACTCACCAACCAGACCCCAACAAGTCTCCAGGCTAGCCCCCTGTGCAATGGTCAGCAAATCGAATGCAAGCCATTACACCAGCTGCTCTAAATAGCCAAGCATAGCTCAATTAGTTAGACAAAGAATTAAAAAGGTATAAAAGGAAGAGCTGGCTTTGTCTCGGGGCTCTCACATGGATGCTGCTGTTTCAGTCCATGAGGGCCCCAGTTCGAACTTGGAATAAACTTTGTTAATTTGGCTAATTGGCTCGGTGATCTTTTTGGGGACTTGCTCCGTTACACTAGAGGGTGGCTGTGAGTTGACATAGACTCAATGGGCTTAGGCTCATTAGATTCAGTAGACTCATAGGGCAATGGTCATTTCTGGTGTTACGTGCCATTGAGTGAGAACCGACTCATAGCTGACCTTCAGTAGGTTTTTATTGAATGCCCATCTTTTACCCACAGTCTAGAATAATGAGAGGACAATGGAATAAAATTAATAAAATGAGGAGAGGTAAAATAATGGAACTTGAAGAAAGAAAAAGGAAACTTAAAACTGAAAAAAATATTGCTTAAAAGGGAAACAAAGATGTTGGCTTTGACTTGTCTGGCATAATTATGTAAGTATAATTTGTGGGAATATGATGTACTGTGAGATAATTACTGGTAGAACTGCAAAGAATCTGTTTGTTTTTTGGATCTTAGCAATATTTTTAAAGCAAATGGTGTTGCGTATAAATAAGTGCTCAATAAATAGCAGTTGAATAAATGAATAAAACGGCTCATTCAGCAGAAGATAAAATAGACAGCTGGTAATACAGGAGCATAAAACAGGCCATTTGAAATATGAGGGCTACCTGGGATGGGCGAGGAGAGCAGGCAAAGAATGGACAGATTATGGATGCTGTGTGGAAGAGGTGAATGAAGGTCAGTGTGAAATGAATGGGCAGTCAGGCTTTATGTGTATTGCAATTAACAGTCTGGAGCAAGATGTGAATAACTGAATGGAGAGAAAGAGAAAACAGACTAAGGAAAGTTTACACACAGAAATTGTGGAGGGTTGACAGGGACGAGGGGAGGAAGAGGAAGGAGAGATTAGTTACTGGGTGGGTGGGTGGGTGAGAGGAAAGGGAGGGCACAGCAAGGATTCCACAGGACATTGTAAATAATGTACAAATGTAATGAATGGCATAAAACAAAATGTTTCTAAGTGATTGAATAAAAAGCAATTAAAAATTTTGGTTCTAGATTCAAGAGCAATAGCAAAAATTGCAGCCAAAATGTGTGACCAACCCAAATTCCCCTCTCAAAAACATGTTGAGTTTCAGATTGGATGCGTGCTTGCTTTCTCCCAACCCCTCCCCCCATTTATGTATTTGCTACTTTTAAGAGAAATTATAAAACAAAACAAGGAGGGAAAAGTAAAGTTGTAATGTTGGGTAGCTTGTGTAAATGAGAATGAAGCTAAATCAAGATGGGCAATATTAAAAACAAATATTAAACTTACAGGAGATTATGTTATGCAAGATAAAACACAACCATAAAATCAATGAAGTAAAAACTGTCGGAGGGAAATAGGGAAAAAGTACAAGAAGCGCCACGTTGTACCAGCTCTTGGCTTCCTGTTGTCAACTTGTGGCTAATTAAAAAGAAAGAGATGGAGAAAAGTGAATGAATGACGTGCTAAAAAGAAGCAGGTGAATAGAATCCTAACGTAGGTGCACTATGAACTAGGTATTTTGTTGACTTTTGGTAATTGTGATGCATTTTCTCTCATGATAAGAATGTAATAGATGTTAAAGAAGTTTAAAAGTTTGGCTCTTCTGGAGACACTGTGTAGAGAGAGGCATTCAGAATGGTCCAGCGTCTGACCTACCACTGTAAGCTGTCCCACAACACAGCCTTTAACAAAACTAGGCTGTCCCGAACCTCTGGTAACAGAAAGGTAAACAGTGTTTACCTTTATACCAAGAAGATTGGAAAAGCACCAAAATCTGCATGTGGTGTGTGCCCGGGCCAACTGAGAGGGGTTCGTGCTGTGAGACCTGAAGTTCTCATGAGGTTGTCAGAAACAAAAAACCATGTCAGCAGAGCTTACAGTGGTTCCATGTGTGCTCAGTGTGTCCGTGACAGGATCCAGCGTGCTTTCCTCATTAAGGAGCAGAAAATTGTTGTGAAAGTACTGACGGCACAAGCACAAAGTCAGAAAGCCAAATAAAACAAATTGTGCATCTTTAATAAAATCATACCACTTGTTCTGTTTTAAAGAAAGTTTCAAAGTATCTATAAGAGAGAGAGAAAGCTCATCTCCTTTGAGTTCTCGAGCTGTGCCTCAGCTGCCTCCCAGGCCTCTCCTTTTGGATGTTCTTGTCATCGTTGTTATTTGTCTGTGGGTTAGCTCCTGGTAATCGCCACCTTGGGAATAACAGAAAGAAACCCTTCCCAGAGCTGCACCAGCGCCACAATCGTTGGTGTGTTTGAGGCTGTTGTTTAGTTTCTTGTACTGGTCCATCTCATTGATGGTTTCCCTCATTTGTCCTGATCTACTTTACCAAATATTATGCCATTTTCTAATAATTTCTTGTTCCTGACAGTATGTCCATGGCAAGCAAGACAAGGATGACCTTTAAAAGAGAGAAAACCAAACCCCCTGCTGTTAAGCCAGTTCCAGTTCATAGTGACCCTTCATTTGGTTTCTGAGGTTGGAAATCTTATAGGAGGAGAGTGTCCGTCTCTCTCCCATGGAGCAGCTGGTGGATTGAAGTCACTGACCTTTTTGGAAGGAGCGCAGTCTGTAACACTGCACCATGAGAACTTCAAGGATGCCCCTTAGGTATTGAAAGTATCTGCATAGGTGTGTTTGTGGGACATTGAGCTCCATTCAACTCTGCATTGCTTCTGCCTCTGTCTTTCTAAATGGCCCAACTATCTATACTAGTGCACAAAGTAATGGAACCCTGGGTTCTTCTTCACAGTCATCCTCTTCATCACCAGGTCAGGTGGGCTTCTAGCAGATCGTAGGGACAGCCCTCAGCCACCTCCCTGCAGTCACAGCCACTTCAGACACTGGCCTGTGACGACAGCTGATGCCCCTGGATAAAGGCCTGTCTGACTCTACTTCTGTTGACTCCCACTCTTCCACTTGCCTTGCTCCTCCACGAAACCTACGCATGCCATGCTTCCTCATCCTTCTCTTCCCTTTTATGCATCATTTTCTCATCATCCTTTATTGAACTGGTATGTGGTTATACATGCCTCTTGCGTCAGCTCACACAGTGGACTCTCAACGAGGTCCCTCTTCGGCAGGTTTAGCGTCTTTCCCTAAGAAGCTTCCAGAACCCCTTGTAATGTGTCTGTAGTAACTCTTGCCACCTGACATTGTACCTGTTTGCAGGATTACCTCGCTCCTCAGAGGGGAACTTGTTGAATGTCGGGGCATGTGTTTTCATTATCACTTATTCAGCTCCTAACATGTTGTTGCAGCTGTCGCTGGCTGCCGGTAACTTGGCCCTGACTTGTGTGTGGTGAGCCCCCATATAATCAATGCTCCCTGGTCCTGTACCGTCTCCAAGAGCATCTGCAGATGGACTCATGTGATCCACAGAGCTTTCCCAGGAGATAACAAGTCTTTCTTCCTACTCTGTCAGATCGGCGATGCTGCTGAAACCTCATAGCAACACAGGAACCTTCACCAATAGACGGTGACTTGCACATGAGGTACACTGACTAGGTATTGAATCCAGATATCCAGTAAGGAAGGAGGGATCTAGACAATGGACCCTCCTGTGTTCCCCATGAACCTCTCCCATATTTCCCAGCTCCTAACAATGGTTGGAATGGAAAAGAGTGTCAAACAGCTTCAGAAGTTATTCAAGGGAGTAATTCTCAACTCCACCTCTTTATCAGAATCACCTAGGGAGCTGTAAAGGGGGGGGGAAATTCTGAATTAGAATCTTCAGGAGCATATGAAGTCTGGTTTTTATGCAGCTGCTGCGTGAATCAATACTTGGGGGCTACTGATGGAAGTTATTACTAGATCACTGAAATAGACCTAGAGGTGGAACCTTGACTTGTCCACAGTAATGCAGCTGGTTAAAGGGATTTCTTCTCCTGCTTTCTGGTCTCTAGTCCTATCTTGTCTATAAAATCAATATTCATCAGAAGTTAGTTCTGTTAAATTCACCAGTCAACATCAAGCGCTTTAACTTAAGAGAGTATATCATCTCCGTGGGACCTCGCGATCCTGCTAGATATTCAGAGCTGGGGATTCCTCTCTCTTAACTAGAAAGCTTTCCTTTGATGGATTTTGCTGGACATATTATTACTCTTCTTTCCCTGACTCAGTGGGGAAGGAACACAAGGGAATCAGGATACCTGAGTTTAAGACCCAACTCCGCCTTGGATGGTTTTTAATTTTTAAAAGCCCTTCTATTCTGCTGCCACATGGGGAAAATGATACTTTCTCAATATACTTCCTCCCCACCTTTCAATAATCATCCTTTTGCAGGATTTCATCTTTGAGTCTAGCACAGGCCTTTTGCAGGATTATAGGCTGCTTGGTTTGGGTTTTGTTAAGTTTGATCTAATTTTGTTCCACTTTGAGGACTGTAAGGAACCCCATGGGATGTAGAAAGCACTGAAACAGAAATATAATTGCAGTAAGATGGGTCTACAAGGTGGCCAAGCAGATAGACAGGTGGGGCTTGGAGGTGTCAGTGGGAAAGCTTGTCGCCCTGATGGAGACCAGAGCTTCCCATGAGCTTCTTTTGTTGTTCATTCGGTTAGTCCGTATTTCATTACTATGAAACGGCTGTGCTCCCAAAGAGGCAGTAGTGGGTCAGTGGGAGAATTTCAGCCTTACGTGTGGAAGACTTGGGCTCTGTTCTTGGCCTTAAGCAAAGTGTCACCAGACCTCCTAGCAAGCAGGCAAGAAGAGAAGTAAGTGCTGCGGTGGACGGGGACTGCCCTGGCACTAAATGGAAATTAATACCAGCTCCAGTGGGTAAGAATGTGCCAGCTGGAGACCAAGTTTGTACAGGATCACGAGGGTGTCACACACAAGGTTCTTTAAGCTATGAGACTCTTTAACACCTTGACTGACGTCGGTCTCCTACGACCCCTTCTCATATACTTCAAGCTTCCTTATCTCAAGGGTCTCTCGATTCCTTCACATATAAGTAAAACTCTTTATAGTGAGAGTCTCTTCGAAGTATATGGTTTCTTTTTAATAAACAAGAGATGGGCATGGACTATCAAGTCTAACTTCCGCTGCGTTCACCCAAAATACAGCAGAATCCAACAGAGCAATTACTGGGCAAGGACAGGTTATATTAAGAAAGCAATAAAGCCCCTCAAACCAAATCTACTGTTGTCAAGCCAGTTTTGACCCACAATAACTTTCCATTGGGCTTTCAAGGCTGTAAATCTTTATAGAAGGAGACTGCCCACCTTTCTCCATCGGAGCAGCTGCTTGAATTCGAGAGTAAGATCTTTGTTCCTGAATGTGGTATTAGGCACATTAAGAAGATGCAAAATTCAATATTTATTTATCATGTCAAATAACTGTTTCGCAACAATGAATATGTTTCTAAATTCATCTTCCAAGATGGTAACAAAGGGCATTTATGAAAATGATAATTTATATTTTATCAGAATGTTCACATATCTCTGTGTAAGGAAACGGAGCAATTCCTTGAGGAAATAAATGAGCATTTTGATAATAAAAATTATGCAAATGCATTTTATTTTCCATTTCCCTTCAGGCTGGCTTTGTTTTAAGAAATTGATTGATATTGTTGTGACTTGAATAGCAAACTTGCTTGTGGACAAGTGCTATTTATACAACAATTATGAGAGATGTGAGTTGAATAATTTCACACACACAGCCACACATAAACGTACATTTTACAAACTTCACATATGATAATAACCCTACTTTTTTTCTCGTTTTGGACTGTAGAGTCTAAGTTCAAGTTCAGTTCTCTATCATTGATCACATAAGCATGCACTCATGGCACTATAATCATAGGTATACACTCACGTTGGTTATGCGGGATAATATGTTACAGTATTTTCATCAGACAAGTCAAGCTTTCTAAGACACGGAAGTAAAGGTAAGCATATACATAGGGCTCTTCCAGTCATTAGCGGGATATTTGCATTATTTAAGATATTTTGAAAACATAACCAAATACTGTCAATACTGATTACCACTCTGTTCACTTCATCAGAAGAATTAAAACCAGGTCAATGGCAGGGGTACTCCAGAAGTTATTGATGGCTGGAGATCAATTTTTAGGAATCACACATACATCATTCTTGACACACTTGAATCTTGCATAGAAACAAAAAATTTAAAAAGGAGGAGAGCATTTGAAATTACCTCAAATAGATTGTCCTTAAAAAGAAGAAAAAAGTATACCTGATTAAATGTCTGAAGACATCTAAAAAATTTATGCAGGCTTATTCTCTATGACTTAAATACAAACCTTTAGAGAAAAGGACAGTAATTTAATATTTTCCGTGAAGACTAAGTTTCAGATTCAGAGGAGACGCATTTCACCTCTGCTGTAATCTCGGTGGAGTTGTTCTGTTAACTCAAAGCCTCAGTTGCTCCTCTAATCCACCGGGAGTAACTCCGGAGAAAGACGAGCAATCTTCTCCCATACGATGTGTGTTGTTGTGAGGTGCCAGCAAGGTGACTGTGACGCCTAGTGATTGTGTAAAGCACTTGGGATCGGAACCTTGCCCTATCCGGCCACCTGCATCACCTCTGCTGTCCGTGAGCCTCTGTTATGGTCTCTGAGTCAATCCATCTTGTTGAGGGCTTCCTCTCTTTTTCTACCTTCTCAAGCATCATGTCTTTTTTCCAAGGACCTGCTAGAGAGTCAGCGTTGGGTTAGTTTTGTCTTGACGACAATGTGAGAAGACCTAGGGCACAGTGGAAGGGATCTGGTGGCCTAGTGGCAAGAAGCTGTGCTGAAATCCCAAAGGCACACAGTTCGAGGGCATAATGGAGAAAAACAGACATTTTTCTCTGGTGATTACAACCAAGTGGGATGGGAAGAGCAGAGAGCTGTAGATAAAACATGGGTGGGCCTGGACCAGCCTCAGGAGAGAAGAGCCATCCAGGGAAGTGACATTTAAATCAAGCCCCAAGAGCTGAGGTTTAATGAAGTAAGGACACTGACATGAACAAAGCCTCTGAACTAGAAGCGAAGGCACTATCAGAAGAACTGGATTCAGGACAGCTGGAGCATGGGGTGTGAGGGGAGGGTGACAGGGGTCTGATGACATGTATTCCATACTAAAAAAAAACCCTCAAACTTACTGCTGTCAGGTCAGAATTGCTTCATAGCTCAATGCCCATTAGGTTTCCAAAGCTACAAATCACTCAGAAGATCGTCCATCTTCCTAACCTTAGGAACCACCAGTGGATTCGAACCACAAGAGAGGGTCAGCCTTTGGGTTAGGAGCTCAACTCCCTATGGACTGGGCCACCAGAACTCCTCCCAGAAAGGTGCAGAAACCAATGAGGGTCGTTTTAGGCAGGGAAATGGACCTACTAGGGAATTGTGGACACACTTTATTCTCTTCCTCGTTGACCACAGCTATTGTCTATCATCAGGGGCAACATCATCTTGAGTCTGGTGTTTCTCCTGTTGTGTATGTACACACACCCTCACACATACATTGTTGTTGTTAAGTGCTGTTGAGTCATTGGTGACTCATAGAGACTCTATGAACCAAAGACCTGGACACTTGTATACAACTTCCATCCTTTCTCCAGGTTCATAGGGTTTCCGGAGGCAAGCTATTTTGGAAGTGGATGCCACTCCTGCTTCCAAGCTTGTTTTATTCAGGGAGCTCCACCAAACACTGTTCACCATGGGTGACCATTCGCACATTTGACACATCAGTGTCACAGTGTTCAGCTTCACATTAACCACGAGTTTCCTCTCTGTACAGCAAGTTGACAGGCCATGGCTATACAACCTCGAAGAATGCTTCACCAAAAACTATTAAAGACAGGCCAGAGGGCCACGGATTAGAGTCACCCACATTACAGTATTTTCATTTCATACAACTGATGAACCTAAAACTCAAGCTCATTATTGTCAAAGGGGATTCCAACTCACAGAGCACAGCAGAGCCACCCAAGAGGATTCCCCGGTTGTAACCAGAAGCAGACAGGCTCATTTTTCTCCTCCACAGAGGCTGCTAACTCCTCCCCGCTGCCCTTTCAGGGAGCACCTATCACTTTACCAGTGCGCCATGAAAGCTTCAATAAACAGCAGGACTCTGAACAAATTCTTCTGCAGCTCAATTTCCTACTTTTTTGGTTTTTAAATGTATTTCCATCCCTGTCAATACACAAGGCTCGGATCTATTCATTTACACGTCTGTATAGCACTCAGCTTTGCGAATACATGGCAACGGAATCGTCTTTTCTCCTGTTAATGGATGTAATTTGTTTCCAGCTATTTGCTATTACGAGTAATGCTGCTATGAACATTCCCATTATGTCTGCACCTGTGTGAGAGGCTCTGCAGGGAAAACCCTGGAGAGAAGCCGTATGCACGCCCATACTCCAACGTGGCCCGGCACATGTCTGCCCCCACCAGCAGTGGCCTTCTCAGCAGTGGGAATTTAAAGAGATTCCCCAAAGCAGTGGGGCTAGGGTTCTTGAGTTTCATCGATGGTTACCCTTGATGTTGGCAGACATTTTTTTGTTTTCTATGTTGAGTAAATTCTTGGAATAAAATTCACCAAAGTAGAACTATTCTTAACACCTGCCGACCTTTTTCCAGGACGCTGAGTATGTATTTCATCAACCTAGTGAGTAAGTGCATGGAGGAAGCCTCTGCCTACATGCCCTGCCTGTCCCTTGCATGTCCCTTTAAGTTCCATTTGAGCAGAGAGGGTCTATTCTGGCACCTCTGGCTCAGATTCCTGGTTTGCTTGAAGGTGTCGAGTTTGCCTAGTTGTCTGTCTGTGTTGCTGCATCTTGGAGCTTACAATGTAAGCAATAGAAACAGAGAATAATGGTACAACTGGTGACACTTAGATCAATTTTAATGGCACTGATAAATGTGACAGCAATTAATCAAATACTTTTACGCTAGACGATCAATGGAAATGAGCTAGTCTCTAAGAGGGTGGGTGAAATGTGAGTTTACTGAGGAAACTGAAAACCCAAGTCTATCAAGGTGACCCCAACTCACAGTGACCCGGCAGGGTAGAACTGCTCTGTTGGGTTTCCAGGGTTGAAAATCCTTATGGGAACTGATCACTACATCTTTCCCCTGTGGGGTGGTTGGTAGGTTTGAACCTCTGATGTTTTGGTTAGCAGACCAAGCACTCACCAGGGTGATGGCTAAGAAAATTTCATTTTGTATGGACAAGGGCAGATGTCTTCATAGTCCTGTAAAGCACTATGTCAATACGGAGTCTTTGAAGAACTTGCCTTTGGAGACCTTAGGGAGATCTTTTAAGGAGAAAATATGTGAAAAACTAACCTACATGATGGCTCTTACCTTGGAGCAACGTGCAAGTCTCTACTAGCAGGTGCCCGTGCATGTGGTAGAGGGGTGGCAGCTGGACGTATGGCTCCCATGTGGAAGGCGAGAAGTCTACCACTGAACCCCCAACCAGTAGGCTGTAGCTGATAAAACATTAGAATATGTGTCCCACGCAGGAAAAGGGTCTTTCTTGCCTTCTATAATTTACGGGATCATGAAAGAATTATACTAAAAGCAGAAAAGAGTTTCTTTCTTTTTTTTTTTAAAGAGTTTCTTGATAAATACTTTAATGGCAAGTCTGTAAGGTCCCGGGTTCTTAGTTTGAAATGATAGTTGGTTTTAGATTTAGGAACCAGGTCTCCAGGATTGCTTCTTAGAATGGAGGATGGGGGGCTTCATCTCATTTACTCTGTGGACGTGTCATCAAGAGGGATTAATATTTCAGGAAGGACATAATGTTTGGTAGATTAGAGGTTCAGTGGAAAAGAGGAAGACCCACAAGATAGATTGACATCGAAGCTGCAACAAAGGACTGAAAAGGTCGGTAGTTCAAATCCACCAGTCATTCAACTCACTCTGAGGGAGAAAGATGAGCAGTGTCTTCTTGTTAGGAGTTAGTCTCAGAAACCCAGAGGATGATTGCTGTGAGTTGAAGTTGACTTGTTGAGCAGTGCCTAGTTTGTTTGGCTTTTTCAGTAGTTTATTGAGCTAGCATGATGAGCAGGAGTCTGGATGGATACCCTTGTTTAAAATATCCTTAACAACAACACAGGACATAGTCTCAGGGAGTGCATGGGAATAGACATGGCAACCAGTTTCAGTCCCCTCCAGGGAAAGGAGATGCTAGTTATGTCAGCAGCAGTGTTTGCATACCTCTGAGCTGAGGATCTTTGGTGGGGCAACGGTTGAACTTAGCCTCTAACTAGAAGGTCAGTGGTTTGAATCCACCAATGACTCCACAGGAATAAAGATCTAGCACTCTACTTGCATGAAAATTAAAACCTCAGAAACAAACTGGCAAATATCGACATCACCCTGAGAAAATTCCATTCTCTTTCTAGTTTGCGGAGACGTGTTATCACTAACGGATGGTGAATGGTCAGATGCTGTTTATAGCATCTCCAAAATGTTTATGTAATCGTGTGGCTTTTCCTCTGTAGTCTGTTGATATGGGGATTACATTTGTTGGTACTGGAATGTTGAACAAGACTTTGCATTCCCATGATAGTCCTTTAAATATGTCGTGCTTTGTTCTGGGACGAAATGCAGTTGCTTGGAATCAGCTTAATCCTTCCACGGCTTAAGCTTCCTTACGCAGGCCCAGCAGAGCCTTTCCCTGGGGCCACTCCTCACCACCGAGGAACCGCTCTCCTAAGGATGCCTGGGTGTTCTGAGTTAGCAAGGTCAGCGCTCTCAAGATAAGGAGAAAGGGGAGCATCCAGGCTCTTGCTGTTCCTGGGGGGTTTGTGGAGGGAGGGGATTGTTGTTTTGTGGGGTTTGCTTGTTTGTTTTCTTTCCAGGGAGCCTTTCTCCAGCGTGGCCATTCCTTCACATTCACGTACAGATTGGTCTCAGGGCAGCTCACTGCTGTGCTGCTGTCTGGATCTCTCCGACTTTACAATCCTCTCTCCAGTGCTTTTCCAGGAAACCTCCTGCTTCTTGTTCTTATTAGATGCCCTCAAGTTGAGTACAGCTCACAGCAACCCTGTGAACAACAGATCTGAACCCTGTCCTATCTTGTGCCGTCCTCATCATCTCCGACGCACTTGAACGCATTGCCACAGTCACTGCGTTCAACTATCGGATTAAAAGTCTTTCTTTCGCTGACCTTCTATCTTTCCAAACATGATGTCTCTTTCCACCGAATAGTCTCACCTCACAATATGTCCAAAGTATGTGAGACAGAGCCTTGTCTTCTTTGCTTCTAAGGAGCACATTGGCTGTGCTTTGTCCACACATATCTGTTCTTTTGGCAGCCAATGGGATATTTAGTGCTCTTCTCCAACACCATAGCTCAAAGGCATCAATTCTCCTGTCATCCTTATTCATTGTCCAGCTTTCAGATGCATAGAGAGTGATTGAAAAGACCATAGCCTGAATCAGGCTCACCTTAGTCTTCAAACATATTATTGCTCCTCAACTTGGAAGGGTCCCAGAATACAGACCTCTCCCATGCAATATACTTCCTAATCTGACTGCTGGTACCAGAGGCATTGATTAGAGATCCAAGTAAGTTGAAATCATTGACAACTTCGGTCTTTTCTCCATCTGTCATGAAGTTGCCTATCAGTCCAGTGGTGATAATTTTTTCTTTCTTGATGTGGAGACGTAATCCTTATTGAAAGTTGTAGTTTTGATCTTCTCCAGCAAGCATTAAAGTGCTCTTCATTTTGTTCAAGTAAGGTTGTGTCATCTGCTTAAGACTCATCCGATGAGTCTTCCTCTGATCCTGATATTACGTTCTTTTCCACAGAGTCCAGCTTCTTGACTAATTGCTCAGCATACAGATTGGATAGTACTAATGGAGAGAGGGTACACTCCTGATGTACACCTTTCTTAATTTTAAACCATGTGCTGTATCCTTGCTCTGTCCAGACAACAGCTTCTTGGTCTAGGTTTTACATGAGCAGAGTTAAATGTCTGATGTTCTAATTCTTTTCACTGTTAAACCATAATTTTTATGATCCATGCAGTCAAATACCTTTTCTTTTTTTTCTATATTTTATTAATTTTCATAAACATTTACAGAGATTTTGGGTTTCCATTCATTCATTGTTGCACTATTCTCTCTACCCTCCTCCCAGTTTGTTCTTGTCCAAATGCCACAGTGCTTGTCAAAGCCAGTTCTGATTAATCTTCTTTGTCAGTGTGTCCTTTGCCATTCCTTATCACTCCTCCCTGAGAGAGACTTCACCCTGAGTCATAAGGAAAAGGGGATGGCGTATTCTCTTAGCTACTTCCTGCTGAAAAGGGACGCTGTGGGTTTCAGGGTGAAGATCTTCTCTCACTACTCTAAAGGGCCCCTTTGGCAGTAGGAAACACTTAGACTATTATGGAGATTGATTTTGGGATTTAGATGCACTCTTATTGATTGTGCTTGGCCGTACATGTTCATATCCTTGAAGATGTATCATGGGGGTGTTGCAACCTTTTCATAGTCAACAGAGTAAGCACAAATAGACATTCAATAGCATACAAATGCCAGCTTCCTTGCATTCTGTTTTCTGATCCAGACTCTATGCTTAGTTCTGGGTGTCGGCTCACTTCCATTCATTCCCCTTTAAAAAAATAGTAAAGAACAAGAGTGTTAATTTAAAGACTAAGGTGAGCTTGACCCAAGCTATGGATTTTCAATTGCTTTTTACTGACGAGCCATTCTGGTTGCTCTGACCTTTGGCCATACCTTTTTGACAGTTCAAATCCAGTAGGTGCTTCTTGGGAGAAAGCTGGACAATCTCCTCTTGTGCTAGTTACAGCCTGTGAAGACCCACTAGAAGGTCAGCTGTAAGTTAGTTTGACTTGACAGCAATGAGCACTAACTTAGTGAGTTCTATATATGGGCAAGCTGGGCAGAGCAGGAAGAAGACAGATAGAAGAACGGATGCCCTTGCACTGTGGTGTTGGCAAAGATAGCAAACACAGCGTACACGCTACCAAATGGACAAACAGGTGTAGCCGGAGTGCACCTTAGAAACATCATCTCACATACTGGGCATGACTTGGGCCAGGCACATCTTCCTCTTTAAAGGGAGCATCTTTTCTCTTTAGCATCTGAGAGATCCTCGATAGTCGATTCCCCCAGAGCAATACACCTTTGATCTGTTGACTGCTGCCGCCATGCTTGTTGACTGTGGATCTACGCAAGAGGAAATAATTGACAGTATCAATCTTTTCTCCATATGTCATGACGTTGTCCAGTGGTGGCAGATTTTGTTTTCTTGATGTTGAGATGTAATCCATGTTGAAGGCTATCCTCTTCTTCAGTAACCTCTTCATGTTGGGTATTTTTATTATTGTTCTAGCAAAGATAATAAAGCCCTACTGATAAGAAGCTGCTCTGCAATCTTGAAGGCATATGGTTCGAATCCACTAGCTCCTCTTCAGGAGAAAGATAGTCACAGTCTCCTCCAGTGCAATTTACTGCCTCTGAAAACCCACTGAAGGGTCAGCCATGGGCCGGTTTCAAATCCACAGTACTCAACAACAACAGCAGCAAACACTGGGGGGAAAATGTAATAAAATTTTAACTGGACCTTCATGCAAGGCTTGAAGGCTTCTTGAACAACCCTGCTATGTAAATAAGAAGCTTACAAGTGGCCAGAACTGTGTCTGCATGAAATAAACCTCTCTGCTGTCTCTTATGTGGGTCCCTTATTCCTCTAGATGTGCTCCTATCTTAACCTGCTTCCTCTGCACCCCACCCCTACCTTCCATCAGGAGCCAGACCCTGTCTTCTAAGTGGCGTTAGAAGTGTAAACAAACAGTGATGGTCTTTGGTCCAGTCTCATCTCTCCTGCCTCCCACTCACCCTGTTCTGCATGAAGTATCCTAACAGTCACAGAATGGGTCTGTGAACCCTCTGGCATTATGGAGAGAGCAAGCAGTGGAAAAGAAATCATGTGTGGTTGAAAGGCTCTCTCCTTCCGTCACTTAAACAAGCATATCTGGAATTCTGGCTGTAACATCAATGAGAGAGGTAAGTGGCGTGCCGGGTCATTTGAGTTCTATGAAGTCAAGTACTGTGTGGTTGGATGGTTCCCCTCGAGGGGAAGGAAGAAGCGGTTCATGACTGCCTCGGTGGGATCAGGTGGGGTCATTTATCTGAGATGGAGAGGAAGAGAAGACGTTACTGCTTAAGCAAGGTGGGAGGCTCATCATAGTGACATGAAATATTGGTTCAAAGTCTGTACCACTGAAGATTTAGCCATTCACTCACTCACTCAAAGCACATACGTGTGAAATCCAGTACATGGCAAAGACAGTGTATGTGTGCCTACCTCCAAAGCCTTCATCTCTACAGAACATTGTCAGGTGCTGTTGAGGTGACTGCAGTTCAGCCATTCAGTGTACAATAGACCTAGACCCTGCCCAGTCCTGGCCTGTTCTTACAGGCTCCAGCGTGCTTAACTCGGTGCTGCAGTCTGTGTTAATCTACCTTGTGAGTGTCTCCTCCATCTCTGGCCCTCCATTCTTTCTCATGCCTGATGTCCTTTCCCAGAGTCTGGCCCTTCTTAATAACACGGCCAAAGTGTGTCAGCTCAAGTCTCACTGTCCGTGGCCCCTATGGTACATGTTGACTGTAGTTTTCCAGGACAGATCTGTTTGTTGTTGAGGCAATCTGTTGTGAGGGGATTCAAAACCCATTGCAAGCTAATGGGGGCCCCAAACCCCAAAGCCCACTGACATCAAGTCAGTTCTGACTCAGGGCAACCCAGCGTAGAGTTTTCGAGTCTGTAAATCGGAAAGGGACAATGCTGCCTAACTTTCCCTTGCGGGGTGACTGGTGAATTTGAACTGCCAACCTTTCGGTAACTGTCCTACATGTAACACACCATGTACGTGGAGAGGAGACATGGGGGAGGCCAGCGAGAGGCCTGGGAGGGAGGTGGCTCTTTATGAAGCCAAGCAAGGTCCAGTATCTGCGTGTGTCCTGGCTGAAACCTCCTTCCAGGCTAAGGGGCCTTGGACAAATCAATTAACCTTTATGAGCTTTCTGAGTATGTGGCCTATAAAATGAGGGTGATCCCATTAATGGCTGTCTTGCACGGCCATTATGAGGAGCCAATGAAAGAAATTATAGCGCACATAAAAATGGTACCCGAGACGGACATTCTTGGAAAGCAGAGCGGGGCTCAGGCCTTCGGGGAAAGTGACTACTTCTGTTGGGGTGCGTTGAATGGGGAGAGACTTGAGTGGGGCCCAGATGTCAGGCAGATGAAAGAAGGATGAGGCACACACACAGAGCCACAGGCACGCAACACTACGTGTACCAGATGGTGGCTGCTCTGTTTGCACGGGGGTGGAGGTGTGGAGAGGTGAAACGGAAGATAAGGGTTCTGAAGAGATGAGGCCTGGAGGTGATGTTCTGACTCGTCCTATAAAAATGGGAAACTGGTGTGTTTATGTTGCCGTTAGACACCGTCAAGTCCACCTTGACTCATGGCGACCCTTTGTGCAGCAGATGGAGGTGCTGCCTGACCCCACACCATCCTCAGAGTTTTCATAGTCGGGGTCAGTGTGTCACTTCTTCTCATTGAGTGTCTTCCTCTCATTTGCTGACCACCTGCTTTTCCAAGGACTGACAGGACATCTTTTTCCCAGAACTGACCTCTGTTTTGTGAGCCTGCTGTTCAAAGAGTTTTTACTCATACACTCGTTATTGTAAAGTTGGAACCCACTCACAGCTGACCCTCCAGTGGCTTTCCTGGGTTGTAACCTGCATGAGAGGTGTCTGTCAAGCTTTCTTCCTTGGTTTTGAGCTTTTGAAGGTTCTTGTTGTTGTTGTATGCTGTCGAGTCAGATTGTCAGATTCGACTCTAAGCTGACCCTTCCAGGAGGTTTTCGGAGGCGGTAAAGGTTGCCTGTTCTTTTCCCATGGAGCCGCTGGTGGGTTTGAACCACATGTCTGCCTTTGGGATCTCAGCGCAGCTTCTTCCCACTAGGCCACCAGCACCTGCTATTTCAGAAGCAGGAGGCCGGTCCTGCTTCTCAGTCTGTCGTGGTCTGGACGCTCTGCTGGGAGCTGACCGCCGTCGGTGGTCCTGCTGGTATTTGAAGTACAGGTGGTATAGCTTCCAGTAACACAGCCATGTGATTGCTGTGCTGGGCTGACAGGCGAGTGGGTAGATTTACATAAAAACAAAGAGGAGAAGCTGCTGAAGGATAAAGGAGACTCTTTCGTGCCAACCCTACTCAGTTCTCTGTTTGAAGAGTTAGTTCCAACTTACGGAGTTCCTCCACTGCCTTTCAAAGGCTTGAAAGAAAAAAAAGAAAGCCATAAAACCCCCCAAACAAACCAACAAAGGCTCTAAATCTTGATCTGGACAGACTGTCGCGGTTTACTCTGAGCAGTGGCTGGTGGATCCTCACAGCTGCCCTTTGGGCTAGCGGTCGCTATGTTACACAACAGGGATCCTTGACGCTCTGGGAACACCCTTCACACATTAGGCAATAACGTAGTGGAGCTTGCAGTCGCGCTACCAGCAAGCCAGGGGCTGTGTCCTAAATGTCGCCTATGGTGTTGTGGGGGTCTAAGAGCAGCCAAAGGGGGGAAAAAAGAAAATCTCCGCCCAGTGGGAAGAGGGAGGCGTCGCAACCCAGATGGAGAGTGATTTATTACTGTGTGTAATCAATAGTAGTAGGTCCACATCAATTTTATATCTAATTTAAAATTTTGAGGTCTCAATGTGCTCATTAAAGAATATAATGGATTTACATATTTTAATTATGTTTTATGGATTGTGAACATAATGTAATTAAGAGACTTTTCAGTAGGCATGATGAATGGACCGGGTGGCCGACATCTGGCGGGAGACGCCGTTCCAAGGGGACTGGGTGAGCTGAGTGTGGCCGGGGCCGCAGTGCAGGTGGAACACAAAGACACGGAGTGTGGTTCCCGAGCCACGATTCCCAGATGAGGAGACAGGAGAGAGCCAGCGGCTGGCGAGGGGCAGAGCCCACACGTCCTGGATCTGGCAGGGGTCCTTCCCTTGGCCACTCCCCCATCTCTCCCTGTCCCTCCACGTCCCACCGCCGCTCCCTCAGTTTCTTTGTTGCCATCCAGTTAACCGATTCGATTCGTGATGTCACCTTACAGACAAAGAAACAGAAGCTGCCTGACCCTGCACCTCCTTGATGATCTTTCTTTGTGGACCAGACCATTGTGATCCACTCACGTAGACCTTCCCAGCTCCAGAGAACTCCTGTCAATTTCTGTTGCACATCAAGTGTTTTCAAGAATATTTGCATCAAAACTTGGTCGCAGATGTGAAGATCAGAGGAGAACTACAGCTCAGAGAAATCTCTGTGTGTGTGTGTGTGTGTGTGTGTGTGTGTGTGTGTGTGTGTGTCCCATTAGTATCCTTTGTCTTGTTGTGGCAGCTTGGACGTTGCTGTGGTGCTGGAAGATTTACCACGATTACTTATGTCTTATTGATGACCCCAAAGCATTCAAGGTGTGGGTCACAAATTAAGGAAAACATTTGGAGAATGAGAATTCCAGAATGTTCCATTGTGCTTATGCGGAAGCTGTACACAGACTTAAGAAGCAGTTGTTCCAACAAAACACGGCAACCTGCGTGGTGGTTTGAAGTCAGGAAAGGCGTGTCTCAGGGCTGTATTCTTGCATCATACTTGTTCTAGCTGCATTCTGAGCAAATCTTTTTAGAAGCGACATTTTCTGAGAAAGGGTGTCGTATCAGGATTGGAGGGAGATTCACCAATAACCCGTGTTATGCAGATGACACAGCCGTACTCGCCATGTGAGGATGACTTGACATACTTACTGCAGAAGATCAAGGATCACAACCTTCAGTACGGAGACTACACCTCAGTATAAACACAGGTCCTCACAACTGAAAATCTAAGCATCAACACAACAAGCAGAGGAAACACTGGAGTTGTCAACTATTTCATTTTGCTCGAATCTACAATGTCCATGAAAGCAACACCATGGAATCTGGTACAAGAAAACTTCCGTAAAGAAAAGACTAAAGAGCCATGATGGCACTTTGAGAACTGTGGTTCACCTGACCAAAATGATGGCATTTTCCCTCAATTCACATTCCTGGACAATGAAAAAAGAAGACCGAAGAGAATCAACACCTTTGAGTTGTGGCGCTGAAGAAAAGTACCGAATATCCCACGGACTGCTGAAAGAACAGAGACGTCCTGGAGAAAGTGTCGTCAGAGGCTTGTTGGAGGCAAAGATGGTGAAGCTTCTTCTCTCATCCTTTGGCTATTCCCTGGAGAGAGGCTTCATTCTTAGAAAGACGGAGGGTCAGCGAAGGTGAGGGAAGCCCACGAGGAGATGGACTGACACAGAGACTTTAGCAATGGGCTCAAGTGTGTCAGAGAGGGTGGGGATGGTCCAGGACAGGACAGGGTTCAAGTCTATTGTCCATAGGGTCACTAAAAGTTATCCTTGACCTGATGGCACCTAACAACATAAACTGCCAGAAAAAAAAAAGATATCTCCTTGACCTGATGGCACCTAACAACATAAACTACCAGAAAGAAAATCTCTCTCTCTCTCCCCCTCTCTCCTCTCTCTCTCTCTTTCTCTCTCTCTCTCTCTCCCCCCCCTATCTCTAATCTATATCTATCTCTCTATCTCATCTCTAATCTATCTATCTTGGAAGAAATACAGCCAGAATACTCCTTAGAAGCAATGACGGTGAGCCTTTACCTCATGGATTCGGGACATGGTAACAGGAGGGGCCAGTCCCGGGAGAAGACATCATGCTTGGTGGAATAGACAGCACTAGAGAGAGTGAACTAACTCAATCTCATAGGGACAAATACTACATGAGACCATTATTATATATAAAAAAAGATAACTAGTAAAATGTGTATGAGGGTCCAAGTGGGGAAGGAGTGGGAACAGAGGGGTGAGGATGGATAGGGGGTGAAATTTGCTGTTCTGTTTCTTACAGAAGTTTTGCTTTGATTTATAGTGTCATATATTACAATAAAAATCATTCTAAAAGAAAACAAAGATCTAGACTTTAAAGAAGATGGACAGGCATAGTAGTTGCAGTCCTAGACTTAAACACAGCAATGATGGCGAGATAATAGAGACCTGGGTGGTGTTCTGTTCCGTTGTGAACAGAGTGTCAGGAGTTGGAGCTGACACTGTGGTTCCCACGCGAACGGCAGCAAATGTACTTAACTGATCACAGTACTGCATGGCCCTGTGCCGCCTTCCCAGTTGGTGTGCTTGACTCCATTGTTGCGGTACTGTGTACTTTTGAGCTCCTTCCAAACCAGGGACCTCATCTTCCAGAACTTTATCTGAGAGTAATCTACTCTCACCCACAGGGTTTTCACTGGCTTCTTTTTAGAACTAATGGCCAGGCCTTTCTTCCTGGTCTTTCACACTCTTGAAGCTTTGCTGACAATCTGTCCACCATGGGTGGCCCCGCCCATACTTGCAATACTGGTGGCATAGCTTCCAGCATCACAAAGAGGCCGAGGTCACCACAGTACCACACGCTAACAGAACAGATTTCCGAGCAGTGGTTGCAGCTGAGCTTCTGTGCTCTGCATTGTACACTCTAGCTTTGGAGTTTAAAAAGGTTGGATTCAAAGTCTACAATCCACCTGTATGTCAAAGAGACTTTGGTTTTCTCGTTTGCTTCAAATGGGACGAACAGTGTCTGGTGTTTGGGCAGGAGTTGTGATCCCAATGTAATAAGCGATATACAATGGCAGAAAGCAGACGCCAAGAAGAAGCTTTTCTGTTTCCTGTTCTCCAGCCTCTTACACACAGCTCAGGAAATTCTCCATTCACAGCTCTGATGCATGACCATGCTCAAATACCTTTACCTCACCCTGTTGCCTGCAGATGAATTGTGGACGGGCCTCCTGGCTCACAGGCCCGTGGAGGGCTCACCGCCCCACCCCTTCCTCAGCCTCCTCTGCTCACCATTCCTCTTCTAGGGATGATCTCATCACTGGCATTTGCAAAGGGCAGCGGCATCTTTTCACTTTCCGTGTCGTGGGGTTTCCAGTGGCCTCAAGGGGGAGCTCAAGACCTCCTCATCCCTGGGACAAAGCAGAGAGAGCAAAGAGGCAGTTGGACAGCTGACAGACACTGCTGATGTGAAGGCACGAATGAGCAGAGGGAGGGATGTCGGGGCAGGGGGACAGCTTTGCTGGTGTGAAGCTTCTTCTTATCTAAAATCTTGTGTTGGAGACTCCTTTCTTCTTAGCTTTTGTTTGGCAGAAGCTACTGGGTGGGTTCGATTTGCTCTTGGCTGCTAACTGAAAGACTGGATCAGTTCAAATCCACTCACTTTTTTGTTAGCAAGTGTCATTGAGTCAACTGCAGCACTTTAAAGAGGTCCATCATAGGGAGAGAAGACCTGTTCACAACTGGTCTCAGGAGTGGTCCTCCTAAGCTCTCCCCCTCAGACCCCTAGTTGCCCACTGCAGCATCTGTAAGCACCAAGCCCCACTTCCCAGCATGCCTTGGTCCACTCAAACACAGTCTTGTGAGAGAAGAGGCAGCTCTCATCTGGAGCACACACAGTTCTCTTCTGTACCATGTGGGGGTCACGCTGAGTTGGAATTGAAGGCAACAGGTGACAGAAGCCATCAAGACATCAAGAGACAAAATTAGAGCTGAGATACGAATGGAGAGATGCACACTGATGAAACAGCCCAAATGCCCATCCACAAAGATCGGATTGAGAAATTGTGGTACACTCACACAATGGAATACTATGCAGAACTAAGGAAGGATTTTTAAAAAATGTTATATAATGGGAGAGTCTAGAAAGCATTATGCTGAGTGAAAGAACTTAGTCTCACAAGGATAAATAGTGCATATGATCTTTATTGTAAAAATAGAAGAATAACTGAGCAAGATGTGCATAAAAGTCCAAAAGAAGAAAAGGAAAGGGGACAGAAAAGGGAAAAGTGGGAATCACAGGGACAGCTGAAATTAGTGGGCGAATGCGGGGGATGAAGGAATAGGTGACATCCAATGGGTATTTGAAAAGACAGGGTAATAACAGGCATAGATGGAGTAATTATATATAAAGCACTGTATTGAAACAGGTAAGAAAGAGAACTGTTTAAAAGGGATACACGATTAGGTATTTTTGTTATAACAGGAGTCCAGAATAAAGGCTGCACAGTGGAGTGGACTTGCGGGGAGGGATTGTATAACAGTAAAAGAATTTTTCTTTTACTTTTCAAAGAGAAGAATGAACTGGAGGGAAGAGGTAGGCAGGGAGAAAAGTGCAACAATGAATGAATGGAAATAAAAAAAGAAAACTCTGAATTTTCATTAAAATTAATGGTAATAATAATAATAAAATGGGTTGCCTTTATAGTAAAAAAAGTAATTTCTAGATCCATCTTGAAGTACAACACCGTGAGTGACAGGATTATATCCATATGCTTACAAGGAAGCCCAGTGAATACCACTATCATTCAGATATATGCACCAACAACCAGAGCCAAAGAAGAAGAAATAGATGATTTCTACCAACTTTT
>NW_006399830.1:10209376-10237969 GCF_000299155.1 Elephantulus edwardii | reverse complement strand
GCACATAACAACAACACAACAACAAATGTAAATCAATTAAAGAAACTCCCCCCCAGTTATAGATGCTCAAAACAAGAGGCCACCTTCCACTCCAGACCCCTCATCTTACCACTATCTCTTCTCAGAAGCTAAGTGGCACCTGAAGTGAATTTGAACTCTGTGGGCAAAGGCAGTCTGGGCAGCAAGGCAGGCGCTTTGGTGAAGAGATCACACACCCTCCATTCTGCATTTTTCTCAGCTCTGAGCAGAGCAATGAGGTCATGTGAGCTGGAACTGGACCCCTGCAGGGCCACCCAGCTGAGGGGGTCTTTGTTCACTCTGAGCCAAAGATATCCCAGTGACTCAGAGAAGGTCTGAGCCAATTTCTCTCTCAGCTAGTGTTTAGGAAGAAGAATTTCAAATAAATGCTTTGCAACATTGCACTCAAATCACAATCAAAAGAAGAAGAAAAAAAAAAGACAGAACAAAATGTAAGCAACTTCCGGCCCAGCAGACGCCGAGTTCCACTTTGTACTGTTTTCCTCCAACCATCATTTGCACATACCCACCAAGTGCTATTTCTTTCATTATTGTTATTTTGGAATGTTTTATCATTCAGATGCATCTCTGTTGGAAAAACAAACATGTGTTTTGTCTTTCTTTAATATCGAAACCTCAGCTATTTCTGTTCCCCAGTCATGCATCTTCATGATTTAACAACTTTTCACTAAAAGGGAAGAGTGCATGTGCTTTTAATAGCAAATAAAGAAAGAAAAAAGCACAAAAGGGTTGTGTTAATAAAATTTTTTTAAATTTTATTTTATTATTTTGTGTGTGTGTACTGTCAAATCGGATATGACTGGTACAGGAGGAGATTGTCCATCCTTCTTCAGCAGAGGATCTGGTGGATTTGCACCGCATACCTCTGTGATTGCAGTGCAGCTTCTTGCCACTAGTCTACCAGGGCTCCCTAGAAATTTTTAACATTCTTCTGAGAAGTAGTTCCAAATAGAAATATCCTTAGCTGGGACATTTTTCTGTTTCCTCAGGGTAGATGATTAGGAGATTGAGATTGTTGACAGTTTCACTTTGCTTGCCTCTACAATCAACACTCTTGGTATCAGCAGCCAGGAAATCAAAAGACAAATTGCATTGGGAAAGTCTGCTGTCAGAGACCTCACCAGAGTCCTGAAGAACAATGATGTCAGTCTGCAGACTAAGGTGTGCCTGATACAGGCCATGGTCTTTGCAATCACTTGCTATGCATCAGAGAGCTGGACAATGAGTAGGGATAATAGAAGGAGAGTTGATGCCTTTGAGCTGTGGTGTTGGAGAAGAGTATTGAATGTACCATGGACTGCTAAGATAAAGAACAGGTTTGTCCTGGAGAGGGTGAAGCTAGGCTGCTCCTTGGAGGCAAGGATTCTGAAGGTTCGTCTGACATGCTTTGGACATGTTGCAAGGTGGGATCAATCCTTGGAGAGGGACGTCATGTGTGGGAGAGTGGAGGGACAGCGCAAGAGAGGAAGATCCTTGATGAGATGGATTGATCCAGTCACTGGGGTAATGAAGATAAGTGTGTTGGAGACAATAAGACTGGCAAGGGATAGAGAAGGGTATGGGGCTGTAGTACGTAGGGTCACTATGAGTCACAGGTGACACAACGGCACATAACAACAACAACAACAACAACAACAAAACTGTTGGCTGAGGATTTTTGGATTCTGGGTCTTAGCTTGGAGGAGTGCTGGTGGTTAAGTGTGTTACATGTTACAGCCACCAGAAGATTGGTAGTTTGAATTCAGCTACTCCACAGGAGAGAGACAGTCTTCTCCCATTAGGATTGGTGGCCTTGGATACCTGATGGAGGGTTTTTTAAAATGTTATACATCCTTAGCCAACAGTGTTGTTATGATGAAGGATATGTTATGGAGGACTTGAAAATATGTTGTTGTCTGTCGTCAGATTGGAATCAATTGACAGCTGACCTTCCAGCAGACTTTCAGACACTATTCAACACCCAGGAGAAGACTGTCCATCTTTGTTCCATGGGGTTTGAACTGTCTTCCTTTGAGTTGGCAGCACAACTCCTTACCACTAGGTCACCGAAGTCCCTTTGATAATATTTTAGAATCAGTTTAAATGATGAGGGCTAGAGAGAAAGCTATCTTCAAGGATGAAGCCAAAGTCTCATGTTCTCAAATTTTGAGTAGTGTGTATGTGTGTGTACTTATATATGCCACAAGAGAGAATATTGCTATGAAGAGCCATTGAGTTAGTTCCAACACAGTGACCCTGACTCCATGTCCATCAAGACGACGTTCCCCCAGTTACACACCATCATTACCATCATGACTACATTTAAGCCCATGGTTGCAGCCATGACGGCAATCCAGCTTGTTGAGGGTCTTCCTTTTTGGCTGGTTCTCTACGGAGCACGTGAGAGTTAAGGTTATATATATATATATATATACACACACACATACACACACACACACACACACACACACACACACACATAATGTTGTTGTTATGTGCCATTGAGTCTCTTGCGACTCATAGCGGCCCTATGTACAACAGCCCTAAACTCTGCTCTATCCTGCGCCAACCGCACTGCCTCTGACACACCCATCCCGATTACCCCAGTCACCGAATCAATCCATCTCATAGAGGGCCTTCCCCTCCTGCACCATCCCTCTACCCTCCTAAGCATGATGTCCTTCTCCAAGGACCAGTCCCTCCTTACAACATGTCCAGAGTATGTCAGATGAAGCCTCAGAATTCTTGCCGCCAAGGAACCGCCCAGTTTAACCCTTTCCAGGATGAATCTGTTTGTTTTCCTAGCAGTCCATGGTACCCTCAATACTCTTCTCCAGCACCACAGCTCAAAGGTATCAATTCTCCTTCTATTCTCCCTAGTCATTGTCCAACTCTCTGATGCATAACAAGTGATAGCTACGACCATGGCCTGTATAATAGAGATAGAGATAGATATATATAGATAGAGATAGAGATAGAGATAGAGATAGAGATAGAGATAGAGATATATAGATATAGTCTGGCCACCATCTTAAGTCTTTGTGTTTTCCTTGACTACTTCAGCAGCAAAGAAGTGACTCTAAGGCCTCCTGTATGAACCCTATTCCAATCCCCTTATATCTCCCAGCCCCCAACCCACCCTGGCCCTTCCCAGCGCCAATGAAGATCAAGGCCACGAGGCGCTCAGGGCTCCTGCCCACTGCCGCTGCGCCAGAGTGCACTGGAGTCCCTGCTCGAACTTGTAATAAAATCCCTCGTGTTCTTGCATCGGATTCGGCTCCCTGGTGGTCTCTGGGGGACTCGCGATTGTGGCACAAGCATGATCCTTCCCCAGGCTCTGGCCCCTCTGATAACATGCTCAAAGGTATGTGAGATAAAGTCTTGCCCTCTTTGTTTCCAAGGAACATTCTGGACCTACTTCTTCTAAGAAGGAGATATTCATCCTTTGGGCAGTTCATGGTATATTCCGTATTCTCTGCCAAAACTGTAAGTCAAAGGCATCAGTGCTTCCTCCGTCTTTCTTATTCATTGTCATGTTGGCAAACATACATATGAGGCAATTGAAAATATTATGGTCGGAGTCAAGTGACTGGTTTTCGAGTGACGTCATTGTTCTTTAGCCCTTGCAAGGGGTCCTCGCAGCAGATTTATCTAATGCAATACGCAGCACTGTGTTTCTGGACTACTGCTCCCATGGGCATTGATTACGGATGCAAAGAAAATGAAATAATTGAACAGCTCAGTCTTCTCTCTGTCAGAGCTTGTTGCTCTACTTTGTCTTCTTGTCGAGATGTAATACATACATGTCAGGAGAGCAGGAAGGATGATTTTGGACACAATGAGGTTTCTGGGTCTGGGCTTTTCGTGGGGTGCTGTCTGAGGTACTGCTCGGTGTTTTCAGGGGCTGACGGGTAGAGGTGGGCTTTAGAGAAACAGATTCAATTTAGAGAAACAGAGACAATATCTCTGGTCAGGACACAGAAGAAGAGCTGTTTAGGAAACAGCACTGCAAAAAGGCGAAACAGAGCTGACAGTGTGTCTAGAGGAGAAGTAGGAAAACTCAAGAGAAGAAGGAATTTAAAATGACAAATTCCATAGAACACATGCCTATGAAAGGCCACTGATGATGACGGACAGAGTTGTTGCCGTCGATGGGGTGAAGTCCACGCTGGGATGGGAGGCAGTGAAGACCATCTCTGTAGTATTCTACCTTGAAGTTAGAAGGAAGGAGGTGAGGACGGTTGGCTGGGAGGTTGAGGGACAATGAAACTTAATAGTCAGTATATGTTTTCTCTTAATCTCTCTCTCTGTCATGCTTTACCTTCTTGGTGGAACGCTTCATCCTGGTCCACACATCTGTTTTCTTTAGTCGGTTTGCTCAAATGTTGGTCACAGCTGATAGAGTAAGAGTTCCCATGCCTGTCTGTTTAAAGCAGTCTTCATGGGGCCACAATACTTGAGCATGGAGATATCGGCAGTGCTGAGTACTTCGAGGGGGACGAGGAGAATGCAGAGACTGATCTCTATCAAACTTGTGGAAACCAGGGCAGGAGAAAAGCCTGCTCCTTGACTTTGACCTCAGCAGAGGCTCTGGCACTGACACAGTAGCTGTGTGACAACAAGCCAACTACCCAGTGGCTCTGCGTCTGTTTCTTGAGGTGTGAACCGGCAGCAATATCACATAGAGGCTCTGTTTTTCTCTGCAGATGACACAATCTATTTTCCCCCCTTTGTCTTTATTTGAGTGAAATGTTACAAATCAATTTTTTTTCCGTTCAATCGTTTATATACATTTTGTTTTAGATTTACAAAATGGGTTCTTGTCATTAATTACAATGCCGCATCAAATTCTTCACACTCTTTTAAAGAATTGTGATCTGAGTGAAGCCTTCAAAACCAAATTGATTGTTCGTTCAACCGTTTGTATACATGCTGCTTCATCACGTTAATGAAGATACCCACAGTCAAACGGCATTTTCCCCACTCCCTCCCTGTCATTCTCGTTTCTGTTCATCCTTCTCTCTGACGTCTTCCTGCCATTAGGGCTTCATCCTTGGAAGATGCTCTGTTGACCTCATGTGGTTGGATATTCTAAGGAGTGAGTGCCTCCCTGGTGTTACCGGTCACATTACAGGCCCGACCATTTTCTCAGCTGCAAGTTGAGCTGTGAGGGTAAGTTTGTTCTAGTTTGGAGGGCACAGTCCTGTGGGTTCAATCAGTCTCTCTTGGAGACTGGTCTTTTTGTTTACTTTTGTTCCTCATTTCCCCCTACTGTAGCTAGGATCTTCTGTGATCTCTTTTACAGCAGTGATTGGTGGTCACCACCCAGAAGGGCAGGCTTATTTTTGAAGATCCTATCAGCACCTCCAACAACGAAAATGCTCCTTGGAGGCAAAGATGATAAAGCTTCTAGGCATGTTGTTAGGAGACACCATTCCTTGGTGAGGGATGTCATGGTTGGGAAGATGGAGTGGCGGAGAAAGGAAGGCCCTCAATCAGGTGGACTGACACGGTGACTGTGGCAGTGGGCTGAGTGTCAGAGATGATGAGGATGGTACAGGGCAGGACGGGGTTCAGACCTGTTGTTCCCAGGGTCGCCATGGGTCGTACTCCAGGGCACCTGACAACAATAGCCACTGCTTGCACTCTGCAGCCTTGACCTTCTCAGATTCCCGCATAGTTCGACACTCAGTGAGCAACAGCCCTCTCCCCGCAACCCCCTACCAACATTTGATTGCTGTGCATTTGATTACTTTGGCCTGAGCCAAGTCCCTTAACAAATGTTTCCACCTAAGATTAAAATTAATTCAGAGACAGGGGCCGCTAACATATCCTGTAAGGGACTAAGAAAATGGCATTAATTTTGTAAATTAATAAAAATGCAAATGGCAGCTTTGGATGGGAGCGGCTCGAGGAGCAGGAAGTAAATTGTGTTGTAAATTATGCATTGCCATATGGAGCGGTTACCCTTGGCTTAGCGTGTGAGCCGAGGAAGCCGGGGCAGACCTAGCTGGAGCAGCATCTGAGCAAGGGTGGCAGGCCCCTCCGGCGCACACCCGGGTTGCTGAGTCATGCAGCTGGCTCTGGCGTGGCAGACGCAGCCCCACACTGAGAAGCGCCCAGGGAGGAACCGCCCGGAGGCCCCAGGAAGACGAGCATCGGCGGATCCACGTGTGGCCGCCCCACGCCACCGAGAGCTCAGCCCGGAGGAGGATGGCAGGACAGGGGCCCTCCCTGCCTGGGCCCTCAGCCTTAGCTGACAACATCCTAGCTCTAAGCCAGGTGTGCCTGGCCTGGGGAAATGTGAGCTGCTGCTAGATTGAGTCATCAATCATTAAAAAACAAATAATCTAAGAACAGACCAGGTGTTCCACATTGTGCTAAATAGATGCTGCCGGGCTCGGGGGTCCCTTTATGACAATTCAGCAGAACCACCCAGGGAGCTTTCTGAACCTGGATTCCTGGGCTCCTACCTCAGCCATTTGGATGCAGCAGGTCTACGCTGAGACCTGGGGATCCGGTTTCTGACTTCCAGGCGATGCTGATGATCAGCTAGGTTTGGGAGACATGGTTGCAGACAACCCCTCACCCCATTAGCCTGGAGCATTAAGTCTCTTCAGAGGGAATGAAGGCAACGCCAGGAGTCAGGGCCCGATCCTGGCTTGCATTCTTTATCACCTGTGTGCACGTGGTAAGGTACTGTGAGTCCACGGAAGACATTACTGGGAGCTAGGCAGATCTGAGGAAGGTGAGGAGAATTCTGTCCACTGAATGCCTGTCCTAAAGGTTGGCGGTCCCACCCACACAGAGATAACCTAGAGGGAAGGCCCACATCTCCTTTTGTTAAGGTTACAACCAGGAACGCTCTCGTTCTCCAGAAGAGTCACCATGAGTTGGAATCAGCATTGAATAACAACGGCAAAGAGCGGAATCAGACTATAAACAAAACATTTGTGAGGTGAGGTTGGTGAGATGTTGGCTCACTTACTTTGGATGCGTCACGAGGAAAGCCTTATCTTTAGAAAAGGATGGACTAATGGGTAGAAATCGTAGCACATCACGAGCATGAGAGAAATCCTCACCGGGACGCACTGGTGCAAAGCCAGGCTGACGGACTAAACTCTGCCAGTGATGGTGGCTTAACCTGGGAGGCCACCGCTGTGGCTGGGAGGGTTCCCTAAACCACCGAGCCAGGGCCTTGATAGAAACAGAGATAGAGGATACTGTCGTTGTTAGGTGCCATTGAATTGACCATGACTTACAGCAACTGCACGAACTACAAGTGAAACCTTGCTCTATTCTGTATCATGTTCAAAGTCTCTACGGTGCTGAAGTCCTTTGTTGCACTCACTGTGTCAGCCCATTTCATTGAAGGTCTTCCTCTCTTTCTCTGACCCTCTACTTTTCCAAGCAATAGATAGATAGGTAGAGTTATAGAGAGATATGGAGAGCAAAGGCTTCGACCTCAAGGTCCATAAGTGAGGAGAAGGAACGAGTGCAGAGAGAAATTCTGCCGGAATATAGATTTAGAGGTAGAATATCCCTGAAGGAGACCCCCTTTTCAGGTGATTGATCACATTGCATTAGGTTACGTGATGGAACGTGATCACACCAGGTTAGTTGATGTTATAGATGCTGCCTGCATCACTCTACATAGCACACGTTGTATAACAATAAATAGACTGGTATTTGGCACCAGTAGCCAGGAAATCAAAAAACGTATTGCGATGGGAAAGTCTGCGGTTAGGGACCTCTCCAAAATACTGAAGAGCAACAGTGTCTCTCTGGAGACTAAGGTCCACCTGATGCAGGCCATGGTTTTTGCAATCACTTGTTATGCATCAGAGAGTTGGACAATGATTAGGGAGGATAGAAGGAGAATTGATGCCTTTGAGCTGTGGTGCTGAAGAATATTGAATGTACCATGGACTGCTAGGAAAACAAACAGATTCCTCGTAGAGAGGATTAACCCAGGCTGCTCCTTGGAGGCAAGGATTCTGGGGCTTCGTCTGACATACTTTGGACATGTTGTAAGGAGAGACAGGTCTTTAGAGAGGGACATCATGCTGGGGAGAGTGGAGTGACAGCGCAGGAGGGGAAGACCCTCTATGAGGTGGATTGATTCAGTGCCTGGGGTACTCGGGATGGGTTTGTCAGAGGCAGTGCGATTGGCACAGGATAGAGCACGGTTTAGGGCTGTTGTACATACGGTTGCTATGAGTCGTAAACGACTTGACGGCACATAACAACAACAAACAATTTGGCTAAAACACTAGTGACCATCATAACCAAGCTGGCACATACTATTAACCATCACACTTCCCACCCCTCCACCTCACCAGTCAAAACCAGTCGGCCACAGCCAACAAAGCTGCCCACGTCCTCTACCCCAAGCGATGCCCTCTGCCGTGGGGATGCCTGAGCCCTCTGCCTCTCCGTTTCTCAGCTGACTTCAGGTCTGCAGGTCTACAGCAATCAGCTGGCTCCTACCCAGGACTCTCCGTGAGCAGAAAGCAAAAGGAAGAACCCCCTGAAATCAAGTCTCCCAACACGGTCAACATGGATATCTGCCCCGGGCATGCTGATTGTGGGTTCTGAAGGTCCATCAAGATTAGCCAGTCAGTGCACCCCAGGGCGATGACGGTGAGTGGACCTCAATGGAAGGAAGTAGGAACAAGCTGAGGGGAAGTACTTCCTCCCATGGAGAAGCAGATGGACCTGAACTGCTGGCCTTTCAGCTAGGAATGCGACACACGAGAATGGCATTAGGACCTTGGAGCTTCTTGGCTTAGGAAAGAAGTGGTAGAAATTCCATGTTTTATAAAGGCTCATGTCTGAGCCCTGGGTGTCAGTAGTTGGGTGGGATCTTGGCCAGTCCTCTTAGATAGCTGGATCCCTCCTCTGATCATCGTGGCTCTTTTTACGTCCCTAAGGAGAGAAGAAGACCCAGAGAGATGAGTGTAGATTGTTGTTGTTGTTGTTGTTAGGTGCAGTTAAATCAACTTACCACTCCCAGCAACTCTATCAACAACAGATCAAAATCATGCTCGTTGCTGCAGTCACTGTGTCAAAGCCATCACTTTGCAGATCTGCCCCTCTTTTCCTGACCCTTTATTTAAAAATGCTTCAGAAAAGGCAGCTAGGTATGAAAAGTAAATCTTCCTCTGGCTGTGCTGTCGGGAGGGCTGTGACATTAAGGGTAGGGAAGGGCCTTGTAAAGAATCAAAGGTGAACGAGAGGGGTATTAGTAGTCATAAACATCATTATCTATGCGGTTCTGATAACAACCCATCTTGCCACCCGCTGCCAGATAATTCGGGAGCCGCAGGACTTTGTACAGCCGTGAACTTGGCATGCTGAGGTTTGCCCGTCTGTAAAATGAGATACCTCCAGGGATGGGGGATCCGGACAGTTCTTGCGGCTCCAGGGGGATGCTTAGCCCAGAGATGACACGTGGACGGCGATGGCAGGTGTCTGGGAAGCTGTGGAAGGCTGTCAAGTGGAGAGGGAGGCCTCTGGGTTTAGTGGAGTTTTGTGGAGACAGGTCTGACCCAAGACAGCATTTACAACACTCACTAATTCAGACTCTGTTGAGTTAATTCTAATGCCAGTGAACCTATGTAAGTGAGAGCAGAACTGAGGTTTTCAGAGGCTAAACACCAGAACAACATCCCGCAGTAGAGAAACAATAGACAAAATCAGCAACAACATGGGTGATTCGATTTTGAAATGTCTCATGAGAGAAAGCCTGGTGACAAATGGTTAAGTGCTCATTTGCCAACTGAGAGATCAGTTGTTTGAATCCAGCAGCCTCTCTGAGGCAGAGAAGACCCGACAACCTCTTCCTGAAAAAATGACAGCCTTGGAAACTGTACGGGGCAGTCTTGTTCTGGTCTGTAGCCCCACTGACAATTAAATTGACTTAATAGTTGTTGTTGTTGTTACGTGCCATCGAGTTGCTTGCGACTCATAGCGACCCTATGCACAACATCCCTAAACTCTGCTCTGTCTTGTGCCAATCGCACTGTCTCTGACACTCCCATCCCGATTACCCCAATCACTGAATCAATCCACCTCTAGGGGGGCCTTCCCCTTCTACGCTGCCCCTCCACCCTACCAAGCATGAACACAGCAAAAATAGCAGCTAATGAGAGAGTTGTGTTACAAAAGTGATTTATGTGCTTTATTGCTGAGCCAAAGGCTACTGGTTCGCATCCACACAATGAACCCACAAGATCTGGTGATTGTCTGATAAAGACTCCAGCAGAGGACACCCTGCCCAGCAATTCACTCTGTCCCATGGCGTCGTTACTGTGTGTCAGAAACAGCTTGACAGCATTTTACAGCACTAGGGAGCTCTGGCATCTTCGTGCTAAGGGATTGAGCTGCCAGCCCAAAGGCTGGTGGTTCAAATCCACTAGCTGCTCAGAGGCAGAAAGATGGGCGGTCTCCTCTCAGGATTTACAGCCTTTGACAACTCAGTGGATGGTTAGCTGTTTGTCAGTTTCAATTCGACAGCACATAACAAACGACGACACCAACAACAAGGGCTGGTGCCGATGGGCATCTTTTCTCGTGCTTTTGGGGTGGAATAGTAACTTTGTAAAAGGGGCCAAAGGCAGAGGGAGGACTCAAAGGGCCATCAGGACCAGCTGGCGGGGCTGTGACCAGCGGGCAGCCCAGCCCCAGGCAGCCTCCTCCAGCTCTGTTCTCACAGGAGGCTCCACGGCCCCTGGGGTTTCCCAGTCTGCAGATCCCACCTGGGTGTCTGGTCTCCCCAGGGAGGGCTGTCTGCTTTGACCTGCAGCTTTGCACCTTCTGCTCCGATGGAGTGATTTCTGTACTTTTCCGTCACCTTCCTTCCCACCTGCCACCAGTTTGGTTTCTCATTTGAAAGTTAAATCACTGACCTGGACGGGAGCCAGTTACGAGGGATTACTTACCCTCACTCTACCTTTACGTTTAGGTCCCCACTTGTTTACTGATAAGTGGAAGCACTCCGTGCTGCGTTTCATAAATAATCCGGCAAGTCCTTGAGATTTATTCTAACGATTGATTAGAAAAGTCAATGTTGAGTGCAGATGATGAAACAAGAAATGTCTGGTATCTGCTTGAGTTACTACTGTTATCTCAAAGACAGTCTTGACTCTTCTGAACTTACCCTGGTGCAGAGAGAGAAGGGCTGGAAATTCTTGTTTTTATCTGTGAGATGGATAAGAACTCCTGGTGGTTTAGTGGGTTGTATACTGGGTGCTAACTCAAAGGTGAGCAGTTCAAGCCCAGCAGCAGCTCTGTGGGAGACAGTGGGCAGTCTCTTATAGTCAAGACTTATAGCTTGGGCCTTATGAGTTAGACTGTACTCAGTGCAAGTGGATTTGGATGGATTTTTATATGATGCATAGTCTGCAGGCAGTATTGCTATGGCGTGTCTGTTTCTTTTTTTATTATAAATTTATTTTAATGAAAGTTTATAGAGTTGTCTGTTTCTTTGATGCTGAAAACTGCTGTTGGCATGTCAAACGTCAGAAGAGTCATCCATGGTGGGCGGATTTCAGCAGAGCTTCCAGTTGCAGCAGAGCTGAGACTAGGAAGAAAGTCCTGGTAATCAATGTGGAGATTCCTTTGAACCACAACAGAACATTGACATTGTGCTGGAAGCTAAGGCCCCTAATTTGGAAGGCAACAAGGTACTCTAGGATGCCGGCAGTCATGAGGATGGCTTGGGACCAGGCAGCACTTCGGTCTGTACAAGAGCTCCCCCTAAGCTGGGGTTGACATGACTGCACTAACATCAGTAGCATACATTGGGAAGAGCACTGCTCCTGGAAGCTGGAGAGATGCTGGTCCTGGCCTGAATCTCTCCACTGATGGTAGCGTGATCTTCATCAAGCTCTTTAACCTCCACAGCTTGCAGCAACAGCTGGCGTGTCCACCGCCCTCCCCGACTGGTAACTGAATCCACCTGCACGAGGAGAGTTCTACCTAATTCACCTGCAACGAGGGGAGTGTTCTAACCAACACACCTGCATGAGGAGAGAGTTCTACCCAATCCACCTGCACAAGGGAAGTGTTCTAACCAACATACCTGCACAAGAAGAGAGTTCTAACCTTTCCTGCCTCCAGCGTCCCTGTGAACCACGTGCCTTTGAGATTGCAACACAGCTTCTTACCGCTGGGCCACCCTCACCTTACCTTGATGCCCCAGGACCAGGACTATGCCTCTGGGGATTAAAGGCAGTTCTTCAGAGGACAGGAGGAATATGCTGCAGGTTCTATTTCCATTTCTTTGTCCAATTAAAATGCTACTTGTCTGTGGTTAACCTGGGACATGTAAATAATTTATCGACCACCCAGCTGTCTGAGGGTTACACTGGCAAAGCTTGTGTGTTGCTGTGGTACCAGAAGCTATGCCACCAATATTTCAACTACCAGTCAAGTCATCCAACATAGGAAAGTTTAAGTTTCCAGATGGAAGCAGAGTAGAAAGAAATACTTGGCCATATCCTTCTGAAAATTAGCCAAAGTAACTTTATGAACCATTAGAGAATATTGCCTAATGTAGGAAAGAAGAGACCGTTAGTTTGAAAGATGCTCAAAATACTTGATGGGTTTGAGGAAGACAGTAGTTGTGAAGGTGGCACAGGACAGGCCATCATTTCATTTTGTTGTACCTGTGTCACCAGTAGTCAGAGCTGACTCCATGGCAACAAGAAATAACAGTCATAACTTGCAAATATATACATTATGCGTTAATTGGAGTACATGTTTCTTAATTCCTGGCGTGCTGGATCCAAAGGTTTTAGTGTAGCTGTTTATGTGCTGCACTGCCAACCAAAAAGTCAAAGGTTTGAATCCACAAGCCGCTCCAGGGAGGAAGACAGACGCTCTTCTTGCAGTTAGATTTACAAGCTCAAGACCCAAAGCAGGTTCGCCACCCAGAATCATTGCAGTTAGATTTACAAGCTCAAGACCCAAAGCAGGTTCGCCACCCAGAATCATATGCAGTCGAATTGATGACAATGAGTTTGGCTTTGGGTTTGAACTTAGGCCTACACCCTCTCCTGTGCTCCCCATGTCACTCCCAGACTCAGCTTACTGAAGGGCTGCTCTGGACACATCCTCCCTCTGCAGACTGTCCATCACGGCCATACAGAGACCAGAGTCCTAAGACTGCACTCCCTGCCCAGGAGATTGTGCCTCAGTCCCCTAGACCTAGTTCTTTGTCTGCCCCTCACCTACATAAACTTCTCATTCATGCAACAGCTGGCCCCCTGCTCCACACTCAAACAACATTGACAATGAACCCCAGTGGCCATGCCATTCCCATACAGGACGCCACTCACGCACTTCCATCTCCACCCATCAAAAGCCTCCCTTCGGCAGTCAGCGTGGCCAATATCCAACTCTTTCCTCCTCCTTCCTCAGTTCTGTTTCTGGGCTCCCTCAATGTATTCCTTCCCCTTGCAGAGACTAGGAGTCTCAAATTTAAAAAGAAATTAACAGACAACAGACTGGGGAAGATGTTTCCAATGCCTGTAACAGTCAAGGAAATAATTCCGGAACACACAGGGAAATCTCTCAAGCAATAACAAAAAACCAAGGAGATCCAGTAGCAGAATGAACCAAGGTTCCTCATTGCTGTTAGGTGTCCCTGAGTCTACTCCAGGTCATGGCAACCTTGTGTGTGCAGAATGCCCCATAGGAAAGCCGGCAGCCAGGCCTGTCTCCTGAGGTGCCTCTGGATGAGTTTGAACCACCAACCTTTTGGCTAGTATTTGAGTGCTTCGCCATTTAAAACACTGGGGGCTCCATGGGCTGAGAATATCCCGAAGAATAAGTAGTTAGACGATAGGTGATGGCTTTGTCTCACACACTCTGGACGGCTTCTCAGTAAGGGCCAGTTTCTGGAGAAGGGCGTCATGCTTGGAAAAGCACAGAATCCGAACAAGTGAGAAAGACTTCATAAGAACGGGTGCAGTGACCACCACAACGGGGCCCTCATGGCCGAGTTGTGAGGCTCGTGCAGGAATGGGTGAGGCTTCGTTCTGGTGTGTGGAATGTTGCTTTGAGTCGGAGCCAACTGGATGGGGCCTCACAAAGCCAGCATGTGCATAAATGCTCCAATTCACTAATGACCAGAGAGATAAGTGTCCGAATACCATGCGATACCATGGTCGAACCATCAGACAAGACCGACTGGATGTAGACAGTTCTTTGTCTTCAACTATCGCTCCGCTCTTGCCTTGGGAGTCATCACCCTCCTTGGCTGAGATTTGCGCAGGTGTCATACTCGGGAAGCCAACCTATCAGTAGGACTCTCTGGTTCAACTCTCCACCAGCTTAACAGACATACTGTGTGTAAAACTGAGCCAGGCTTGTGCTTCTCCAAGTGTGATTCCCCTGCTCTGTTTCCTGGCCCTCTAGACCCCAGCACCCCCTCGTCTATCTCAGCCAAACCTCCAAGACCTTCCTCTCCCTCACATTGTTGTCGTTGTGTGCCGCTGAGTTGGCACTAACCCGAGCTGACCCTTGAGTGGGTTTTCAGAGGCAGTAAAACCGCACAGGAGGAAATCTTAGCCATCTTTGTCCCGTGGAGCAGCTGGTGGCTTCAAACCATGTGTCTTTGCCTTGGCAGTACAATTCCTTAGCACTGAGCCACCAGAGTGCCCTTATATCAGTGCCTATTGCCATTGTGTTGACTCCATGATGTGTGTCGTGGTGACCTCACATCATGCTTATTTTTCAGAATTTAGCCACTGTGACTTTTTCCCGAGGTACTTTTGCTTCTGGGTAGACTTGAACACCCTACCTGTCAGGCCCCAGCTGAGCATGTTGACCATATAGGCCACCTTTTGACACCTGTGCCACATTCTACAGTGTCCAGGCACTTGATACCTACCCTCGTATTCTGTTCCTTCCAAAGGCAGCCCTAGTTCAGACCACCACCTTCCATAGCCTGAACGACTACAATAGCTTCTCATCTCCGTCCTTACCATCTGGCTAATGAATTCAATAATGAGTGTTTTCTGTTTGCCAAGCCCTCAGACACAAGAATGAACAAGGCCCACTCCAGGCCTCTGAGAGCTTGTCCTTTTCTGGGGAGGAAAGGGGGACAACAAGGTGTGTGATTCCTATCCAGTGGGAGAGAGGGAGGGAAAGAGGCCAGGGACACTAGGGGCCAGGCACGTTGGGGGCCAGGGATGCTGGGGGCCAGGGACGCTGGGGCCCAGGAAGGAGGACACCTAAGGCTGTACTTCACCCTGTGCAGCTGGGGCCTGTGATCTTTCTTGAGCGCAGACCTGAAACCCCTTGCCTGACTCAAAACTCCCCAAAGTCTCCTGCAACTCTTAGGTCTGTGCCCTTGACCTGGAGTTGGCTGCCCGCTCATGCTCTGTCTTGCTTTATCTTCAGCAACTTCCTGAGCCTCTGTGATAAATTTTTCCCCTGCCATGTCCCTCCTTCCACTGTCTTCCACCTCTGCTCAAGGCCCTTTGCACCTGCACTGACTCATTTTGGGTGGGAGGGAGAGAGGGATGGAGGAAGGAAAGGAAAGGAAAGGAACGGAACGGAACGGAATGGAAAGGAAAGGAAGGGAAGAAAGGAAGGAAGGGAAGGGAAGGGAAGGGAAGGGAAGGGAAGGAAGGAAGGAAGGAAGGAAGGAAGGAAGGAAAAGAAAGAAAGAAATTATTATATTCAGATGGAGTTGTATATTCAATATTTGTGTTGGCTGCGTGTTACTCCCCTGCCCAAGAACATATAGTGCTACTCTAACAGCCATTACGTTCATTAAATACCAGCAAAGTGCAATGCATTTTGCTAAACCTTGTGGGGGAGGCAAAGACGAGGTAGCCAAATGCACCACCACTTCCTCCGCGCCTCCCTCCGGCATCATCCTGCCTCTGCGTGTGACTCACATCGCCCCACATCCCCATGCTAGTACTCCCCCAGCGTCTGCAAACACAGCGCCCAGAACTGCCTCCCCAGCCCAAATAGCCAGCCTCCTTCTGAGCGCCTCTCACACCACGCCTGCTTCTCTCCTGAAACACCGCTGTTCCTGTTCTGTGTCAGGTAGGCACACTGCAGGGCCAGGTCCCCCACGCCTGACGCTTGTTGTTAAACGTGGTTGTGTAACCCCCATGAACAACCGATGGAAACCTTGCGCTCTCCTATGTCATCTTCACCATTTCGCTGGCTCAAGTCCATTGCTGCAGTCACAGGTCAGTCCGTCTCATTGAGGGTCTTCCTCTCGCGCGCTGACTGACCTTCTTTAAGGCAGGTTGTTGTTCGATGTGTTCTGTGCTGTCGACTATGACTCGTAGTGACCCAGCGAACGACAGAACTGAACCTTGCTTCCCTGCACAAGCCTCCCCTCTCTGCAATGCCCAAGGCCTTTATTAGAGTCACTGCGCCAGCCCACCTAGTTGGAGGGTCTCCTCTTTCTCCGATCCTTCGCTTTTCCCAGAACGATGTCTTTCTTACAAGGACTGGCCCTTCCTGATAACATATCTGTGAGATAGAGTTTCACCATCCTTGCCAGTAAGGAGCACCGCGGTCGTACTTCCTCCAGTACTGACCGGGCTCCTCCTCTGACAGTTCTTCCCATATCCTTTGCCATCACCAGTCCACAGGCATCGCTTTGTCTTCAGTCTTCCCTGCTCACTGTCCAGATTTCACATCCTATGGAGCAACAGAAAAGGCAGAGCCATGGTGGGCCAGGCGCCTTAGTCTTTGACGCATGGCGCACTCTGACCTCACTCTGTCCAGCACCGTGGCATTACTTGGGGGGGGTGCTAACGGAAGCAGGGGTAGCCCTGTTTTTCTGTTGTTATTGGTCCCCAGCTGTCGGCAGCCCCGTCCGTGCACAAGGAGGATCCTCAGAACCAGCTGTGGATCAAACTGTCGAGAGCTACCGGCTTCCATTGACTCAAGATTGCCAGACCTTTCTTCCTAGTCTGCCTTAGTCTAACAGCTATGCTGAAACCTTCTCAGCGTTACGGAGACCTGGAAGCCTCCACTGACAGACGGGTGGTGCCTGCATGTGTGAAGCGATGGTGGAGAAAGGCAGTGCTCAGGGCACACAGGTCGGCAACCACTGCACAGGTTCAGGGAAGGTGAGCCGACAAACTCCAGGGTGGCAGGCGGCTCGTGGGCATAAGAGGTCAGAGGCGGCTCTGAGAATGTCCTCGGGCGGCAGGCACCTTGGGGGGCATAGGTGGTCAGAGGCGGCTCTGAGAACGTCCACGGGATGGCAGGCAGCTCATGGGCATAGATGGTCAGAGGCAGCTCTGAGAATGTCCACGGGATGGCAGGCACCTCAGTGGGCGTAAGAGGTCAGAAGTGGCTCTGAGAACATCCATCAGGTGACAGGCAGCTCGGTGGGTGTAGCGGTCAGAGGCAGCTCTGAGAACGTCCACGGGCGCCAGGCACCTTGGGGGGCATAGGTGGTCAGAAGAGGCTCTGAGAACATCCATCTGCTGGCAGGCACCTTGGTGGGTGTAAGAGGTCAGAAGTGGCTCTGAGAACATCCATCGGGCAGCAGGCAGCTCGGAGGGTGTAAGTGGTCGGAGGCGGCTCTGAGAACGTCCACAGCAGGGGTGGGGCCGGCAGGCGAGTGGGGAGCCAGATGGCGAGACCCTGTGAAGAGAGACCACACTACAGAGTTTGACTTCATCCTTTGGGCACCAAGCTTTTAATCAGAGGAAAATTGCAATTCTCTTTGCCTAATTGTGTTCTAATTGTTCATTCATTAGGATTAAAAAGGTATTAATCGTCGACTATGCCAAGTGCTGCTGGGGGTATACAAAGTTCACCATCCAGAAAAATAAAAATGACAACACAAGTGACTACTTCAAGCACTCCCCTTCCCCCCAGCTTTTACGGTGGTGATAAGGCCTCGCCAAGCCTCAAAACCCGGCTCCCAGGGTTGGGTGGGTTCTGTGTCGTGGTGACCCCATTGTCTCGTGGTGACCCCACATGTCATAGGGTAGCACTGAACTCTGAAGACCTGTCTTGACTATAGTATCTGTGGAAGCAGACCAGCAGCTCTTTCTTCTGTGAAGCTGCCATGGAGATTTGAACCGCTGCCCTTTTTAGCTGCGGAGTGCAACCAGCCTGTGACGCCTGGGAAACTGTGACCAAGATCGTGTGTACACGATCTTGTTTACTCCCATCAGCTCTTGGCAAAAAGATGCTATTAGAGCTGAGAAAACTGAGGATTTGGGGCCAAGGACACACTCTTTGAAAGCAGCTCAGTATCCGCGATAGGTTGATGCTTACGGGATCATTTTGTTTTAACTCAGGTTTCCATCACAGGCGTCCCTGTTGTGGTTGTCATTGCCGTCAGGTGCCGTCGAGTTCCACTCCGCGTCCCGGCCGCCCTGTGAACGACAGATCTGAACCCTGCCCTGTCCAGCAGCCCCCTGGTCATCTCTGACAGGCTCCAGCCCATTGCTATGGTCACTGGGCCAACCCACCTCATCGAGGGTCTTCTCCACAAGGTTAGTGTGCCTGACAGGAACACTGAAAGAGTAATGGTTCCGATGCACATCCATGTTCATGGTGGCTTTGTTCACAATAGCCAAGAGCTGGAAACAACCTAAGTGCCCATCAACAAATGAATGGCTAGAGAAGCTGTGGTATATTCACACAATGAAATACTACACTGCATTGAAAAACAAGAAACTCGTGAAATAGTATACAAAATGGGTGATCCTGGAGGACATTATGCTGAGTGAAATATTTCAGTCACAAAAGGATAAATATCGCATAGGGCCACTGTGGTAAAATGGGACTGACATTGCGGTTGAGGGAAGACTGAGAAAGAGGGGATAAATAATGTATACTGCATTGAAACAGAAGAGGGAGAGAAGAGGGAGAGAACTGTTTAAAAGCAATATATGATTAGGTATTATTATCATGACAGAAGTTCAGAATGAAGGCTGCATAGTGGAGTGGACTTGGGGGGGCGTGACTATATAACAATAAAAAATTTTTCTTTTACTTTTCAAAAAGAGTGATTGAGGGGAGGGGGGCAGGGAGAAAAATGCAATAATGAATGAATGGAAATCCAAAGTCTCTGTAAATGTTTATTAAAATTAATTTTAAAAAGAGCAATGGTTCAAGTCAGTCAAGAAGTGTCTCAGAAGAAAGTCCTGGTAATTCCCTTCTGGGGGGCGCAGGAGGGTGGGGGAAAGTAGACCTAGAAACCCTTATGCAGCACGGTTGTACTTTGACACGCGTGCAGGGTCTCTGTGTTGGAATCCACGTGCCAGCGCATGACTAGATAGCTGTCTCTCTGTCCGCTTTTATCCTGCACATGCCGTGTTTAATCTGAACACCCCCCCACCCCCACTGCCCTGGGCCGCAGCATTCAGGCTCCTGCCACCCCCTCCCCTCCTTGGAAGTATCCTGACCTCTGTTCTAAGGCACAAGGCCAGCACACACTGCAGCTCATCGGAGCGTCTGTGGTCCTCCAGGTGTGGAGACGTCACGCCACAGGGACGAGTGGGATCTGTCACTGTCAACCCTGAAGAGCTTTTCCTTTTATTAATACTATTCTTGCAGACTCAGGGCTTTTCAGATCTTTAAGGCTGATCAGAGATAGAGGGCTACAATACCCCGACTTAAATCTCAGCAAGGAGAGAGACAAGGCAGAGAGGGTCCAGGCATAAAATAAAGTGCGCTGCCTCTTTTTGGGAAGATAAAACGTAACTCTCCGTGCGTGCAGCCCCATAAAAGCCCATGGAGAACAGAGGCGATCTTTGTCAGGAATTGTATCTCATTTAGCACCATTGTTTCACTGTGTTCCTCTCGGAATGAACGCCATTCATCTTGCTTTTGTTTCAAGCTGCAGTTTTATTTTTTCCCCATGCACAGACATTTCTCTTCTTTTAGAAGGCAAGCCCGTTTCCTTCCTCATCTCTTCACAAACGGGGCTTTCATCCAGAATCTGTTTCTTGCCAGCTCTCAGAGTTCAATTCAAAGATTATTACTTCCCCCTCCTTTTTCTTTTCTTTTTTTTTTTTTTAGAAAACGCAATGGTGTTGTACCTTGGGAGGTGCCTGGGTGGCGTACATAGTTAATGTGCTGTTGCTACTGTGTATGGCTAAGAGGGAACCAGCTGACAGCTGACCTCCCCAGTGGGTTTTCAGAGGCAGCACATGGCACGCGGGGTCACCCATCTTTCTCCTGTGGAGCCGCGGGTGGATTAGAACTGTGTATCTTTACAGGTCTTTGTTCATAGGGTCGCTATGCATTTGGCTTGATGACACTTAACCACTGCTCAGTGAGAGTAGTGTTGCTATATTTTGGAGGAACATTCTTCCACTGTGTGCATCACTGCTTGTCAGTTTGCTGTACTGAGGTAACCTGGGTTTGCTGTGATGCTGAACGTGTGCCATTGGGTATCAAATACCGTAATGGTTTACCAGTGTGGACGGTGTTTGGTGGAGCTCCTGGTTGTAGGACAGGTTTGGAAGCAGGAGCGGCATTCACTTCCTAAACCACATGCCTATGAAAACTCGATGAACGTGGAGAAACTTATAAAAAGGCATTAGGACTTTTGTTCACGGAGTCACTATGAGTTGTGCTACACTCAACAGCAATCAACAACAACAACAACAACACCTTTACATTAGGTCTTTTGTTCATGGAGTCACTGAGTCATGCTCGACTTGACGGCCATCAACAACAACAACAAGACTTTTACATTGGCAGAATTAATTCCTTACCGTGAGAGCTCCCTGAGACATTGGGATGGGCATCTGCCCAGAGGCTCCACGGAAGAAAGGCCTGGTGATTTCCTTCCTGACACTCAGTCACTGCAAACTCCATGAGCATTGTCCTGTCCTGACACCCACGGGGCCTCTGTGAGTTGGAACTGCCTTGATGGACAGCAGCTGAGTTTTTTGAGGCCTTGGTAACGTATGGGTCATGTCAGGGGACAAATGCCACCATTGTCTATTCCCTCAGAAGATGCTTCTTAACACCTGCCCCTTCACCACGTGGCCGAGGACATGGAGTGGTTCCTGTCTGGTGCAGGTGGCTGAAGAAAAAGCGCCCTCCAAGTGTGGCGTATTATGGCACAGACACGCAACCAAACACGTGACAAGAAACGCCCCGGGGAGATCATTTGGACCTCCTAGTCCCTGTGTTTCAGGGAGCTCTGGTGGCCTTGTGGTAAAAAGCTGCTCTGCAGTCCCAAAGTCCCGTGGTTTGAATCCACCAGCTGCTCTGCAGGAGAGGGAGGGACACTCTCCACCAATCACTGCCTCCGAGAACCCGCTGCAGGGTCAGCTACAGGTCAGTTCTCACTCAGAGGCCAACGACACTCCCTGTGTTGGGAGGGGAAAAACGCAAACTCAAACGCACTGTTGTTCTGCGTTATAACGAGCCTCCCTTGAGATTCCTAGGCTATAAATCTTAGTAGGAGACTGCCCATCTTTCCACTGAGACACTACTGGTGGATTCGAACCCCTGAGAGAGGTGGCTTTCGAGTTAGCAGCACCTGCTATGAACTACGCCACCAGGGCTCGTTGGAGAAAGAAGGTCCTTATAAATGTTTGAACACCAGAGTGGTTTCTAGAAGACAGACCGAGGTACCCAGCGTCTTCTAGGAGCCCCCACAGAGGCTGCGTGGTGCCCTTGTGGTGGTGGATGTTGCTGTTAGTCACGGGGGCACCGGCCTGGACTCACCGTGGTCAGCTTCCTTACTGACGGCAGCCTCGTGGGCCTCCTCTCTGTCCTCCAGGGCTGCTGTGAGCCGGAGTTGACGAGAGAGCAGCGGTTTGGTTTGCCCCCCACTCTGGCTGCACTTACACATTTGCATCAGCATTTTCTGTCTGCTGCTCTCTTCCTCCGGCCATCACCCTGCTCCTCCCGCTGTGTCTTGCAGCTGGCACACCTCTGCACTGTGTCCCCCATGCCCCGCTGTGTCCTGCATGCTCTCCGCCCTCCCCCGCGTCCTGCTGCTTGCATACCACCACTGCACTGCGTGTCCCCCACGCTCGGCTGTGTCCTGTGTGCTCTTCCCACCCCCTCTGCGTCGTGCTGCTTGCAAACCACTGCACTGCGTGTTCCCAGGTTCCAGGAGCTGTGCCTCGGGGATCCTTTTGGGTTCACAGGTATTGGCCCCGGGATCCCCTCTGATAGGACATCTCTGCATCCCTGAGCACAGAGAGCAAAGGCAGCTCAGCTGGGCTTTGTTCCAGCCGCTTTGTTCGAGTGGCTGCCCTCTCCTTTCTCATCTCACATGCACTTCCAGTCTCTTCAGTGAGGCCTTAGCGGTGGCAGGGCGCAACATGACGTGGGCACATTGACGCCTTCTCCAGACCAGCATGCACATCAGCTCAGGTTCTGTGCCAGCAGTTAGGTGTTCACAGCACAGCTTGTGTCCCCAGGAAGGACACAGGAGACAAACAACAGGAAGGTCACACGCAAAGTCACCAGCAAAGCAATCCCGGGTCGCAGCTCAACTCTAAATGCGTTTTGTGTACAGCACAGTTAGACAGCTCCTTGGAGTTCAAGGAGCACCAGACAGGCACAAATGGTTAAGCTTCCAACTTCCGGCTGTTGGTGACTTAAACCCACCAGCGGCTCTGGGGGAGACTCCTGTCAATCTGTTCTTGTAAGGATCCCAACCTGGGAAATGCTATGTGTGGGCCAGTTCTGTGCTTCAGAACGGTGATCAGTGATGCAGTCACTGTGCACTTTGAACCCCTTCCAACCTTAGGATCCCTAAGTGTTGGAATAACTCAGTGACAACTAATGACAACAGATAAAGCTTCATCTTTTGATATATTTAAGTGTTGAAAAGCACAGTACCATTCACTCACTGCCCTTTAGGTTCTTTGGTGATGCAAGAACGTTTCTACCCAACTACCAAGGTGACGTAGACTGTAGGAAGTGACGCTGCCAACCCTTTCCGCCCCTCTGGAGAAAACTGGCCAATGGCCTTCTGTCCAGGAGGACAATGTCCTGTGTGATTTACAGCCGTGAGAAACCCAATGGAGGGTGAGCGTCAGTCAGTTTTGACTCAATGGTGATGAGCTTGAGAGTTTTCTTGTCTAATGTAAAGGCTGGTGATGTGAACACCCCAGTGGCACCATGAAGAAAGGCCTGGTGAACAAGGAAGCTACTCGTGACGCATGGGGTCACCGTAAGTTGGATTTGACTTGCAAGCCACTGTTTTAGTTTTGGGTTTCTGTTATTAGTGTTATTGCCTATTCTTGAGGAGCTAATAAAGGAGGCTGACCACAGCCACCTGTCGGTGTGTTGACCATGGTGATTTGCATGGTGATGCTGGAAGCCACATCACTGGTGTTTCAAATGCCAGCAGGGTCCTGTATGGTTTCACTGGAGCCTCTAGACTAGGAAAGAGCAGGAAGAAATACTGGGAGTTCTTCCCTTGAAAAACGAGCTGGTGAAGGCTGGGGCTCCCCACACAGCGTCGTCAGCTGGGGCACCGGAAAATGAGCCAGAGTTAAGGGAGCTCTGGTGGCCTAGTGGCAAGAAGCTGCACTGTAATCCCAGAGGTATGTAGTTTGAATCCACCAGATGCTCTGCTGGAGAACGAGGGACAATCTCCTCCTGTACAGTCAGATCTGATTTGACGGTACACACACACAAAATAATGAAATGAAAAAAAAATTTTAAAAGCACACAGTTGCTACAACAATGGACAGGAGAATATCAAGGGCCTTGAGGACACGGGATTGGAGGGATACTGTCTTGTTCTGTCCTACCTGGGCTTGACTTGAGTCACAGATGACTTGGTGGCAATCAAGGGAGTTCTAGTTGGCACAGAACATAGTCAGTTTAACCGAAAGCCTGTGTGTTTCTGGAGGCTCAAATCCACGGGTGGGTCTATAGAAGAAAGCTAAGCAATCTCCTGGTGTTATAGTTTCAGAAACTCAGTGGAAGGTCGCTATGAGTCGACACCAACTCGACAGTAGGGAGGATGGGTGAATAAATGATGATTAACAACAGTGGCAACAGAAAGACCTGGAAAGGTTAGAGACGTTACCTGTGCAAACTGAGCGCGTTTGCAGGAACCACTTTTCCGTTCATCCTCCCTGGGCACATGCAATCACCAACCATGCCAACAGAGCGAGAAGGCAGAAAATTCTAACGCGGGGTAAGTGAAGGTTCATCAGAAATACTGAGAAGTCAAAATACTGTAATATTTTAACCACAGTGTCGGGAGAGTCGACGAGGTTCTGGTTGAATGGCCTTTAGAATTTGACTTGTCCAACCCTGTAATTTTACAGATGAGCAGACCAAAACCCGTAGAAGCTTCAATTATGTTCTCGAGGCCACATGGCTGGCTTGCAGGCACGCACAGTAATTACCATGGAAAGCCCTGCCTGTTCATTTTCAAAGGCATTGCCTGGCAGCGTCCTTCCAGAGAGCAGGGAGAGGTGGTCTTTCTTTCCACATTCCTCCTTTTTTAGGGGGTAAAATATACACAACATAGAACCTCCCATTCGGTCAATTTCTAAGTGGGAAATCCACTGGCATTAAGTATATCCGCAATATTGTGTGATCATCAGAAAACCAAACAAGCTGCTGCTGGGTTGCTTCCGGCTTCTGGTGACCTTCCGCCAAGTTGTCAAGACTGTAATTCTTCACAGGAGGGGAGAGCCCGTCTTTCTCCCGAAGAGCAGCTTGACGGATTCAAACCGCCCATTTGCGGGCAGCAGTCCAGCATTTAAAGGCCTACCCTACCAGGGCTCTTTGTGCAGCCAACATCACTAGTTATTTCTAGAACATTTTCATTGCTCCAAATAGAACCTCTAAGATCACGCAGTAAAAGCTCCCCGTTCTCCCACCCCAGTTCCTGGGGACCGCTGGTCTAACATCTGTCTAGACTTGACCTATTACAGAACCGTCCTTATAGAGTGGAATTGTGCAACGTTTGCCCTTCTGGGCCTGACTGATTTCACGCAGCATCTTTTCAGACATCATCCACGTTGTAGCACATGTCAAAATGTCTTTTCTCTTTAGGGCTGAAGAATATGCCATTGGGTGTTTATACTGTACTTTGCTTATTGACTTGCCTTTTGGGGAACTCTGGTGGCATAGTTCCTACAGGTTGTGCTGCCGACTCAAAGGCCTGACCTTTCTAGGGGTTCAAATCCCCTGGCAGCGCCAAGGGATAAAGATGGGCCATCTCCTCCCTGCAGTTTACAACTCTGGAAGCCCAGAGGTGGGTCACTATGAGTTGGTTGTGACTAGATAGTGATGGATGTTTGAGTAAACCCTTGCTAACAGACAACTGGCCTGCTTCCATCTTTAATCTAATGTGAAGAGGGCAGCTTTGGACATGGGTGTGCAAATACCACTTCGAGTCTCTGCTTCAGTTCTTTTGGGTTTATACTTAGAAGTGGAATTGCTGGATCCTGTGCAATTCAGGGCCAATTTAAGAGACGGACTGGGAGCAGAGACGGATGGGGCAGGAGTGGGACCCGGGTCTGAAAGCTGGTTGGTCAGGCAGGAATGTCATCCAAGGGCACAAGCGAACTGAGACTCGGAAAGTGTGATTCATTGAGGCCTGAATCCAAGTGTGGCTGTGGACTTAACCTGGGTCTGTGCTCCCTGCCCATCTCTTTTTTTTAAAAATTAATTTTAATGAATATTTACAGAGACTTTGGATTTCCATTCATTCATTGTTGCACTTTTCTCCCTGCCCACCCCTCCTGCCAAATAGCTCTTCTCTTTGAAAAGTAAAAGAAAAATTCTTTGATTGTTACGCAATCCCTCCCCCTAAGTCCACTCCACTATGCAGTGTTCGTTCTGGACTCCTGTCATGACAATATCACCTAATCATATATTCCTTTTAAACCGTTTTCTCCCTCATCTGTTTCAATGCAGTATACATTATTTATCCCCTTTCCCAGTCCCCCCTCAACCCTGATGTTAGTCCCATCTCTTAAACTGGCCCTGGATCACCACCTCTCTGGTCTGATCTTTGGCTCCAGCAGAACGTGTTTTCACTTTAACTTTACCCCACAGAGTATCCAGGCTGTCTTGCATCAGAAGCCAGAATCACAACTGATCAGCCTGGTAACTCTGAAGCCTTTCCCTTCTCAGGATCCCAGGCCTTCCTGATCCCCAGAGGCCTTCTTTTCATGTCTGCACCCTTCCCTTCTCAGGATCCCAGGCCTTCCTGATCCCCAGAGGCCTTCTCATGTCTGCCTGCATCTCCCGGCCTGATTGTGTGTTCTCATCTGCTCAGTTGTCGGCCCGCACGCCAGGGCCTGACCCACTGAGTCTCAGCCCCTGTAGCCCCAGCACGCTCACCAGTCAGCGTTTCCCAAGGCAGCAGCTGCTTCTCGCAGAGGGTGACACAGGCCCAGCCCTGCCACTTTGGGCTCTGCTGCACCCACAGTTACCAGCTCGCGACTCGGTGATGCCAGGGGTGGCGTCTGAAAGTCTCCAAGTGATGAGAATGCACTTGACTTGTCCAGATGCATTTCCCATCTGAGAGAGAAAGAGAGAGAGAAGGAAATAAAAATAAAGTCCTTTTCTGCACTCTGATAAAGAAAAGGCGGGAGCTGTTAGAAAGCATGAGGAAAGCTTGCTCAGAGGAGAGATGAATACTTTTAAATCGTGGTGAAACAAAGACTCGCAGGGGGCCAGATCAGGAATATGAGAGGCTCTTTGACGTTTTCAAGGAAGAAGATGTCCTAGCGAGTCTGAGGAACAGGGAAATCTATTAGGACTTGTCCTCATGCAGAACGGGTTTTGATCTTAAACTCCTTTTAGACATCTTTGGGGTATTTAAGCAGACACTAAAATGCCCACAGGATTCCTTTTGAAATAGCCTTGTATGAGTGAGAATTGACTGAGGGCAGTGGGTCTTCACACTCTGTTAAGGAGTGTCTGGGGCCAGATAGGTTTCGATCTGTTGTCAAGTGGACTCAACCTAACAACAAAAACAAGAACAAGAAGGGAGCTCTGGTGGCCTAGTGGCAAGACACTGCACTGCAATCCCAGAGGTATGCGGTTCAAACCCACCAGATGCTCTGCTGGAGAAGGAGGGGGCAATCTCCTCCTGTACCAGTCAGATCTGATTTGACGGTACATGTAAAAATAATACAATAAAAATTTAAAAAAACTAAACAACAACAACAAGGAGTATCTGATAGTGGCCAGGGTTTGGGCTCTGATTGCTGTTTTCAGGGTGAGGTGGTGGGCATGAGGCCCTGGGGTTACCCAGGAGCAGTTGTTAATTCACGTGGAAGTTCACACATCGTTACCATATTTTTACACAAGTGTGCTGTGCGTTCTGGGTTTGTTGGCCACTTGGACTCCCCTCCTGCAAGGTATTTTTCTAAGTGTGTTATACTCATTGTTTTTAAACTATTGGAAGAGTAGATTTATGTAGTGCTTTTCTAAAAACGCTTCATAGGGATAAATAGGGGTACGGCTGGCAAATAGAAGTGGAGCGTACACCAATGTTCATAGTAGCGTTATTCACCATTGCAAGAACATGGAAACAGCCCAAATGTCCAACCACAAACGAATGGATTGAGATATGATGGTACATTCACACAATGGAATACTATGCAACTCTCAGGAGTATTAACTTTGTAAATTATTACCTAACTTGGGAGGGACTGGAGAGTATAATGCTGAGTGAACTAACTCAGACCCAAAAGGATATATATTGTATAAAACCATTTTTGTAGAATGAGTATAAGGATCCAGGAGGGGTGGGAGAGGCTGGAGGAAGAGGGACGTGGATGTGCAGGGGGAAGTGGTATTATTCATTGGGTTGTACAATTTGATGGGGGTGGGGTGAGGGAAATTGAAAGAATTTGTTGAAATTTGTATTTGAATTTTGTAAATAAACTAGTAGAGAAAAAAAACATGTGAGCTAGACAATCATATAATACGTATAACATGAAGCAGGCTCATTCTAACCACCCTCTGGAGTGTGCTGTCCCAGTCGTGTGTGGTGAAGATGGCTGAGTGTTTGGAAGCCATAATGGAAAGGTTAGCAGTTTGAATTTCCCCCGAGGTACTTAGAAAGAAAGGCTTGGTGATGTCCTGATTAAAAAAAAAAATCAGTCATTGAAAGTCCGAATTATATGTGTACATTAAGAGGCAAATATGGTTTCTAATTCAATATACGTCTGTGCTGGGAAGACAAGTTAGTGGTGAGTCTGACTGGAATGAAAGTCTGTCTGAGACGCAGGTGTTCACCAGGCGTACGGTCCAAAGGCTGTGCCTCTCCGGGGTTCAAATCCACCAACTGCTCCAAGCGAGAAAGATGGACCATCACATGCACACTATTTACAGTCTCAGAAACCCAGCTATGAGTCAGTTCGGACTTGATAGTTCAAAAAAGAGTCAGAGATTGACAAGAAAGCAAATTTTCCCTTTTTTCTTTTAGTATCCTAGGCATTTTGAGATAGTCTCATATTCACCTACGCTCCTGGATAGATTTCCATTTCCTCAGAAATTCTGGTATCACTGAGGACTCCAGCCCCGCGGATGAGCTAGTGATCGGGCTGTGAGCTGAGGGAGTCCAGTGAGGGGCTGAGGGTGACGTGACTGATGGGCGGCTGCAGT
>NW_006399830.1:10207466-10208918 GCF_000299155.1 Elephantulus edwardii | reverse complement strand
CTTCTTTTCTTTTGGCTGTGGATGCCCTTCAGGACTGCCTTCTTGGCCTTCAATGCCTTTGCTTTGGCTTCAGTTTTGGGAGGGGCAGGGGCTTCCTTCTTCGCTTTCGGTGCCATCTTCGTAGAAAGGTTAATGTCATTTTTATAGAAGATCATTCATTTGATATATAAGAAAAAGGACATGCATTGCTCACACGGTTGTGAGACTTTCCATCTTGCAGGGATGTCTGTACCCACAGGCAGTGTGAAAGCAGATTCACCGCAGTGCAGCAGGAATCCCTTCTCCCCTCGCTTTGCAGGCTGCTGTCCCGGGCAGTCACCGCCCTTCAGAGTGTCAGTGGGGCTGAGCTGACATCTCTGGAGTCCTTGGACCTTCCTCATGGTCACAAGATGGCTGCTGCCTGTCCGGGCATCAAGACCATGTGAGTATCTAAAATAGGAAGAGGAGGGCCAAGCGCAGAAGTGCGTTCTCGTTGGAAGCCTCTTCTCTTCTTTCTTCTGCTTCTAAACCAGAGCGAGTCATGTCAAGACGTCTTCCTCCTCTGCCTGTGACATGGTTCTGTGTCTGGTGCACACGGCCATTTGTTAGGGACACTTAGAACCACCCACCAGGGAGAGTGGCCGAAAAGGGGAAGTCGGAGGATCCCACACTCAATCTGAGGTGGAAATGGTCATAGTCCTGGTGGTTATAAAGTGGGTAACATGTCAGGCCGCCAGCCAAAAGGTTGGCAGTTCAAATCCACCACCAGCTCCAAGGAAGAAGACAGAGAGTCACTTCCTGTAAATTCTTCAGCCTCAGAACCCTGTGAAAGGTCAGGGTGTGTTGGCGCTGACTGGACTGTGGGTTTTCCATGGGGTTGTGAACTTGACCTGTGCTTACGTTGGTGATCTCACTCTTCGCATCTTGCCATGTGTTCACTGCTAGTGTATCCTACAGAGCTGTCTGAGTATCAGTGATGAATGAAAACCCAACCTTTCTGTAAACTTTCACTAGAATCACAATTTTTAAAAGCGCATAAAAAATAGATTAAAGCATAGAAAACCTTGCTGTGCCGCATACTGTAGTGTTGGAATCGACCATAACTGACCCGGCAGTGAGTTTTCAGAGGCAGGTAATTTGCATGGGAGGAGATTGCTCATACTTCCCCCACAGAGAAGCTGGTGGATTTGAACCACAGGCCTTTGGGATTTCAGTGCAGCTCAGAGGACAGTTTTACTCTGTCACACGGATTTTCTATAAAAATACCCACAGCGTAAACAGAAACTCCCTATGGCCCACCTGTTCGCTCCTCCATTGTGCTTCCAAGGCGGTGAATCTTCGCAGGAGGAAGCTGCTCATCTTTGTATTGTGAAGTGGAGGGTGGATTCAAACCGCTCGCCCTGCAGTTCAGGCGGGTGGATTCAAACCGCTCGCCCTGCAGTTCAGGCGGGTGGATTCAAACCGCTCGCCCTG
>NW_006399830.1:10206386-10207231 GCF_000299155.1 Elephantulus edwardii | reverse complement strand
CTGCAGTTCAAAACCTTCAGTAATTCCACAATCTCCACATGGACAATTCAGTGACGCGGACGGAGTTCTTGATTCTGGGTAACCTTTATCACCACCGTTTTCCAAATCAGGGAGCTCAGGCAGCCCAGCCCTTAGGCAGTGTGCTACTAACCAAAGGACCACATCCCTGAAGGTTTGAATCCCTCTGGCTCCTTGGGAGAAGCTGACCAGTCTCCCTGCACTATGATTTACAGCCTCAGGAACTTAATGGCCACTGTTAGAACTGACTGGATTTTGAAGGGGGGTTCCCCTTTCCCCCTCGGTCCTTCTACCACCACTAACAGAAACTCATAACAGGGATTTTTAATATCTTTAATAAACAGAGGGGTGGTGCAATGGATTAAGAGCTGGGCTGCCAACCTCAAGGTTGATGGGTTGAGTCCACTAGATGCTGTTTGGGAAAGAAGATGAGTCAGGCACTTACACAGATATTTGCAATACTGGAAGCCTCGGGGGAAGTTCTGCTCTGCCTCGGGGTTGAGATGAGATGCACTCAGAAGCAGGCCCTTGGGTTTGGTTAAAAGGAGAGTTGTGGAGATTTCAGCCTGGTTAGAGATTCATGGTTAGACCCTCTGATGGGCAGCAGGTGAGCGGACACTGGGTCCGGCCGGGAAACGAGTTCTGATGTGTCCACAGCTGGCAGCGGGCAGGGTCCCGGGCAGATTTGGCCTGGACTCTCCCCAGCACCTTCATCAGGGTGCAGTGAGGTGGTGAAGGGGTACACCCTCAGGGTGCCGTGGGGAGGTGAGGGGTACACCTTCATCAGGGTTCAGTGAGGAGGTGAGGGGGTACACCTTCATCAGGGT